>NC_136511.1:102476335-102714093 GCF_053919585.1 Euprymna scolopes | reverse complement strand
ATGATATATAATATATATAATATGATATATAATATATATATAACATATGATATATATAATATATATAATATATGATATATATATAATATATGATATATATAATATATGATATATATGATATATATATAATATATGATATATATATAATATATATATATGATATATATAATATATATATATGATATATATAATATATATATATGATATATATAATATATATATATGATATATATAATATATATATATAATATGATATAGTATATATACATGATATATATAGTGTATATATATGATATATATCGTGTATATATATGATATATATAGTGTATATATATGATATATATAGTGTATATATATGATATATATAGTGTATATATATGAAATATATAGTGTATATATATGATATATATAGTATACATATATGATATATATATGATATAATATATATATGATATAATATATATATGATATAATATATATAGATATAATATATATATGATATATATAATATACGATATATATAATATATATATGATATATATAATATATGATATATATAATATGATATATATAATATATATATGATATATATAATATATATATGATATATATATAATATATGATATAATATATGATATATATATAATATATATATAATATATAATATATATATAATATATGATATATATATAATATATATATAATATATAATATATATATAATATATATATAATATATAATATATATATAATATATGATATATATAATATATATATATATGTAATATATATATAATATAATATATATATAATATATGATATATATAATATATATAATATATTATATTTATAATATATGATATAAATAATATATTCTATATATAATATATGATATATATAATATATATATATGTAATATATAATATATATATATGTAATATATATATATGTAATATATAATATGATATATAATATATATATATGTAATATATATATAATATATATAACATATATATATATGTAATATATATATGTATAATATATATAATATATATATATATAATATATGATATATATAATATATATATGTAATATATATATATATAATATATCATATATAATATAATATATATAATATATATAATATATATATGTAATATATATATATATAATATATGATATATAATATAATATATATAATATATATACATGTAATATATATATGTAATATATATATAATATATGATGTATATAATATATATATGTAATATATATATAATATATGATATATATAATATATATATGTAATATATATATAATATATGATGTATATAATATATATATGTAATATATATATAATATATGATGTATATAATATATATATGTAATATATATATATAATATATGATATATATAATATATATGTAATATATATATGATATATATAATATATATATGTAATATATATATAATATATGATATATATAATATATATGTAATATATATATATATGATATATATAATATATATATGTAATATATATATAATATATGATATATATAATATATTTATGTAATATATATATATGATATAATATATATGTAATATATATATGATATATATAATATATATATGTAATATATATATATGATATATATAATATATATATGTATATATATATATGATATATATAATATATATATGTAATATATATATATATGATATATATAATATATATATGTATATATATATAATATATGATATATATAATATATATATGTAATATATATATATAATATATGATATATGTAATAATATATATATATAAATATGATATATATAATATATATATGTAATATATATATATATGATTTATATAATATATATATATGTAATATATATATATATATGGTTTATATAATATATATATATGTAATATATATATATATGATATATATAATATATATATGTAATATATATATATAATATATGATATATATAATATATATATATGTAATATATATTTTATATATGATATATATAAAATATATATATGTAATATATGAATATATATAATATATATATATATGAATATAATATATATATATATATGAATGAATATAATATATATATATATATGAATGAATATAATATATATATATATGAATATATATAATATATATATATGAATATATATATATATATGAATATATATAATATATATATGAATATATATAATATATATATATGAATATATATAATATATATATATGAATTTATATAATATATATATATGAATATATATAATATATATATGAATTTATATAATATATATATATATATATGAATTTATATAATATATATATATATGAATTTATATAATATATATTTAATATATATATATGAATTTATATGAATATATATAATATATATATGAATTTATATAATATATATATATATATATATATGAATTTATATAATATATATTTAATATATATATATGAATTTATATAATATATATATATATATATGAATTTATATAATATATATTTAATATATATATATGAATATATATAATATATATATATGAATATATATAATATATATATATATGAATATATATAATATATATATATGAATATATATAGAATATATATAATATATATGTGTATGAATATATTTAATAATATATATATATATATATGAATATATTTAATATATATATATATATATGAATATATATAATATATATATATATGAATATATATAATATATATATATATGAATATATATAATATATATATATATGAATATATAATATATATATTTATGAATATATATATATATATGAATATATATATATATATATATATATATGAATATATATAATATATATATATATGAATATATATAAATATATATATATATGAATATATATAATATATATATATATGAATATATATAATATATATATATATGAATATATATAATATATATATATATGAATATATATATATATGAATATATATAATATATATATATATATATATATATGAATATATATATATATGAATATATATAATATATATATATATATATGAATATATATATATATGAATATATATAATATATATATATATATATATGAATATATATAATATATATATATATATAATGTATATATATAATATATATATAATATATATAATATATATATATGAATATATATAATATATATATGAATATATATAATATATATATATATGAATATATATAATATATATATATATATGAATATATATAATATATATATATGTATGAATATATATAATATATATATATATGTATGAATATATATAATATATATATATATGTATGAATATATATAATATATATATATGAATATATATAATATATATATATGAATATATATAATATATATATATGAATATATATAATATATATATATATAGAATATATATAATATATATATATGAATATATATAATATATATATATATATATAATATATATATATGAATATATATAATATATATATATATGAATATATATAATATATATATATGAATATATATAATATATATATATATATATAATATATATATATGAATATATATAATATATATATATATGAATATATATAATATATATATATGAATATATATAATATATATATATATATAATATATATATATGAATATATATAATATATATATATGAATATATATAATATATATATATGAATATATATAATATATATATATATATAATATATATATATGAATATATATAATATATATATATATAATATATATATATGAATATATATAATATATGAATATATATGAATATATATAATATATGAATATATATGAATATATATAATATATATATATATGAATATATATAATATATATATATGAATATATATAATATATATATATGAATATATATATATGAATATATATAATATATATATATGAATATATATAATATATATATATGAATATATATAATATATATATATATGAATATATATAATATATATATATATATGAATATATATACATATATATATATATATGAATATATATAATATATATATATGAATATATATAATATATATGTATGAATATATATAATATATATATATATGAATATATATAATATATATATATATGAATATATATAATATGTATGATATATATAATATATATATATGAATATATATAATATGTATTATATATATAATATATATATATGATATATATAATATATATATATGATATATATAATATATATATATGATATAAATAATATATATATATATGATCTATATAATATATATGATATATATAATATATTATATATATAATATATATATATATGTATGATATACATACGATATATGAACTATATACGATATATATGCATATATAATTTCCATCACTCTCTTTGTTCCTAAATCTTAACAGATTCCATGAACAAAGCTTCTTTCCCAGAACTTCTCCTTTGTGGAATACGGTTCTGCTTGTTGCTTCCTGGTTAAATACAACATTGTAACTTTCAAGTCTAATGTAAATATGTTCTTGTTTAGCCGTTCCCATAAATAATAAAATTTTACCCAATTTACACCATTAACGAGTACTACACTACCATCTTACATTCATTAACCCTTATCCTCATGTGACCTTCGGGCTTTGATAAGTGGTGACTCCTAATAAAAAAAAAAAGATACCATTTGACTCCGAAACTTGACTTTCTGTTTTGCTAAAGCAAGCAGCCAAACACTTTTCCTGAGACTGCTCGTTACTTTCTGCTTGTCAACTTTGTCATTGTTCCACATGTTTTCTTAAAAGAAACGGCTGAAGTTATTTCATGGTTTGAATATGAAGTTGTCGAAAGGATAAAAGTCTGAAAATTAAATAAAATGCAAATTGCTATGTACAAAACTAATAAACTTGTGTTATTATTTGGATGACTATCTCCGATAATATCCCCTCAGTCACCTCACCCCCTCCAAAAATATTGTTTTGTTGTATGACGGGGAAACTCCGATAAGAGCCCCTCACCCACCCACTGTTTCAGAAAAAGAAAAAAAGTTCCTCCTCCATTTGTATTTATGCATATGTAAAGACTTCCTCCTCCCAATTACAGTGAATGTGATGATAGAATTTTGGCAAATATGTAGATTAGAGGATGAATAAAAAAGAAACTATATGATAGTTGAGCATATTGGAATTCAAATCAGATGCCACTTTTTATGCCCGATACTAATCATAGTCGAGGATTTTTCTTAACAAAAATTATTTCTAATCCTGAACCAAAATGCACCAAACTTGATGCTATGATTTTTTTTCTTTTCCCTTTGCAAAATTTAATTATATTTTGCAAAGTCAAAAACAAAAACAATTTTCCTCTACAAAACAACCAAACCAAGCACCATGAATAAATATTTGAAAATATTTAGAAATTGAAGCATAAAAACTTTGTCCAAAATTTGATTTGTCATTAAATAACTTGAAAAGGGTTGATGTACCATAAACCAAACTAAAATTGTTTGCCTTTAACATTTAAAAATATATATATTTTAACATGTACTTTGAATATTTGCCAACTTTACTACAAATTTTTTTGTGTGTGTTTCATTTAGACTTTTCAAGAAAGAACTAACAATAAAGTGTAGTATTTGTTCTAACACTATACTCTATCTTTTCTATTCGCGGTCAGTAAAAGAGAACTTTTATTTTTGTCTTAATCCAGGGTACTCTTTTTCAGGGAAATGAATTTTCCCCCACATTAAAAACTGATCTAGTCTAACTCTGTCCTTCATTTCAGTATTTGCTCATCTTACAATATATTTTTATTTTCAATTATTTTCATTTTCTAATTTAATTTCTTTTACTGACAGATTACTGAAAATATTAAGTGTTGAATGGTATAATAATGTTAATTCGATTTTGAAAAAGTAAAGTTTTTTAATGGAAAGAAAAAATATTGCAAAGTCAGCAAATATTTAAAGTGAAGATAGAATTACAGGTATGCAGTGACAGGCATTAAAAGTGCTGCTGGTTAAAATCTATTTAGTATCGCGTATGAAATCTGAAGAAAAATTATATAAATGAATGAATATACTAATGCTATCAACTTATTTCTTAGATGATAGCATGTTTCATTGGAACAGGTCCAATGAAAATAAGTAAAGTCTGTTAGTGGCTTGTATAAGAATAATTGAAATTGAAATATGTATAAATAAAAATATTATGGTTCAAAAACAACTCTTGCATTTTTGCATAAACAAGTTAAAGAAAACACTTTTACAAGATTATCTGAAACGTTGTGAGAATAACACTTAAGATGGGGGCAGTAATCCAAATAATCAAAAAAAGAATTGTTAAGTTTGGGAGGTGTGAATAGTATTTCCATATCCTTACCGATAGTTTTAAATTGAGTTTTTATGGTTTAGTAAAATAAGTATCTGTAATTTAATTTAAATAAAATTGTGGACATTTGTTGGGGTTTTTTTTTTTTTGTTTTTTTATGAATATGAGGCACTTGTAAATAAGTATAATCTACTATTTTCGAATGAAATCTAATTTCTAAAGAAGTAATCTTGTGAGACCATGTAATTCTTCACCAATAACCTCGCCAATCCAAACATTGTTTTCATAGTCTTCTTTTTTTTTTTGTCTCCTTTTCTGATTCTGGCCATGTTGTCTCTTACACATTGGTGACTGTCAAGGGTGTGTGCACGGGTTTACAAGGTTGAAAAAGAGAAACAAAACACACTCCAACACTTTCTGTAAATATTAGTTGCACTCTGGGTACATGTGTAACCCCCATCATGGCAAACTACCCTCTAAGCGCTAACATCCATATCTTGGTAATCATCTGCCAAAGTCTCTTTGTCGTTATTTGATCAATTTATTTCCCCATCTTCTCTGAGCTATGACCTTGCTTTTTCTATTTCGAACTTACAACTCTTGTCAACTGTACCTAACCTACCTAACTAGCTACTGTCCTCAACTGGACTGTTGTAAAATGTCGCAAACACTCAAGACCATCTGTAAACTATTCTTACCATCATAAATTCATAGCCACTCCCCAAAGTGCTCACAAACCAACACTAAATATATCTACATTCATTATTCAGTCCTTTTGTTACAGTCATTGTTGCACCTTGATTAAAACCCTACCTTAGCTCTCTTTTGTCTGTATTGGTGAACAAATTCCTATCTATTATCTTTCCACCAACCCCATATTCCACGCCTTTGTTTTACCAATAAACCTATTTCCTCTTTTGTTATATTTATTTTTATTTTCTTGTTCTCCTCTACTTCGTAACACTTGGGAAGTGGGGGGGGAGGGGCTCCATAGTATCACAATCGGTATTTAATTTTAAATACCTCGGAAAATTTAAAGAATAAGACACCATCCATTCCTAGATCAACACACTATGTTGACAAATATTTAATTGAAAATTATTGAATTCTTCAATACTGTTATTTTGTTTTGTTTACTTTGTCTCGTATACAGTGATGTTTTCTACTAAATTGTCACAGCCTTCAAAATTCAATTTGGACACTACACACAAGGCTTCTAGCTGACTGGTCCTGGATATGACCTAAAACTATATCCGATGGTGAGGCCCCACCTTGCGGGCCTTGGGGAGTGTGGAGCCCCCCTTTAATTGCCATTGCTCCCAGGTCCATTCTGACCTGGAGTGGTAGTACCTGTTAGGGTCCCAACTATGGGTTAAATAGAATCCGACTTAAAAAACAAATATACTTCATTAAAAATCGTTCCTCAAAATAACTAGATTCGGCATTAAATAACCTGAAAAAGTTTGATATGCCGTAAAACAAAAATAACCAACCAATCTAGCAGACTACCTCATTCTTCCAAAATTATAGGGTAATATTCTTCTTACAATACATTTTTCTATTTCTTCAGGAACATTTCTTGGTACCGAACCATAAAATTAAAGATATCAATGGCGCTTCATTTGCTGGTTTCTATTATATTTGCTTCTGGAAATCAAATTCAACTATAGAAGGCTATTACTATCATCGTAGTTCAGAATGGTAAGTGTATTTTTATTTATTGTTTCATTACAAAAATTTGAATTGCTAGAAATTCTTTTTTGTTCTCCTACTTCCCTGACTTTACACTGTTACACTTCTGTAACATGCAGAAGTTTAAATGTAATGTGAACAAACATCTTGCTGATCAACTCCCTGCATAATGTCCCTGGGGATATGATCCCAAATAGTACCCTCTTACATTCAAGTGGCAATATGCCCTGTTTGAAGTGAAAGAAAGTAAAGAAAAAATATTTAGTTATCTCTGTTAGTATCTCAGTTGATCAGTGTCAAGCTGTTATTTGAAATAGCATTTTCATCGGTCTGTTATGCTAGTTTAAAATATAATTTTTAGATGCGTCCAATCCAGGATTCATACAAACTTGAAAAGTTCTTGAATTTTGAATTTTGCCTTGAAAGGGCCTTATTTTTATTATATTACCTTGAAAAGTCATTGAAAATATGGAAAATGTCTTGAAAATTTCTTGAAAAGACTTTGAAAATTGTATTCTTTATGTCTAGTAAAACTTTGTGTCGAAATATTACAAAATCGAAATAAATACTATTAAATTATTTTTTGAATGTTAATAAAAATACTATTAACATATTTTTTAAATATTGAAAATGAAATCGAAATACATCGTCCTGAAAGTGCATAGTAGTCTTGTGTGTACGAGTTACATCCCTTTATCATGAAACTACCCAAGGTAGTTTCGTGATAAAATGCTTTCCTTGTATGGCTGGGACTCTCCAATGGCGACCCCATTGTGAATTGTAATAATTTAAAGTTAGGCTGGCCAGGTTAAAAAAAAAATGGACAAGTCGGCAACAATATTGGTTGGAAATTAAAAGCAATCAAGATAGTTAATATTTTAGATGAAATAAAAAGCATTTAAAATACTTAAAAACATCCAAAAAATGGTGCAGGTAGATTGCAAAGTAATTTTTATTGGCTATGATAATATTTATTTGTTCTATTGATTTTTTTTTTATTATTATTTTACTAATGTTTCAAATCATTGTGGATTGTAAAACAAATTGCAAATTTTGTTTTGAAATCTTAAATTTTGTCTGAAGAAGGTCTTGAAAAACTTTGAAAAGTCTTGAAGTCCTTGAAAAGTTCTTAAAAATGGATATTGAAAATCTGTATGAACTCTGTAATCATCTCTCTGTGTCTGTTTGTCAGTTTATTCTAGTGTCGGTCTGTCATGCTTAAGTTTGAAATAGCATTTACATCATTAATTGTGTAAATTGAAGGGAAATATTTTAAGAATAAACTCTTTCTTGTTTGTCCATTTAACAAAACAAAAAAAACTTTTGTTTCACAATTTCTATTTCAGGTATCAATCTCTAAAACTTGAGCACATCAGTGAACAAAGTGCACCAGTCTATGCTTTCCGATGACCAGCGTGAGTCTGTACGTTTTTCTTTTATCCTAATCACTACTTCTGCAGTATATGAACCAAACTAAACCAACTCTTAATGAAATAGATTTGTTAGAACCAGCCAGAAATAAATTTTTCATTCACATAAAAAAATCTACAAAAGATAACTATTTTCTTTCTTTTTTTTTTTACTCTTAATTTACCTTAACTCAACCCTAACCTAACCTAATTATTGTTAACCTTGATAGTCTCTTACATCAAGTAGCTTCATGCCTTGTCTGGAATGATTTCTATAAAACAAATTTTTGGAGTCTTAATCTATGTATTGATTTAACTGTTTGCTAACAATGGAGACTCTTTCAAACTAACAAAAAAATAAGTATGAATGTTTTGTTTTTTTTTTGTTAATTATTACAAAATCGTAGGGGAGGGTCATTGTCTACTCTCTGTTTGACAGTTTTTTTCCAACTGTTTACATCCTCATTAATATCTTTTAAAGAGAAGACTTTGTTGGTTTGGCCACATGCATGTTTCAACTCGAGTTCATCTACGAAGGAATAGTTCCAAGGTTGATGAAGACACTTTGGAGGCCAACTGAAAACATGGTTACACACCATCGAAGCCAACATTGAACCTAGCTCCAGTCCACATGTTTATGATGTTCACTGTTGGTCCCGGGACTGGCTGTACATCACTATCTTGGCCACTTCAGATTGTTGTGTGTGGTCTGCGTTCATCGGAGGAGCTGGTTTAATTCATTCTGGTGAATATTGCATCAACAACCGCAAACTGTTTATGTAAATCTTATTCGTCGAAAGTCTGTTTAGTTTGGTTCATATTCTGTATGAGCACTGTTGTTGCACACACGTTTATTTACTTGCCATCAAGAATATTTTTATGAATTAGAAGCAAAAGTTTTAAAAGAAAAAAAAATTTCATTACTTCGACTATTATTTTCATCTTGTATTGGAATATTCAAACGATTATTCTTATCTTGAGTGTTATTTTTGCATTTATTCTGATGTAACCTCCAACCCCCAACAATTTGTGAAATGTTTTTGTCTTGTCAGTGTAAAACTTACAAGTTATATTTTATAGTACTGAGCTCTACTGAAGTAAGTATGGAAATCAAAATTGTATACGTGATGTATCATTTTATAAAATACAAGCAGGTCGCCCAGCGTTGGCCAGTCATAAAATACACATAAATATTATATTTTAATTCATACAAAAACTGAGGCATTCTTTATCTGAAAGTACATCTTTTAAACTCCTTGGCCTAACATTCACAGGAAACATGAGTTGGAACAATTACATTGAGAGCATTGCCAGGACCGCTGCGAAGAAGGTAGGTTCTCTTTACCATGCTAGAAAGCTACTAACGCCTGAAAGTATCCTGTACCTCTACAAGGCCACCATTCGCCCATGTATGGAGTTTTGTCATATATGAGCTAGTGCATCTGCTACTAGTCTCTCGCTCCTAGACAAGGTTCAGAAGAGTCGCCAACCTGATATGTCCTGAACTGTCATCTACGCTTCAACCTCTGTCCTATCGACGAAATGTAGCATCCCTCTGCCTGTTCTACAAGTACTTTAACGGTGAATGCTCCGACGAACTGCAAGCACTCGTACCCCCTCGACATAAATACCCCTGACAAACCCAACAATCAGCTAAATCCCACCCCTTCACAGTAGAGATCCCTAGATGTAAGAGAGCCTTCTACTCTAGTAGTTTCTTCCCCAGAACCGCTAGAATTTGGAATTCCCTTCTGGGTTCCTGCTTCCCCAACTGTACTGACATGCAGAAGTTCAAGTGTAATGTGAACCGACATCTTGCTGCCCAACTCCCCACATAGTACCCCTGTAGATTATGTCATTGATAGTAGCCCCCCTACATCAAAGTGGCAATGTGTCTTGTTTGGGGTGAAAATGTAATACAAAAAATAAAAAATAATTTCTTACTCAAAATTCTAAAATAATTGTTTTGTTTTTGTTTTTTTTTTTGTCTTTTCAATGCATTTTGGGAAATTGATTTAGCTAAAGGTGTTAATCTACTAATTTTCCGTTATTATTATTATATTATTATTAATTTTCCATTACTATTATTATTATCTGTATTTTGTTTTTCTTTTACAGTAAAGCAACTCAATCTAATCATCGAACAACTCATTATATTTGAGAGAAAAAATATAAAGATTCTTTCATAGAGGGAAAGCAGAAAGTAGTAAACAGTCATTCTTTCTCACCAAAAGAATGGTTTTCTAAATAGTAACATTATGTAGAAACTCATTCTTGACATTAAGACAAACTTTGTTAACTATTCTCTTCCCACAGTTTTATTTTGCATACCAATCGTCAATTTTTAATTGTCTATAAAAATTTAAAATAGCGTCAATGACGAACAAATGCAAATCGACTTTGTTTTGAAATGAAAATGAATTTTATCTCACAATTTTCTATCACTTACAAGGAAAACATTTGAGAAAAACATTTAGAAACATTTACTCTTGTAATATATGCCCCCCACCTCTCAAGTGTATTTTCTATGTTTTGCAAAATATATGCAGACATTACACGGGGTGTACCATCATTTGAATCTATATATCTATAAAAGTGAAATTGTGTGTGTATTTCCTTACCAAACTACTGTCAATTTTCAGTCTACAGACTCAAGATTTGACATAAGGGGTATTGAGATTTGGGAAAACCTTTTTAATCGGTTTTTGGACAGAAATTTGGCTGTCAGGGGGTCAAAGTTCAACAATTTGATCTTTGAAAACTTTACCAAACTTCTCCACTAATTTTGGTTCTAAACACTTGAAATTTTAGATGTAGGTTACTTGAACATGGATCAAACTTTTTAATTTGATTTGAGCCCAAAACAAATGTTAAGGGGATCAAAATTGGGATCAGCGTTTAAAAAAAAACAAAAAAAACTTGACCATTGCAGTCTTTACCAAATTACTCAGCCAATTTTTGCTCTAAACATTTGAAATTTTACATAAAGTGTATTCAGACATAGGGCAAGTTTTTTAATCAGTTTTTGGACAAAATTTGGCAGCCAAGGGGTCAAAGTTCAAAAGAGTTAACCTTTGTGGTCTCTAGCAAACTATTCAGTAAATTTTGGGTCTAAACATTTGAAATTTTACATAAACGATATTCAGACATGCAGCAAGCTTTTTAATCAGTTTTTGGACAAAATTTGGTTGCCAAGAGGTCAAAGTTGAAAGAGTTGACCTTTGCAAACTCTACCAAACTCTTCTGCCAATTTTGGGTTTAAACATTTGAAATTTTAGATATAGGTTACCTGGACATGAGTCAAATTTTTAAATATATATGCACATAAAGTTATGAACAGTACATAGAGCCCAAGCAAAACTGGGCTGAACTGCTAGTATTTTATAAGAGCATTAAATCTATAATTAAATATTTAGAAATTAAAAAATAAAATAAAATCGATACTTGTATCAAAATCAGGAATTTAGAACAGAATCGGTAATTGTATTGAAAGCGGGAGAACATTTTGGAATCATTTCATCACTGATTATTTTGCCTTTTTTATATAATTACTTTTATTTAATTTATTTATTTAAATTTGTGTTTTTAGTTTATTGGAAAATGTCAACTTTTTATCTAATTTTTTGGACTAAGAATGGAATATAGACCCCCCAAGCAATGTGAGCTGATGAGAGAAACAAAAAGACAGATTTTTGTAGACACTGGTTTGACCTTGACCTTTAAAAATGCATATGACTTCTGTAAACAAATATAAAATAACCGACTTTGGATTTTCATGATTGTTTCACAAATTTTTCATGAGTAAGATTTATTTTCTTTGTAAAGTGCACTTTTTTTTCTTTTTTTTTTTGTAAGATATTTTCAAAACTTTTTAATAAAATTATGTAGTGCTTATGTAGAATTACACTTAAAAACAAAAATCTTTATGATACACATACTTATCATGGATTGAAGATGTCATATTTCAAAACTCACATAAATTGATCAAGAAGTTTTTTTAGCAGCTAAAAAAAATCAAATTTTATGACTAAGCGAGACATAGCATTTTTGGTCATCCATGTTTTTGATCCCGCATAAATAAAAGGTTGACAACACCATTCAAAATATTAAAATCAAAATCAGCCTTATAATGGATACATTTAGTATAAAAATTGTAAATTTTCATTTTCTCAGTTAAAAAAAAAAAAAAAAACTATTTGATCAATTCATATGATTTTTGGAATATGAATATTTCAGGAGTATGTGTATCATAAAAGATTTGTATTTGTTTTTAAATAATTAATTAATTAATTAAATCACCAACTATTTAAACTTAAAATTAAATAATTGATTAAATCGCTAACTATTTAAACTAAACTTTTTAATGAAATGTATTTTATTTTTTAAATAAGGAAAAGATGCTGTTCCAAGCTAGTGTTCCATTTTGGGAGGAAGAAGATCCCTCAAAGTGATTTCTTCATCATTGACTAAGGAGAGCAAAGATGAAATCGAACAATGCAAAAACGTTTAATAAACAATGAAAAAAAAAAAATATGAGCTATTATTTTTTGGTAGGCATTTTTATTTTTAAAAAGACAAAAAACAAGTTATATTATTTACAAAATATTTTGTGGAGAACAGGATTTTCCCTACCATTAAAAATCAACATAAAAAAAAGAAGAATTTAGGATTCTGATCTTTCCTGTCTATGGGCAGTGAAGGAGAAATCCTTCTAGATTGAGGCAGTTTTTATACATAATAAAATCACCTCCATAAGCAACACGTATAAACAAGCGAAATTTGAAAAATGCATAATTTTATATACAAACTAGCATGGGTGCCCGGCGTTGCCCGGGAGTTTGGTGTTTGAAGGTGTGTGTTGAGCCAAAAAAAAGGTGGTAGTAGGAAGGCAGGCTCAAACCCGTACCGCGAAGGAGGAAAAGAACGGGAAAAAGACGTGACTTCTTTGCTGTTATGACCACCACCAAACCGGAAGTGACGTAGGTTTAAATTAAGGCTAGACCATCAAAAAGAGGGGATGACTTTTGAAAATATCAGTGATAAAAGCGACCCCTCCCTGTAGAAAAGTGCCCAGTTGAGGATGAAGAAATTAATGTTTCTAGACAATTTTTCGACATTTGTCGTCTGAAAGGTCGAGCTTAAAAACGATACTGATCTTGTGAAAATCCGTTGCCTCTGTCGAAAGTTTTAGGCAGACATGAAAACATACATACATTTATATACTGCTAGCTCAAATTTTCAACCCAAACCGATTAAAAAGCTTGCCCTATCTCTGAATACCCTTTATGTAAAATTTCAAATGTTTAGACTAGAAATTTTCCAAGTAATTTGGTAGAGACTACAGAGGTCAAATTTTTTTTTAACTTTGATCACTATTATGACCCCTTAACATTTATTGTTTTGGGCTCAAATCAAGTTAAGTTAGATCCATGTCCAAGAAACCTATATCTAAAATTCCAATTGTTTATACCCAAAATTGGTAGAGGAATTTGGTAGATTTCTCAAAGGTCAAATCGTTGAACTTTGATCCCTTAACAGCCAAATTTTTGGCCGAAAACAGATTGCAAAGATTTTCCCAAATCTCAATACCCTGTACATCGAATTTTGAGTCTGTAGACTGAAAATTGACACACACAGACAGACATTCACTTTTATAGATATACTAGCATTTCGGCCCGGCGTTGCCCGGGTGTTTGGAGGTGTGTGTATGCTGAGCAAAAACAAAAAAAACGGTCAATTTTTTTAACTTTGACCCCTTAACATTTATTGCTTTGGGCTCAAATCAAGTTATTAAATTAGATCCATGTCCAAGGAACCTATATCTAAAATTTCAAGTGTTTAGACCCAAAATTGTTGGAGGAGTTTGGTAGAGTTCTCAAAGGTCAAATCGTTTAACTTTGACTCCTTAACAGCCAAATTTCTGGCCGAAAACCGATCACATCGATTTTCCTAAATCTCAGTACCCTGTATATCAAATTTCAAGTCTGTAGACTAAAAATTGACAGTTATTGCGTAGGGAAATGTACATAGACAGACAGACACGTTCACTTTTATAGATATATAGATAGATTTATATATCTATAAAAGTGAAAATGTGTGTGTGTCTGTACATTTCCCTACCAAATAACTCTGTCAATTTTCAGTCTAGAGACTCAAGATTTGACATAAGGAGTATTGAGATTTAAGAAAATCTTTTTAATCGATTTTCAGCTAGAAATTTGGCTGTCAAGGGATCAAAGTTCAATGATTTGACCTTTGAAAACTCTACCAAACTCCTCTGCCAATTTTGGGTCTAAACACTTGAAATTTTAAATGTAGGTTACTTGGACATGGATCAAAATTTTTAATTTGATTTAAGCCCCCAAAAATAAATTTTAAGGCGTCAAAATTGGAATCCAAGTTTTAAATAATTTAACCTCTGTGGTCTCTACCAAATTACTCAGCCAATTTCTTGTCTAAACATTTGAAATTTTACATAAAGCATATTTAAGGGCTCCAATTTTCCACAATCACAGAATCGCAGACGGAATTACGAAATTGTAGATTTGAAATGGAATTCTGTTTTTTTCAGTGGAATCATTTTTTATGTTAAATTAATCATTTTCTTTTTTTTTTTTTTTTCAATAATATACTTAAGTACTTGCGGTGTGTAAATATTATAATTAATAAAACAGCGACCTTGTTTTTTTTGTTTTTTTTTTGTTTTTTTTTTTTCAATTTTATTCTTTATAAATATTACTTTTTTGAAACCTAAAAAAACATTTTAAAATCAGTGTCTGCATTCATATAAAAAAACTAAAATATTCATCATCTTATTTTGAAATATTTAACACCCCCCACCCCCACCCCGTTATGAAAGCAGATCAAAGACAATATTTCTCCCCTTCCAAATACACTGTTTATAATCTCACTGATTAAGTGGAAGTGGGGTTTAAGACAATAGTTTTAACCTAAAAAAGAGAAAAAAACATTCAGAAGGAAGAGGCCATGTTTTCCATGTCACTAGTAACTGTTATCTTATCTGTTGACAGATTTGTAGTAGGGGGAGAAATGAAAGTGAGTAATGCGTTGAAGTAAGGGAGTGTCATAAATTGAAAGTCAGGAGTTCTGGGGGGGGAGTCTAAGGGGGCTCTTAATGGAAAAAATTATTTTATTCTTCCCCCCCCCCCCCCCAAGTTAGTATTGGGGTAAAAAAAAAAGAAACTGATTTGTTTAAATTTTCGGCACATTTTTTAAACCGGGCTTTGAAAATATTGGTTTAAATTCCAAATTTATGAACTTTGGATCATTTATTCAGTTGAATTCTCGTAGAAGACTCTTTGAAGCACTTATTGGTGATTTATTTTTGTCGGATAAGTTATTTTTTATATTTTTATTAGATTTTTTTTTAAATTTTGACTAAAATTTAAAAGTTCGATTTTTTTTTTTTTTTTTTTTTTAACAGCCCTCATTAAAAAAAAAACAAAGTCCATTTTTAAAAAAACACTTTTTTTGTAAATACTTTGATCTTTGCTAGGTTTATTTAAAAAAAAAATTAAGACTCTAAATACATTTTTCACATAGTTATAAATTTTGAAAGATATACATTAGCTGAAAAATTGGAGATTCCTAGTATTCTCCTTCCTAATATATTATATCTCTGTCTATAGACAATACTTTTAACTTAAAAAAGAATGAAAGGAAAAAGAGCAACATCAAAGCAATCAATATATTTTTAATAATCTATTTATATGGTTTTATTGTCTAACTTATTTTATGAAATAGTACATTTCCCTATTACAGTTTAGAAATATAAAAAAAGTTTTCTTCTTCAAACATTGGACTACAGTTTAAAATCTACACTGGTATATTGCAGTTCTCTCTGATTTTTTTTCATCAAAATGAGTGAAACCAGTTTTAAAATTTCATCTGCTCCTCCAAAAGGAAAAAGAATGACCCCAGTATCTAAAATTTGTACAAAAGCTAGAGTTGAACAATTTCCTGGCGACTTTTATGCAGAAGCCAATATGCTATTCTGCAAATTTTGTCTACACAGTGTCGATATTTTTAGGATTGATACAATCAAAGCCCACATAAAATCAAAAGTTCATATGAGAAAAAAATCTTCAACTGGGTCATCTCAAGTGAAACAGAAGACAATTACAACAATGTTCAAAAGTAAAGACAAACGAGATGAATTTATTCTTGATTTTTTTTTAAATGTGCACTTTATCGGACATTCCCCTTCATAAAATTGATAAAATGAGACCATTTTTATTAAAATACTGTAAGGAAGGTGGCTCTATTCAAAGTGTTAATTGTATTAGGGAGCTCCATCTTCCAAATTATTTGCCATTTTGCTGCTCAGCCCAGCTTGCGAATGAATGGATTAGTATCATAACAGATGAAACAACAGACTGTCGTGACGACAGCATTTTAAATATTGTTGCAAACATTCATGGTGAGTCATTTCTTATTGATGGTGTTACCCTGTCAGAATGCAATCATCAAAAAGAAGGTCAAGCATGTGTCCGAGCTATAACTCATTTTGACATAGAATTTGAAAAGATCCTTGCTTTTGTAACAGATTCGGCAACCTATTACAAAAAAGCTCATAGAGAAGTCTTAACAAATATCTTTAACAACAGCTACCATGTGTTGTGTTTGGCAGACATTTTAAATCTAGTTGAAGTATTCTCAAATTGGCCAGCATTTGATAATGTTACCCAGCTCACTACTTTCATCAAATCAGCCTTTTTTAGAAAGCCGAGTCGAAAAAAACGATATTTGAAATGGCTTGAAAATTATTTGCCTAAAGAACAAGTGAAACTACCCCATGTCCCAGTGACAATCAGATGGAATTCCTGGTTTAATGCTGCCAGATATCATTCATCTTTCATACAATTTTATGAAGGATTCTTTAAGCAAGAAAAGAGTCATGGCCTTGCAGTAGAAAGAATTCTTGAATTAGTAGATGATGATCGACTACATCATGCCTCAATCTGTTTTTTTATTACAGAGAAGTGCACACTTTTAATAAAAGCTTTGACAAGCTTAGAAGAAACTAAACCTCCACTTGCTTATTTTGTTTATAATATGATGGAAGATGTGAAACGGTATTTACATGCTGGTATATAAAAATTAACATTTGGCCTTGAAATTGACCGTATTCTGTCTGAACTAAAAACTGCAGAAAGGGAGAGTTATCTCAAACTTCCAAGAATTGTTCAGTCTATCTTTTACTAAATTGAATAAATACCTGGAAGCCCACCCTGTGTATAACTTTTACAATGAGGCTCGTATATTTGATCCAAGACAACTACCCTGTATAAATCACAATATGGATACATTTGCAGCTATTAAAGACTTTCAAAATCCTTCTACTGAACTTGTAGAAGAATTCTAAATTTATGTAAACTGCAAAGAAAACTTACCAAATCCTTTTAATATACCAGCATTTTGGAATGTAAATAAGGGCAGATTTCATCTTCTAAAACAGATTGCTGATAAAATCATATGGATGCCTGTTACTAGTGTGGATGTTGAATGTTCATTTTCTCAATATAAACATTTAATGAATAAAAAACGTGAAAATCCAACCCCTGCGAATATCAAGCAATTGACAATGTTGTACTTCAATGGAGATTTAGAAAAAAGATTTACTGATTGCTAATTTTATAACATGGAAAATATTAAATTTCAAATTTTGAGCTGTTTTTCAATTTGTGATATTTTTTTAATGTTTAAATTTTGTTAAAGTATTTGAATTATGATTGAAATATTGTTTTGCAAAAAGTTGTAGTTTTAATATACTTGAAGTTATTTGTTGTAAATACTTTTTGTGATGATAAAAATTCCAACATGTAAAAACATGTATCTCTTCAAATAGAAAAAAAGTTTGAATTGTTTTATAAGTTTTCATTTATCTCAATTTTCTCTTAAAAGTATTAAAAATTCAATAAACATAAAAACTAAAGAAAATTAAATTTTGCAAACGTGAAAACGGAAAAAAACGAAATTAACTAAAAGTGGAAACGGAATCAAGGAAAATTTGAAACGGAAATTGGGGTCCCTAGGTATTCAGAAATAGGGCAAGCTTTTTTTAATCAGTTTGGGTCGAAAATTTGAGCTGCCAAGGAGTCAGTTCAAAAGATTTTACCTTTGTGCTGTCTAGCAAACTACTCAGCAAATTTTGGGTCTAAACATTTGAAATTTATGCATAACCGGTATTCAGACATGTGGCAAAATATTTGGCATAGTTGAAAGAGTTGATCTTTACAGATTCTACCAAATCCCTCCGCCAATTTCGGGTCTAAAGACTTGAAATTTTAGATGTAGACATGGGTAAAACATTTTATTTTGATTTGAGACCAAAATATAAAATGTTAAGTGGTCAAAATTGGGGTCAAAGTTTTAAAAAAAAAATTGACCTCTACGAAATTACTCAGAGAAATTTTGGTCTAAACATTTTAAATCTTAAAGTGTATTCACATGTAGGGCATGTTATGAACAGTACCAGGGCCTGAACAAAGCTGGGCTGAACTGCTAGTCTAATATATAAACAGCTATATATCTGTCTCTATATTTAGAATATATATATTTAGAATATATATATAGAGAGAGAGAGAATATATAAACAGCTATATATCTGTCTCCATATTTAGAATATATATATATATATATATAATATATAAACAGCTATATATCTGTCTCCATATTTTCAAACTCTATCTCCTCTGAAACTAAAAGTTACAGAGCAGTGCTAGGGGCCTCAAATGATTGGATTTTTTGTGCACCGTTCTTTTATTTGTCTTTAGCCAGTTAAAATTGCTTTCGAAAATGGGTCAAAATTGAAAAAATCGTTCAACATTTTGTATATTCATCTTTATATGCGTGTCACATTGGTAACCTCACCAGCTACAGTTTTGGTTTTGATTCTAGCTGATGGCACCTAAATACTTGTTTGTTTTTTTTTGTTTTTTTTACTTTTGAAATCACGACTCTTTAATAATATATACTTAGATAATATTCCTCGGAATGCTGTATAAATATCATTGGTCGTTGTTCACGAAACATTAAGTTGCATTATGGCATTTCTGTAAAAATAACTTAGATTTTATAAAAGAAAATGACTTGTATAGTATAGATATTCTGTTTTTATAAATTGACAGATGGAGTGAATGATTTGGGCAAGATGATCACTATCTCATGTCCTATCCTCCCAGATTTCCAGATCTCGCACCCTGTGATTTTTTTTTTTTTTTTTTTTGTGTGGAGAATGTACCTAGCATTCTAAGAGACATGGATGAGCTGAAGGCTTGAACAACAGAAGCTGTTGCAACCATTGGCAACGCATTGCTGGGATGTGTTTGGCAAAAATTTGACTATTGGCTTGATGTGTAACCAATGGTGCTCACATTGAACATCTTCAACATTCCATGAAAAACTTAAGATTACAAGCTTTCTGAATATACCAGATGCGTTTTTATATCCTTAATAGTTCTTGAGATATTTAATGTCAAAATGCACCCAAGACTTTTGGAACAGCCTGTATAACTTTTAAAATATCTCGGTTCAGAGTGTCTCATTTTGGGGATCTTTTTTATCCCATAATGAAACACCTTAAATTTGAACAGTGTGCTTTTCCTTATTTAAAAAATAAAATGCCTACCATCAAAAGTTTAGTTTAAATAGCTTTGTCAAAAACGCATTCTACATAAAAAAAAAAAAAGTCTTAACAAAAATCTGCAAAACCATCATGAAAATCCAAACAAGTCGGTTATTTTACATTTGTTTACAGAGGCCATGTGCGTTTTCAGAAGTCATGGTCAAACTGGTGTTGACCGAAATCTGTCCTTTTGTTTCTCTCATTGGCTTATGCCCTTATTCCCTTCTTAGTCCAATTTTTTTCTAATCAGGAGACATTTTTTTATACTTCTCTACAATTTTACTACCATCTTATTTCACTGTATTTTATTTTCTATCATAAAAAATGAATTTATAGTTCATATTGTAAAATGAAACGTATGTGTGATCTGAAACTCGTGCAAAAATATTGATACTTTGCTGATTAAGTAAAATTGTGAAAAAGAAACTCTTCAGACGCAACAAAATTATCGTACACCCATCTACAAATATTTCTGTGGTGCAAGGGAGATAACTCTTGTTTCTTAAAATTATCTCCATTGTTATGAGCCATCTTGGAGAATGCCGTTCTAATCCACTTATATTGAAACCACTTTCTCTTTCTAACTTAATGTGACCTTGTCTCACCAATCACGGCTTACTTTTACTAATAAATCTTTCATGTGCTTTTTCTTTCTTTCTTTTTTTTTTTTTTTTTTAGGCAGCAGACCCAAGGGTAGGAAACAGAATTTCAAGAGCCAACTTTAAATTGATGCTGGTTCTTATTCTAATTGCCGGAGACTTCCTCAATTGACATGGTTGAATGTCATCTGGTGTCTTCTGAGAGGGGGACGTGCAAGCAAGGAGATGATGTCTTTCTGTCCTTTTTTTTCCGATTAATTTTTTATTTTTAAACCTAGAACTTTTTTATTTTATTAAAGAAAAAAAAAACAAATATATTTATTCAAGTTCTATAAAAAAAATTTTTTACAGTCTATTTATTATTTTTAACATTTCCTTCATTTGGTTAATTTTATTTTTTTAAGTCTAAAAGAAAACTTTAAATTATAAAGGTAATTAAATTAGATTACCTTTAAATTAATTTAAATTAATTCTGAATTATTTTCTGTTTTAAACGCCATATTTTAAAGTTTTTTTGTTCTCTTGTTTAAAAGTTTTTCTTGCTATATTTTTCTCCCACCCCCTTTATCTCTGAATGCCCTACTTCCACCCCTCCTTTTTCTGAGTGATTTTTATTCTAGTGTACATAGACACACACACACACACATACAACTAACCTGGTGAGAAAACTCAACTAAACGTCTCCTTTTATCCGCCTTTGCTAATTCCCCAACTTACCTCTCTGCTCTCCCGAGCGTATCTCAAAGTTGTATATAATCTTTCCACGCGAAAGGAAGAACCCCTACCCCACCCAATAACACTATCACACTTTCTGTTAGCTGATGCAGATGGGCATTATCTTTTCAAGAAATGTGTTATGTTTATGCAAACAGTTTTATTCTATTTTATTTATTTTTTTTTTTTTTTAAAGATGGGAGGATGGAAGCTTTAAAAAATATATAAAATGTTACGTGCTTGTGTAGAGTGGTGATCTTTTAAACCAATGCATTTCAGGTGAAAACATTATTACATATTTGTTGAAATCCTGTTCAGGTGAAACCATTATTACAGACATATTGAAATCAGTATAAATTACAAAAATTACCAAAAAAAAAAAAATGATCCAGTGGATGTGTTAGATGTATTTTTTTAACAAAAAAATCATCCTCAATTACGTTTCGAGATTTTGTTTAAAAGTGACTGACCTTTAATTTAAGTCAAGGGTTATCTCCTTTTTTTTGTTTGTCCTACTGAATTAGTCGCACAATTTTTCCACATTAAAACCTACGATAAAACTCGGTAATTCAATAAATTCTATTTTTACATGTAATTATTTTTCTATTGGATCATTTTTCATAATTTTTTGAATTTGTACTAATTTCAACATGACACGTAAGTATGTAATAATGTTTTCACCTGAAATGCGTTTGTTTAAAAGAACCCCGATCTACACAAACACTAAATGCTAAACTTGACTTTGTATCCATTTACTTAATAGATATGATATATAAACATTTTTTTTTTTTTTAAGAAACTTTGTCCAGTGCTTACTCATAAGGATAAAAACTAATATATTTATTAAATACGATATTGAAACAATGGATTTTGTCGTATCAATGGTTTCATGCTAATAAACTGGCAATTATTCTATGACGTACTAATTTGCCACAAAATGTTGAAAAATCAGGATAGTAAAAACTCAACATTCCAAAGGCGAATAGGTTTATCTCTGAATATTTGTCACTTCATCAACATAAAACTGTTGGTATGGCAAAACTCAATATGTAAATATCTTATTTAATTTATTATTATTTCATGTATATACACATATAAAACTGTAACTTAATATATTGTGTAGAGATATTTCCAGTATTTACTTCAACAGTGCTCATTACATGAGTAAAGCTTAGTAGCATTACGAAAATATATTTATGGCAAGTAAGCTACACAGAAATTGTTACTACCTTTTGCCCATTTGTGAACTAATCATATAGTTAGCGTTCGGATAACAACCTGCTTCATAGATCAGATTTGGTCAAGGCACATCTGTAAGAGTAGACATTGTGCACATTTCAACCAAAGTGATAAAAACAGATAGAAATGAAATATGGAACGTTTCTATGTGGCTTACTTGCAATAAATATATTTTCGTAATATATAGAATAAGTTGAGAAGATAGAGCATAAAGTTATATAGTTATTTTATTACATTATCAAGGATTATAGAAAGGGGCATAAGGGAGAAAACTCTTTAGGCCATGGCATTTTGGAGCTAAATGTTTCTTGTCGGAAGAAGAGAAAAAGCTTGACTTATGTAAAAGTAAAAGCTAAAATGACAACACTGACTTTGAAAACCTTGAGATTAGAAACGGAAAAATTTATTCGAGAGAGAGGGAGGGGGGCAAGATGATGGAATTAAAAGAGAGAAAGGACAGAAAAGAACAAATGCTACAAGAATATACATAACCATATAAATATATATACATAAATATATATTTATAAATTTTATATCAGGAAAAGTGGTTAACTACATTGACTGAAAACTTGAGTAAACTAAGTTGAATCCAGTTCATTCCACAAAAAAACTTTTATCAACACCACACCTTCTGGAACAGAGGTAAATAAAATAAACTTTATATAAAAACATTTGTGCTTGTTAAGATTGTCGACAGATCGATTTTTAAAATTGTAACCAAGAGTAATATTACTTAATTGTCATGCCAAAAATAGAAATACATCCAAATATTACAAAAATCCATAGAGTAGAAAGTTATTTATAGTTGAAAGCAATTTTTACGAAAAATGGAGGAAAATTGTATTTTTCATAGATGTAAGATTTCAAACACAAAGGGACATAACTCTGAGGCTAAAATGTTGGTCACCTTTGAATGGTGGCCAACGCGATAAACTTTTTTACTGAAAACACAATAGCAGTTTTTCTATTCCATGAAGTTTTATAATATTTGGATATATTATTTTCGACACAACAATTTAGTAAGTAACATATTATTTTTGGTTACAAGGACATATTTAAAAACTCAATTTGTTGACTCTGTCTTAATAAGCACCAAAACATTAAAACAGTCTCTATAAATTAGTGTCCTATGCCTAAGTGCATATCACTAGGATAGACAAAAATAATGAAGAAAATGCCCTACAAAAATCAGTTTGGACAATTTCATAATTATTTTGGTAATTCTGATGTTATGCACTTCAAGACATCTAAAATAATTTATATGTAAACTGTTTTAATGTTTATACAGAGTTTATTTATAAAGCTCTACCCTGTATTGAGCACTTTTGAATAAAAATATTGCTTTTAAGCTCATTTTATTAATATACCTGAACTTATTTGCTTGATATATTGAAAAGAAAATCAAAATCTTTTAATTGTTCTATCTTTACATAGCTTATGTTCTGGTCAGAAAGGCTTTCTTCATGAAGCCGAGTTAAAGTTAGACAAATTTATGAATAGTGAAAAAAATATAAAATATTAGTTTTAAAAGAAAAATTTCCAAGAAAAGGTCTATTTGGCTGGAATGTACGTTATACAAGGCATTAAAGAATGTCTTGGAATTTTTAAGACTAGGATTAATTATTTGCATTATCTTATTCCAACTACTTTTCTCAGATTGGGTGTTATTTTAACAATGTTTTCGGTTAATGTAACCTCCGACCTTCTCTCAGTGTATCTTATTAAATTCTATAAGTAGATTCTCGAGTTCAATAAGACATGGCTGGAGAATGTCAGAGGTTACATTGGCCAAAACATTGTCAGAATGACATTCAGGAACAGTAATGTGTAATAATACAAGCTTTAAAGAAATCGTAACAATTTGAAAATGGTTATTTTAATAATGTTCATAAACTTGAATATTTCATCCAATCCTTTTATATTTGTTTATTTTACGTCAAAGTTCTCCAAAATCAAGGGTCCTTTTCCTCTCCATAATTGGCCAATTAAATATACAGCATAATTTACGTTGACACACCGAACCAGGTCAGTACTAAATAGGTGACCATTTGGGACTTTCAGGTACTGTATGTGCTCTCCGCTTATCTCTGCATTGTTTCCAGTCGTCCTAGACTTCTCTTTGCCTCTGGACTCAAACAGTGTCAATCCAGGAGAGGTGTGGTTGGTGATTGCGCAACCCTTGCCTCACAATTACATGCACAGCTGCCCTTACAGGGGTATCCTTTGTCTTTCGAGACTAAACAGAGGCATCGAATTGGCCAGTTAAATATAGTTTGTGTTTCTTGTGGTCTCTTGGTCTTACTGGATACCAGGACAAGAATACAATAATTCATCTAGTCTGGTTGAGTATCCAGCTTCATGTTACTTGAGGTAACATCAATTGGAGAAAGTGCAACATTACTTGTAAAAGTTTGGGTTATCCATAGTGAGATCTTATTTGGGCTGCGAATACCATGTGATTTTAATATTTCATCAGAGTTTACTTGTAGTGTTCATTTTACTTTAGTCAAAGTTCTCCAAAATAAAAAAAGCGTTAACCCCTTTTCCTAATCTGATCTTTGCATAAGATATGTAGATATTCTAATATTCCATTAAATCTCCTTTACATCTCAAATGTGGAGTTAGTAAAGAAGTTAAGAATATTAATTTTCCACTCTCCAATTGGCCAATTAAATATGTTATAGTATATCTTTCTTGCAGCTTCTTAGACTGACTGGATTCCAGGATAAGAATACAGCTAGTCTGGTAGAGTATCCAGCTTAGTTCTTAGTATAGGCAACATCACTTAAAGAATATGCACCATATCTCATATAAGCCACTGTGAGTTAGCCATA
The DNA here is from genome assembly GCF_053919585.1 of Euprymna scolopes. NCBI lineage: Eukaryota > Metazoa > Mollusca > Cephalopoda > Sepiida > Sepiolidae > Euprymna > Euprymna scolopes. Next base: position 102,687,557 of record NC_136511.1, on the reverse strand, counting down.
CTGATGAGATCTTATTTCGGCCACAAATACTATGTGATTTGGAATATTTAGTCATGGTTTACTTGTAAGGAAAAGTATCCTCATGCCAGGTTTTTCTATAAACTCCTGTACAGAACGACCGTAGACACTTGAGGACAGTGTCTAATAGGCATTCAAGTTCTATCCAGTAGATGCGTGTGTAGGGAGGAAACTCATATGTATGTAATAGAGGTAATTCTCCAAGGCTCTGAGGAAGCTATTGAATTCTTAGAAAAATTATTGCTAAAAAATATTACCACATATTTGTGTTTGGAAAATTGATGACATAAACAAATTTGCAGACCTATTTCAGTTCTAGCCGTAAATGTTCTCTCTCTCTCTCTCTCTTCACATGATTCAGTTAAAATAAGATTATTTTGAATAGTTCACGTGTTTTGACTCTTGAAAAAATTGTTCTCACATCTCAAACTGTGTGGCACAGTGGGTAGAGGCGTTGAATCGCTACGGTTCTAGGTGAGAATCTACTGAAGATAGGGGTTTCAATCCTACCCAAACGAGATGAAAGGATTAATCGGCCAAAACATGAGACAACAGCAAGTATGGGAGGTAGTAATTACTGAGGATAGTTAGGAGACTCGGCATTCCTATCCCGTTGCGGTTAACCATCTGAAGAAGGCCAGAGGAATAGTTGACCAAAACTATTGCTGAAACAACACCTATGAAGATGAGGATAATAGTCCGCAAATAAATAAATAAGCTGATTTTAGCTTAAACCAAAACATGCCTGTAAATGTGTAGCCCCCTTACCCCATCCAAAAAGATGTATAAATAAAGTTTTATATTTAATATACTGCTCTATTTATTCTTAAGCATTTTTATATAAACACAAAAATTTATTCAATCATACCTTGTGAAACAAACTCAATCGATTATGAACACACATATGCACGCACACATGGGACATGGTGAACTTATTGGAAAGAGCCAGCCCAACTGGCCCAGGGTAAATACTGCAACCATCACATACATACACACACACACGCGTGTGTGTGATAGTACCTATTTACAATGCCTCCCCATGGGACAGAGTTAGACATCAGGGTCGTTTTTTAACGTGGAGAAAAGGTTCAAAAATAAAAAATTGTCTCAGTCGTGAAGGACTGATCCTCCACTGACAGAGAACAAGAAATGGAAGTGCAGCATCTGAAGAACAGATACTACACTTTGATTTTGGCCAAAAGATCTTTGAACATGATTCTCTCATTTTCCTCCTCTGCTGTTAAATGCGATTTTGTGTTCGTCTGGCATGACTATGGAGATGATTTTTAAGATATGTATTCCTTCCCCACCCCCTCCTAGAAACTTTGTAATGGGAGCACTAGCCATCGACATAAACGATTTTGGTAATTTCGATACAGATTTATTTGTCTTTGCACTTACAATTTAGAAATAGATCGCAACTTGTTGAAAATCAAATCAATCCTTTTAAAGAAAGGAGTATTTGAACATGAATGCCATATATTTGTCCAGAAAAAAAAAAAAATTACAAAACAGAATTATATGCTATAATAAAGTGATAACAATCATTTAATTAAAAAGCAACAAATAATAATTAATGAAATATCTTCTTTTTTTTTAAATTTTTTTTAATCGATATGCAAATTAATTAACCTTGCGATATTACAATGTACATAAACAGTATATAAAAAGATTGTGCATCTAATGTGTAAAGTTGAATTAATTTGAAATGGGTCATTTTGACTTTATCATTAGTATAAGAAACGGGCCCAATTTTTGTATTTATTCCTTTCAATAATATTATGCGTGTGTGTATATAAATGAATTAGTAATAAACGCTCATGTAGAATTATTTGCTGCATCTTTCGCATGAAAAAATAAATGCCGGGTGAATATTAAAAGTTGATCAAAAGCAAAAAGGACTTCCGAGTGTATAATTTTGCCATTGTGTTCAATTCGACTTTTAAATTGTAACATTTCTGATGAATATCTGTTCAAACACTGAAGAAGACCTGCATATGAAGAGATATGCGATTCATTAGTTAAAAGCGTTAGAAATTCACTGCTGATGGATAAACACGTTACGTGCACATGGATATAGTTTTATTTTTATAGGGGAGAATAACTTTTCAGCGTTACAATTTTTTTTATTATTATAGGGTTCTAGTCTACAACCCCACCCCAAGAAAAAAAAAAAAAATTAATCTGTATGATGTGCATACCCGTGATAGAAAGAAAATATCATATTCTAAAAATCATGTAAATTGATCAAATAGTTAAATTTTTATAAAGAAAATTAGTTCTAAGCAAATATGAGTTTTTCCTATGCCCTCCCTCCCCAATCCTAATGTTAAGAATGGCTTTTTTAAAATCTTTATAAAAGTTTTTTAATTATCCAGAATTATCGCATTTGTCCTGCAAAATACAGTCAAGAGTTCATCGATCATTTTTGTAGACATAATTTAATTTTCATTTTTTAAAAAGCTATCTACTCTAATAGCTTCTCCCCTCAGACTACTTGGCTGATGGAATTCCCTCCCTGTTTGTTGCTTCCCCGACTACTAATTGGCAGAAGTTGAAATGTACTGTGAACAGACATCTCGCTGCTGAACTCCCCAAATTCCCCTGTTAAACATAATTTCGAATCGTAGACCCTTACGCGGCAATATGCTTTGTTTCTGGTAGAAAAAGGTTTTTTAAATTTTCTAAAATAAATAAAAAGCTACTTAATATATTTATGTGATTTTTGGTATACAATATTTTCTTTGCATCATGAGTACATACATCATAGAGAATTTTTTTTTTATTTTTGTTTTTCGTCTCAAAGGGGTGCGTAGACTTGCACCTTAATAATAAAAACAGTAGAATACATTTAATCTCTTAAGAACAGAACATTTTGAAGGGCAGCAGAGACAAATTTAATCAATTAAACCCTTTATTGGCTATTTAAAAAAAGTTTCCAATACACAGATCTGGATGTGTTGCGGGGATCATCCCCCTGAACCAAGTGCTTTTAAAGAGATTTGTTGGTTTGGCCATGCTGCACATTACAACGCAAGGGTTCATCCATAAAGCAGTAACTCTAGAACTACCCCAAGATTTGCGAAGATGGCTGGGAGACCGGCCAAAGATGTGGTTACACACCACCAAGTTGACGTCGAACCTAGCTCCGATCCACAGGTCTATGGTGTTCACCGCTGGTCTTGGTACTAGTAACCCATCATTATCTTGGCCGCTGCATACAGTCTTGTGTGGTCTGTGTTTATCTGGGATGCTGTATGTTCTCTGGGAGAAGCCAGCTCAATCCATCGTGAGTGAATGCTGTCAAGTTAAGTGTTGCACCCATCAGCATTTAGCGAAATAGAGAACTTTTGCGATACATCTCAAACATCCAACTCGCCCATGAATGTTTATTAAATTTTTGGAGGAGACGGGAGAGGTGCCTTGATTATCAATTAAGCCCCAGATTTTCAGATTATAAGATTTTTAAATTACACATTTTATTTTTAATGTACTCCCATCTCACTTGATTTAGTCAAACCTATTAACAGATTTTTCATAATAATTTCAAGCAAGATAATTGTTTTAAATTAAACTTTAATAGAAAACTTAAATTAAACTTAAATTAAACTTTAATAGAAATAGCCCACTCTAAAATATAAAGTTTTTCACACAAAAAAATATTATAAACTGAGAATTTAGTTTTTAGTCGATCTAGTAATTTAAAAATACTTTAAGAAAAAATTAAATTAAATATTTTAAAGAATAGTGGAAAAAGTTTATAGAACTATCAACTTGTAAAATTATTATGATTGGTTATTACATTAAATTTACTTAGTGAACTGAACCCCTTTCTAATAATTGAACAAGTTGCTTTTAAAAAGTGTTAATTTGGTGTTTTAGCGCATTAAAAACAAGCAAAAGTTGTAGCCCATTAACTTAGAATGAGTGCTTTATGCCAAATTGATGGTGTTTATAAACATGATCTTCAAACTGAAGATCAAGGGGGTATTGAGAATCATTGTTAAATTAATATAGTCAACAGAACTAATCTCCTAAAAATTGTACAAGTAATTCTAATTAATTTTTAATCTGAAAATGATTTTTTTTTTTTTGGAAAGATGTGTGTTGGGAAGATAGGAGAGTGCATATTGTACTCGTTGCCATTTTTTTTTTTTTTTTTTTTTTTTTTTTTGTCAAAATAACCATTTTCATAATTAACAAAGAAAATAAAATTTAAAAAGCCAAAGAATTCTTTGTCACGTTCTTCCTAAGTGTGGCCATTTTTTTTTTTTTTGCACGATTGCCATTTTCCTCCATTGTAGAACGAACCCAATGCCCCCACTTTTTTTTCATTCTCTTTATTTCATAATTCACTGCTTGTTCTGAAGAAGAAAGAAGGACTCCCTCTAAACCACCGCTAACAAAAACAAAAAACAAAAAATCCCTTGACATTAAAAAGCAAAAAAAAAAAAATGTGTTCCTTCTTTGATCTTTTACTTTTATGTGATAATAATTTCTAAATCAATTTGCTATATGTTAATATATATATATATATATATATATATATATATATATATATCAATGTTATCAGAGCTCCAATTTAAACATGTCTCTGATACATAGCCATGATATGTTTGTATAAATAAATTTGATTATATATAAATAATTCTATTTATTATCAAGCACTATTACATAAATACAGTAAAAATTCTGAGTTTTTACCTTGTGAATACAAACTTTACCTAGACTAATATATATATATATATATATATATGCATAAAAGCAAACATTGCTAAAAATAAATCTTTTGCTTAATCATCCATTATATATATATATATATACACAATGCAACTTCTCAGAAAGTTTGCTTATGAAACATGATGTGAAAATTTTTTTGTTTCTGCATACTAAAAAATTTTCAGGATACAAAAGATAATAGTGACAGACTATTTTTTAGGCACCTAATTCTTTGCAAATCTTTTTAAAATCAAGGGTTTTATCCAATTAAAAAATTTTTTTTAGTAATTTTCTGGAAATAGTTGTCTTGATTTTCATCTGTAAAACATTTTTTTCTTGAATTTGTTTTTATATTTACCGCCCTCCCCCCATCCCAAATTAAAATTAGTTTTTTAAATTGAAGAATTAATGTATGCATTACAATTTTTACCACATTTGGAGGGTATAGATTAAAGAAAGATTTTCTGTTTTCATTTTTATCATACATCCTCTGAAATTTTTGTAAGGGATGAGGGAGTTATTATTTTTCTTAGAAATCGAAAATTAGCTATTAGGAAGTAAATAATTCATTTCACTTTGCATCCTTTTCCTTCTGCATTGCCCATAGATTTCATTAAGGGTGTGGTCTTACCAGTAATGATTAAAATAATAATTTAAAAAAAAAACTGTCATATCTCTCGGTCGTTTTTTATTAAATAGAATTTTATATTTAGATGTCAAAGAAAAGTAAAATAATAGATAACAAGTGAAGGTATTAATGATGTGGTTGGATACTATTTGGCTCTTATTTCATTCTGGTTTTACTCTGATTATAAGATTTAATGAGCGTTTTCATATGGCTTAGAACAGATTAGACATTTTACATGTAAAACGCCTTTTAAGATGCAAAAGCCAAGCTGGAGCCAATTAATTTTGTATCTAAAGGCTCCATTTATATTTATATATATATATATATATATATATATATTTACATAGATTTTGTTGATTTTTTTTTTTTAAACGATATTGAGGTTAGCGTCTCCACCTTGAAGATCGGATGTTTTTTTTGTTTTGTTTTTTTTAGAAATTGCCCATTTTTTATTTTGGACGTAAACAAATAATATTTTATTTATTTATTTATTTTATTTTTAAAACAGTAATCTACGTACATGCATGTTTCAGGGCCCTACCCCCTCTTCAGTGTAGCTTGACTGTTATTAGGACTCAAACCCTGGACCTTATGTATCTCAGTCCAGCGTTTTATCCATTACGCTATGATACCATAGACGATTTACTGTTTTAGTTTTTATCGTTTATATATTTACATAGTTTTTTTTTTTGTTGTTGATTTTTTTTTTAAATGATATTGAGGTTAGCGTCTCCACCTTGAAGATCGGATGTTTTTGTTTTTTTTAGAAATTGCCCATTTTTTGTTTTGGATGTAAACAAATAATAATTTTTTTTTAAAATCCGATCTTCAAGGTGAAGACGCTAACCTCAATATCGTTTTAAAAAAATCAACAACAAAAAAACTATGTAAATATATAAACGATAAAAACTAAAACTGTAAATCGTCTATGGCATCATAACGTAATAGATAAGACGCTGGACTGAAATACATAAGGTCCAGGGTTTGAGTCCTAATAACAGTCAAGCTACACTGAAGAGGGGGTAGGGCCCTGAAACATGCATGTACGTAGATTACTGTTTTAAAAATAAAATATATATATATATATTTCTGTATTTCTGTCTCATTATTAAATAAAACATTTTGGTAGAATATTCATAAATTAATAGAGAATGTTAGTAGGAATAGTTGGTCTAATGACTTTATTTTTAAAATTCAAAATGACGTAATGGAAATATATTAAAGATATTTGCAGCTTCTCTTCCAATTGTCAGATTTTAATCATGTCAAATGACACTTTATTTCTTTTTGACGGATTGATTGCTGCTACTTCTTCTGATGAGTTAAGGGCAAAATAGATTCACTGATTGATATAATAATTGATTGATTTTGCGCTACGAAACAGATACTGTCCAGAATTTTAAATGTCAACTTAATTAAAGGAATAAATTGTAAGATGGTCAACATCATGAACTTTGGAATATAGTTTTTTGTCATTTATTCACTATATATATATATATATATATATATATATATATATATATATATATATATATATATATATATATATGAAGCCAAAAAAATTGACCAGTGCTGAATTACTAGGGTAAGGAGACAATATATTATTTACAAAGATATTTCCATGTTCGAAAGCATCATGCTAAATTGTTCTGTCTCTTATGGCACTTGTCAATGTTCTTTCCACCCAGAAGAGTTCACCATTTTTCTAAACACCTCATTGGATCAGCTTTAGTTCATAAACAAGGTTGAGAAGTTAATGGTAAGTGCTACAAGGCATAAAACTATTTGCTGTGATGTATTCTAACATGTAAAAATCTTTTTAATTAAGTGTATGTCGGCTACATGTGTGCATACATGTTTCAGCTACGACCTCATTCAAAGTCTACTCTTCTTCAGGCCACTGACAGATTTTGAAAAATTAGATGAATTTTAGGCTCGTGGAAAGTTTTCGTAAAAGGGGAAGGAGGGCTGAGATAATTTATAAGGAGAGACAGAATACTCAAAGAAATTGCATTCCTCCTAATATTCTTTGACCTCTTGTAAGTTTTATGCTCTTATCAAAACTTTTCACAGGCATAATTTCATCTTTTTTATTTGTTTTTATTTTTTAGAACCTTTGTCAGAAAGACCTGAAGAAACTAAACTTTCAATAAGATTGTGGCTGAAACATGTATACACATGTGTAGCCAAAAATGTATTTATAAATAAAAAAAAAATTATACTAACATACAGCTCTGTTTGTTATTGAGAACTATTTTACAAACACAAGTTTCATGGGATGAGCACTTATGAACTAACAAATACAAAATAATTATTTATTAATATATATATATATATATATATATATATATAGAGAGAGAGAGAGAGAGAGAGAGAAAGAGAGAGAGTCTAAAGAAGGTTGGACTATTTTACATAAACCTAATAAAAAAATTTTTTAAATGCATTTTAAATCCTATGGATACTAAGCTCAACATATCAAAAAGTTAGCATCTGCATAAGCCGATTTATCATTAGAAAATTGATAATTATAGAAGTGAATTATAGCACTTCCCAAATAAAATGTAGACACAAACGTTTTTATTTTTCTTGGGGGGTGGGGCGCTTGTTGCTTTAATAGTCGAAGTTTAAAAAAAAATGTGATTTCAGCTTAAAATTGTAATAAACGAGAAAAAATAGCAAAAACAAGGAAAAATATAAAAATCTTGTGGTTATTTCATTAAAATAATCTTTTTTTTTTTTTCTATTTTTGATTACAAATGATGACAGCTTAATTTTTATATCATTTTATACAGAGCATTTTTAACGTATTCTTTGTTTAGACTACTGTTCTCATCTTGGATGTTATCCTCACGTTTCGGCCAATGTAATCGGGTGCATCATGTAGAACTCTGAAATCTGTATAGAATTGTAAACTGGACGCTTTAGTTTATGGAGGATGGATTGCTTTTGTTCTATCAACCATGATCAGGTAAAAGTCTTAAGTAATTTTTTTTTATTATATTCTTAGCTTTGCCTGTATTAAGGATTGAACCTTCAATCTCCAAAAGATTGTCATTTAGAACTTAGCACTTTTATCAGTTGCATGATAGGTACACCTGTATTCACAACATCATTGGGGGGGGGTTAAAGCAAAGAGGTTTTCTTGACTGACTGCAGTGCTCTAAACGATCAGATTTAAAATTTTGACTTCCTCATAAGAAAGCTTTCTTTTTTTCTTTTTTTTTTTTTCTTTTTTTCTTTTTTTTTTTTCTTTTTTTTTTTCTTTTTTTTTTTTTTTCTTTTTTTTTCTTTTTTTTTTTCTTTTTTTTTTCTTTTTTTTTTTTCCACCTCAGGCCATTCACTGTCATCAATGGTTATTTTTATATTCTGGGGATGTGAAAAAAAAAATAGTTTTTATAAAAATGATTGTTTGTTAATTTCATGAGTTGGAGTTGTGTTTAATATAATACAATTTTGAGGAAAAAAAAATTTTTGTTGAATTCTTTCTGTTTTTATTTTATTTTTTTTTTTTTTTAATATATTTTTTGTTTTTATATTTGTTTTATTTTTCTGGGTTTTTTTAATATTTTTCTGGTTTTTTTTTTTGTTTTCCTATTTTTTGCTTATTTTTTTCTATTTTTAAAACCTTTTTTTCACTACATAACAGATGCAAAACCAAATTAAGATGCAATATAATAAAATTAACTTCTATTTCATCTGGACCTGCTCTCCCTTCCCCAAGCCCTTAATCTGTGTGTATGTGGGAATAGTACAGGTATACTAATATGACAAAAGGAAAATCAAAAATTGCCTACATGTTCACAAATGTCTTTATTGTTCAAAGACTTTTTCAAGTTGATTAATTTCTTCAAAATGATATAAGAATGATAGATTGGGTGCATAATGAGTTTAAGACAGGCGTACTTCAAAGGAAAATTAAATCGGGGTAGTATAGACGCATGTGTACAGAACGGTAGACTTTTGGTGTATGACTTTGTTGAAAGAATGGATGAGAGTTCTTGGGTTAGTAGATGTAGCACAGTTGAGTTAGCAGGTCCAGTTAACAGGGAAAACTAAGGAAAACATGGTAGGATGTAATAAAAATGGGATTGAAAGAGGGCTAAATAAAAACCTGGCTTAGTTTGTAAGTCAATTTCTTAAAGCTGTTCAACACATGCCAACATGTAAAACGGACATTAAACTGATGATGAAGAATAAAGATGAAATGTTGAAGATATCAACAGTTTTTGGTTTCTTTTTTTCTTCATTATGCTAGATTATTAATTCCATAACTGCTTTACTATGATACACTATCAAATATGTGTGTGAAAGAAACTGTGTGAATTTAATCCAATGTAATATCAAAAAAAAATAGACTACAGCAAATCTTTTCACTGACCTTAATTCCTCCTCCCTCCCTCCACACAGATGGGTTGTCAGATATATGAAAATATCAACATGACTGAGCTCCTCCCTTTAGTACTTTTTCCCCACATTCACACAATTTTTTACCCCCCCCCCAAAAAATACAATTCCCTCCCTCCCCCCCCACTCTCGTAAATACCTGCTCTTTGTATAAAAGTGATCAAAATGTTTTTGTTACTTTGATAAAATTCTTTGAATAAAAGGAAACAAAATATAAGTCAAACAATGATTTTTTTTTCCTTGTTCTTTATTTTGTCATTTATTTTATTTGTCCAATTTCCCATTTATATTTTTGACTTACACATGCACACAAATATATATAGGGGGTGGCAGATATCTCCTACATTTTGACATGCGATCTTCCCAGTCACGCTGTTGCAGTTTCTGCACAATCATTAATTTGTATGGCTGGAACTGCATATCAGTGTGTAGAATTATTCTGACAGTTCAATCAAACAATCCCAAGGCCAGAGCTGAATGTATAGGAAACTTGAGTGATCGAAAGTCTCACAGCTCGAATACTGTCTGGCTTTCAAGTGCTTAGGCTTTCTAGGTGGCTTTCTTTTAAGTGCCAAACCTGTAGCTCTGAAATTTGCAACTCCTAGCTGTATTGATTTTCTATCTGGAACAGTATCCCAACTTGTAATGAACTTGGAAAGCTCTTTGGTGAATATGTAATGCAACACAATCTTCAAAGCCATTTCTACTGTATAAGTATGATGTGCACCGGTCAAAACTATATTGCTTGATGAGGGTACCTGGAAAAAAAAAAGACAAATTATTCGCTAAATGACGACATAATTGGCACTTACATTAGTTCATTAGCAACATTTAGTTGAAAGTTTAAAATGTGGGAAGTATTTCTGCCACACACTGTATGTATGTATGTGCGTGTGTGTATATATATGTATATGTGTGTGTGTGTGTATGAATGAATGAAATAAAGACAGAACGTTGATGAATATACATATGATTTTTCTTTACTTTTCATTCACACACATACACACCTATATTTGGTATATAGGGTATTCAGACATGTGGAAAAGTTTTTAATCGGTTTTCATTGTAAAGTTGGTAAGTGGGGATCATCAGATTTTTATCTGTTTGTCAACTGTTTCATGAAGACGCATGTGTGAATCATTCACATGACAGATTCGTTATGTTAAGAATAAGTAGGTTTGAAAACACTTTTTAAAGATTGTGTCAAGCTGGCCTAATGGTTATCGTACTTGACTCACTGTCTTTAGATTTTGGTTTCAATCTCAGCTTGAGTATTATTTTTTTTATTACTTACAAGAAATGAACTGTTTAGAAAAATATAATACTCGCATGTAGGGAAATCCAGCTCCTCAAAAAGGGGCGCTCTTAATTTGGACAAAAATAGAAATTGCCTTAATCCAGAAGGATTTCTCTTTAGCTGATCTAAGCCAGAAGGCTCTCCTCAGTCAGTTGACTCACACTGTAACCATTATCGGCAAATATTAAAGGTCAGGGCCAGAGGAAAATGCGAGAAAAATTTCGCATAGACAATAAAAATGTTGTTTTTCTTATATATCATTAAATAAAGAATCTTTTCGATTTAAAATCCATTTAGTATTATGTATATAAATTTGAGAAAAGCGTGCTTGTCATGTATCAACATTATTTGAATAAACAAAAATCGCACAACATTAGGTCAAATTCAGTCACTATCTTGTTTTGATTTCACTTAATAACAAATGTTGACGCATTTCAAGCATGCTTTTCTCAAGTTTACATGCGGAATATTAACTGTATTTTTAATAGAGATGATTCTTTATTTAATGATATTTAACAAAAAACAACATAAAATTTTTTTCCTTTGAAATCCAACGAAGAAAACATTGTTCACGTCTCATATGGGATTCAGTGATTCTTGATTGTCATTGAGAAGCAAATGTGCATAAGATATCAACTTTTTTTTGCTGCGTGTGTATATTGATCCTTTAAACCTATGCATTTCAGGTGAAAACATTATTATATACATATCATGCTGAAATTTGTATAAATTTTAAAAATTACAAAAAATGATCCAGCAAAAGATGTACTGGATGTATTTTTAACAAAACATCATCCACAATTACAACCTGACATTTTGTATTTAAAAATGGCAGACTCTTGATTTAAGTCAAGGGAAATAAGTCAGTTTGTCATACTGAATTTGTCGCTCAACTCTTCAACAATTAAAACATATAAAACTCAATTAGATAAATTCTATTTTTACTTGTAATTAAATGAAAATATTTTTTATTGGCAAGTTCAAGGAAAAAGCTTTACCATTAGAAGAAACAAAGAGAATCAACTCTAAAAATGCAATTTCATTGCCTACTAGAAGTCAGTATATTTTGAGAGAGAATTCATAATAATAATAATAAACAAACTAAAATGTAATGCTCTTACCATTAAGGAATATTTTGTGAATGTAAAATCTTCATCACATTGTACAATGGGGAAAGGAGTAGCTGGTTACTTTTAATGCATCTAAAACCAAGCTTATATCTTTACACCATGAATGTTCTGATCCCCATCTGGCATCAATTAAAATGAATGCCTCTCGTCTTGGGGAGGCCTCAAGTTTTGACAGGCTTCTGGGCTTGACCTTTACAACTGATCTTTAATGGAATATGTACATCAAATCTGTTGCCAAGGCCGCTGGAAAAATGGTCAGATCCTTCTGTTGATCCAGTAGATATCTCACTGCTGATGCAATTCTCTATCTATATAAGAGCCAGATACGTCCAAGTACGGAAAAAAAAAAGACTTGTCCTGCCTTGGTAGGGTTCAAAATAGACTTTGTAGCCTGGTGGGAGATGTCCTTTTCTCTTCGCTGCAACCTCTATCTCATAGAAGAGATGTTGCGAGTTTGTCTCTGCTTTATCATTATTTTCATGGAAAGTGTTTGACTGAGCTTCAATCTATGGTCCCCCCTCGCCAAACTTTCTCAAGAAACACTAGACTAGCTTGAAACATTATCAATAATTTTCCCCACTCTTTATCTGTGCCTAAACCTAAACATAGATTCCATGATCAAAGCTTCTTTCTTAGAACTGCACATCTGTGGAATTGTCTTCCGTTTTCCTGCTTTCCAACTGTCTATAATATGGTTGTCTTCAAGTCCAACGTAAACAAGTTTCTGATGAGCCGTTCCACTTAAGTTAACAAATTTACTGAACTTCCATTACTATCGATTACTATATTATCCTTTTGATTGCTGCACACTCTTTAACCCTTATCCTTGAGTGGCCTATCGGCCTTGATAAGTGGTGACGCCTATGTAATAAAAAAAAAAAAAAATTTCAACTTAACTTTAGTTACGATAAGTTTTCTCTTTCCTACTTATCTCCCTTACTCAGCAAAAATTACTCACTCTCTGAGTAGCAATTAATGAAGTTGTAGCCTTCTTTAAAAAAGGAATTCAATTCATATTTTGGTAATGAGAAAAACCACAAAAAGATAACTGTCATGGTGTTATTTGATAAATTCTAATGTTGAAATTTTCCGCACATATCATTCCAGTGATTATAGGAGCAACCAAACTCGTGAAAAAGAATTTCAAAAACCATCTTGCAAATATACCCTGTGAACCAAGTGCATTAGAGATACAAACAATTCCACTAAAAGGGATGATTTGAATCTTAAAAAGATCTCTTGGTTGGAATTTGAAATAGCAAGTGAATGTCTGACAGTTGGTAGGATGCCCCATTCCCAGCTAGAACAAATGATACAAAGGAACCAGTCATCAACGCATTATTCTTTTTTTCTTTTGGTTTGAAAAGACCTTTGCTCTCCATTGATACAGACATTGGTGACCAGTGCTGGACAATTTGTCCTTTTGATCTTATACAATGTGGGAAGAGTGGTGGCTCTTGGACCAGGACCTTTCAACATCCAAGGCATTCGCCAGAGTAACTGCCATGTATCAATTGAACAACTAAAACCCAGAACAGACAAATTTGGTGACGTCATCCATGGTACACCATTTAAAATACAATGTACTATTTTCATATGAATGTTAATAAACTCATATTTGCTGAATGATATTGTTTTTTCTGTCCAAAAAACTAACTTTTTGCGTTATCCATTGTATCATTTGGTGATTAAATATAGTTCTCATTTCACAAAATTTCCACGGGTCTTGCTAGTCTATATATTAATACGATAGTGTGTGTGTTATTTTCTGTGTCACACTTACATCCGGGTCGTTTAATTGTTATGTACTTCCACTTCTTGTAAATAAATAATTTTACCAAGAATTCTTCGTAAGTTTTAGTTTCAGTTTCGATTATAGCTGATGGCACTTAAGTTATCTATTTTTTTATAAGAAATTCTTGGTAAAGTTATTTATAAGTTTAGGTTTTTCTTTTTCATAGCAAATGTAATTGTTGTCATCACCATAAAGTATTTAAAATACTATTATAATTCATTAATAAGTGCAGTTTATTTTCTAAAATTATTCCAAGTTAATGTAAGGTTTTTGGTGTGTGCAAATATGCATAAACTTAACCGGAAGTTGTCATTTGAATTTAAAAATAATCAAGCGGAAGTTATTTCAAATTTTAAACTTTTTAAATTAAATCACTTTAATATTACTACTGATAATAATAATAATGTAGAGAAACTATTATATATAGGGTGTCCTAATAAAATACACTCTTTAAATTATCTCAACTTGCTACATGAATACGCTATGCCGCATTCCCAAGAGACGTTTAGGAATAAAGAATTGAACTTCCAGCAGGCTGGAGCACTTCCCAACTATCATCATGACGTAAGAGCATATCTTGGTAGTCACCTGCAAAACAGATAGTTTGGATGAAGAGAAAGTATAGAGTACTGTCCACATTCACTGGATTTGACCTCAATGGATTTTTCTCTTTTTTTGGAACGGGGGGGGGGGGGGGCTGAACACAGTCTACACCACAAACGAGCTACAATGAATGAGTTGAAAGCAACCATTGAAAGATGTGTCAACATACCAATTGAACTGATTAGGAACGTTTTGGATTCAATCAGTGAGCATTGTCAGCTGTCCATGGACCACAATGGCTAATAATTTGAAAACTTTCGATAATTAGCTGGTTTCTATATTTGTTCACAGTATGAATGATGTATTAATGTATGAAACTTTTCTTTCTTATAATAAATGTTGGTTTTATGATCATTTAAAAAGTGTATACATCTTATTGGGACACCCTGTATATATATATATATATATATGAAAAATAGGAGAACGAAATTAGAAACGAATCCTGCAGAATACTAATTTATTAGGAACTAATAAGATTTGGCAAAAAAAAGCTCTTAGAAGCATTTGTTAAGAAATTTAAATTTGTTAATAAACAGACAAATACTTTTGAAACCGCGTTTAAGATGCAACTATTTTGTTAAAAATCACATTTTTTAAACTTTACTTTTTTTCTTATTAATTTCGGATAGTAAAATATCTATTATCAGAGAAAGTGTTTTTTTTTTTAAAATTATTATTACAGTTAGAAATGTCCTTGGTTCATGTTATTAAGGTAGTGGTCAGATGTTGTTGCACACTGACCACCATCTTAATAACAACACAAGTCAAGGACATTTCTAATTACAAACAAAAAATACTTTCTCTGATATTTTACTCTTAAAATTTTTTTTATTTTTTTATTTAATGGCTTTCAATAAAATATTTTCATCTTGAATGTGGTTTCAAAAGCATTTTGTCTATTTATTCAAAATTTTATTGGAAATTTTTTTATTTTATAAGATTAATATGAAGTATAGCTTTGACTGTGTTTTGTAAATTTTCTGATCAGTATATTTAGCATGTTAAAAATATTTTGTGACATTGAATTAAATAAGCCTAAGGTGTTTTGATATCTATTTCTATATCTACTATTGCATAAACTGAACTTTGTGTGTGCATGCGAGTTTGTTCTCTGTGGACTCCTAAACAGCTGGCCGATTTTTTTTTTTTTTTTTTTTTTTTTTTTTTAATTTCACACAAATGTACTTTATGTGCCTGGCAGTGTTCTTAGATAGGTTTTGTATCGGAATGTCTTTGATAAGTATTGATAATTAAAAAGATCCAATGAAAGAAGGAACAGGCGATTTTGACTAAAGTTAGCACCTTATACAGCTTAACATCACAAGTACATTTCGGAAGTTTCATTACCACACAAGCAAAAAGGCTCAGCATATATAATCAACAGTAAGTTCTTTGATATGACAGGGGCGTGTTTGAAATGAATGTTTCTGTTTAGAGCACAATTGAACCATGATGCTTGACTTTTTCATTTTAAATTTTAATTCAAACCATTATATAAAAAATAATTTTATAAAATCAACAGTAAGTTCTCTACAGTGTAATGTAGACTACAATGTATTGTGAACTAAGTCATTACAGGGGAGGCATGTGAAGCTTACTCCCAGTGCACCATGGTGGGTCCCCAGCTAGAGCAGATAATTAATCGATTTGATTGATAAATGGGCGATTTCACTGGCAATATGATATGAAAGTATTAAACATTCATTAATCCTCATTAAATCCCAAGCAACGTCGGGTCTGTCTGTTAGTATAAGTATAGTTTCAACTAAATCAAAAACAACTTTCCCACTTATTCATTTATATTTCACTTTACAAATAAAATTGGATTTTTATATTTTTATGAAAAATGTAAACACTAAATCAATTAAATTTTTTTACCTTTATTTTATTTTTCAGTGAAAATGGTGAAATAGAGATTTTTTTTTATTTTTTTTATTTTTTACACAGTGATCACCACTTATCAAGGCCCGGAAGCCACTCAGGGATAAGGGTTATTGCAAGTACATCACGTTAGTGAGGAGATTTTATGAAGTGTTTAATTAGGGGGGGCGGTTCATTAGGAATTTGTTAACATTAGACTTGAAGACATCCAAGTTGTAGTCCAGAGGGAAGCAGGCAGACGGAACAGAGTTCCACAGGCGTGCAGTTCTAAGAAAGAAGCTTTGCTCATGAAATCCGCGTTTTGATTTAGGCACAGATATAGAGTGGGGGAAATTTTTCACAGTGGATTCAGCTAGACGGGTGTTTTTCATGAAAGATTGGCGAGGGGGGACCAGGGATTGGAGTTCAGACGAGCACCTGCCATGAAAATAACGATAAAACAAGGATAGGCTCGCAACGTCTCTTCTGTGGGAGAGGGGTTGCAGGGTAGAGAAAAGGGCATCCCCCACTAAACCACGAAGTCTATTTTGTACTCTGTCAAGGCATGATAGGCTGTTTTTGGCAGCTCCTGCCCAGATATGGCAACAGTATTCCATCCTTGGCCGTACTTGGCTTTTATATAGATAGAGAATTGCATCAGTAGTAAGATATCTTCTGGAGCGGTAGAAGGATCCCACCATCTTTCCTGCGACCTTGGCAACAGACCTGATGTACATGTTCCATTTTAGATCAGGAGTAAAGGTCAAACCCAAAAGCTTGTCAAAACATGGAGCCTCCCCAAGACGAGAGCAATCCATTTCAATTAATGCCAGATTGGGATCAGAGCGTTGATGATGTAAAGATAGAAGCTTGGTTTTGGATGCATTAAAAGTGACCAGCCACCTCTTCCCCCACTGTACCACGTGCTCAAGATCAGAGGAGAGAGAATTAGAGAGAACTGTCATTTACAGCCGTTGATGTGTTGCTATAGATGGTCGCATCATCAGCGTAGATGTCAACGAATGATTTAAGTATGTGTTTTGGGAGATCATTGATGTAGATCAGGAAGAGAGTTGGACCCAGGATGGACCTCTAAGGGACTCCAGCATTAATACTGTGGGCTTCTGATTTCTGCCCATCAACTACTACTCTTATGAACCTATCGGAGAGAAATGATTTAATGATTGAGAAAACATTTCCAGTGATACTGTAGCTGGAAATCTTATGAAGTAGGCCTTTATGCCATATCTTATCAAAGGCCTTTGATATGTCAAGAGCAATTGCCCTAGAGAGGAAGCCTTTGTCAAGAGATTCACTAATCCTGTGGGATATAACCGTCAGCACATCTGCGGTAGATCTTGCAGAGCGGAAACCATATTGTGTGTCACTAAGAAGGTTATTCCTGCTGAGGTGGTTGACTATTTCTCTATTTAATATTGATTCCAGTAACTTACTCATAACACAGAGAAGACTTATTGGTCTGTATTGAGAGGGAGATGACTTATCACCTGAATTCTTAAATACAGGGCAAACTGATGAGGTCTTCCAGGGGGTCGGAAAGCACTTCTCCTTAAGGCAGCGCTTAAATAGTTTCGTAAGTATGGGAGCAAGTTCTGGTTGAAGCTTTTTTAACACTATAATTGGGATGCCATCAGGGCCAGTTGCTTTACTGGAATCTAGGTTTTTTATTAGCTTGGCGACCTCATGCACGGATATTTGTATGTTACCTAGCTTGTTCTGTGTTATAGGAGGAAATATGGGGAGTTGATGGCCTTCGTCGCATAGGGTAGAATTAGATTCCTTGATTTAGTTTTGAATTTTAAATACAAATTTCAATGACAAACTTAATATTTTGGTGCTAGTGCACTTACTGATCCGTGCTATTTTTTAAATCGTATTTCCAAGTTTAATTAAAGTTTTGTTTTTTATTCAATTGTAAGGTTAAAGTATAGAATAGTTACAAAACACCCTCCCCTCCCCATGTTAAGAATGGCTTTTTAAATAATAACGTTATTATTTCAGCACGGATCAATAAGTGCCCTAGTACCATATTTTTATTTACGCTTGAAAAAATGGTATTTTATCAGTTCATTTTAAAGAAAAAAATCTATTTTTAAATGAAAATGTAATAACACAAACAAATTAGAAATTGGAAAATTTTTAACAAAAAAAAAAAAAACGTTTTTTTAAAGCAGCAGGTTCTACTACAAGGAAATAATGGCAAATTGGAATTTAGCTTTGAATATTGTAAACAATAATTTTGACAACAAACATTTAATATCTTTATCTATATCTTGGTAATTTATTGATTTTTTTTTTTAATATACAATAAAGAAATAATAAATAATTTAATAGAGAAAACTATTCCAAATATATTGGACAAAATAATATAATAAAATCATATCCGAATAATACCATGCATTAATTTATTATAAGCTGTTTGAAAAAAGTCAATGGGGTAAACAAATACATGTGTTTAGGCATTTGCTCCTTACTATATATACAGTATTTCAAAAGAATTATTTTCAAGTGTATTATTGATTTAAATTTGATGGTGGTAAATGAAAAAAAGCTTTTTCATTTATTCATTTAGAAAATGGTAAGAAAATATTTTCTATAAAACGGACATTATTTAGTTCGTGTGATATTGCAGTATTTAAAGTTCTTTGACTCGTAAATCTATTTTATAAATATTTAACAAGGAACACGGTTGAGGGATAAAAGAAAGAACACTATTGAACAAACAAACTTGTTTGCAAGTCTCTCTAACGCAGGGGCAGACAACTCCACATTTCTCGAGCAAGGATTCCTTCCCTTAGCTCGCACCTAATAGGTGTTTGTTTTTTGTTTTGTTTTGCTATATATTTCATTATATTTTTTTTTTCCACATAGGCAATCAAGGTTCGGAGGCCATTCCAGGATAAGAGTTAATGGTGATGGTGGCGGCCGAACACCCCTCCACTAGCAGTGTCAGAAACCGACATTAAAAATGTGTGATAAAAAATTGAATAATTCGAACTCCTATCTTTTCAAGCTTATAACTACTTGAAAAATGGAATTCAAACCCTATTTTTTTTTTTCAATTAAAGGAGCAAAGACCAAATTTTTAAAAAAACTAACAGGTTTAATAGCAAATTATGCAATATTTGTGTTTTTTTTTTTATCGGTTTTCTTTAAAAATGATTTGAAGAAAATCAACAAAATTTTGCTTACTTCGATTATAAAAAATATATAAATTCAAAAAAATCACTTACCTATAAAAAATACTATTCAATGGGTACTTCCATTCTTCATTGTTAAGAATTTATCCATATTTATATTTTAAATTTCATGTATTTTTTAAACAACTATTTGAAAAGGCTGCCATTACGTAAGCATTTTTACAGTGTTAGCGAAACGGCGAATCGGTGTTTGTTTTTGTTTTGAACTACGGGTGGAAAGAAGGATGTAAAAACCACTCGTTCGCGTTAGCCATCTAGCCTTGTGCGTGAAGAAATATGTGTCCTCATAGTTACAAAATAGTTACATTTTACTTATAAGTTTTTGCCTTTAAAAAAAAACAGTCGATGAATTTTTTTTTCTTTTCTCAAAGAAATACATGAATTTTTGATTTAATATATTTTAACTCTTCTTTATCGAGTGAATTTTATTTTTTTAAATATCTAAAAGACAATCTAAGCATAACATAAGCTTCCACTTAAAAAAAAAAAAAGAAATCAACATGGTTTTTAAAAAAAAAGGTTTTACACTTAGGACTTTACAGGTAAATTTCAAAAAAACACTTCTTTTTTTGTTTTAAATTAGAATATTTTATTTATTGATCTTTTATCTTCAATTTGTGATATATAAAACTTTGGTGAGTAAATTAATTATTTAAATTTTAATAGACATTTCAAAATGGGGTGGTGAATTTAGCAAAAACGTCTGTCTAAAATATTATATTTGGTTTATTGGAAAGAGCATAAAATTTCACATTCACCCTGAAAATATTGTAAAAATTGAACCAATAGAAAAATTTTGATAGATTTTTAAAGTTTAAAAATTGAAAAATATTTAACTTGTCAAATTCAATTGATTTCATTACATTAATAAAATTGGCTGCATGAAGGCGCGCCGGCACTTTGTAAATACTGTTTTTTTTTTAAATAAAAATAATATTTCTATTATTTTTTAAACAACTTTAATAGTTTATTTCGGAAGTATATTCCATAAAGAAAATAAACAACCCACTTTAAAAAGAGAAATTACGAGTTTTTTTTATATTTTATTTGCAGTTTTGTGTTAGGAGTGTCAAAAATTCCCCAAAAATTCTGATACACCTACCCCTCCACTCCCCAATAATGTAAACGGTGCTTCTGCTCGGTTAATGTTGGCACGTTACTTACGGAAAAACGGCTAATTAAACTGCATAAGCACCTGTTAAAAACTATACAAATTCTATAATTGAATACCTCCCTCCAAAAAAAGAACGAAAAACATAAAAGTATATTTTTGTAAACCGCTCGTGTAAACTTACTAATAGCAGTATTAGTGTCCAAAATTATCAGATGAAAAATGAACGAATCTCTTAGTAAAAGAGAGTTGTTGTCTCTATTAGAACAATGACAAATTGTAAAACAGCGCCAAGTCAGCCAAGAAGAAGTATTTTCTTCCATAGACGAGCAATTCTAGGGAGAAAAAACTCTGATCTGGAATTTTTGCTTACTTTTAGGCACAGAGAGAGTAAGGGAAACTGCTGATAGTGGGTGTTTGCCGCAAATGCCTTACAAGAACAAACGACTGAGTAAAACTCAGTTGAGCACCTACAATGAAAATAACAATAGAGCAGAGATAGGCTCATAACCTCTTTTCTATGAGAAAGAGGTAGCAGAGAGGCAAAAAGGGCATTGCTTACCAGATTTCAAAGTCAATTTTGTACCCTATCCAAGCAAGGGTCCTCTGAGCAGCTTCTCTACATGTTGCATAGGGATACATTTAAGGAGAAACGGAGAGAACATTTATACATATTACAGTTCTGGGGATGGGGATGCTTGGGACTTCATATGTATGCTGAGGGTGATAGGGTGATAGATGCACGGTTCTTATATTTCTTATAACACATATAGAGAGGAGGACGAGGAGGACGAGAGATACATATTCTTGGAAGAGTTACGCAATGTTCATAATAAGATGTTTAACACATTTACCTTTCAATTTGTTGAATGACAACACGAAGACAGCAGTTACAAATATCGATGGTGATTCTTTATTTCATTGGACCGGTCGAATGATGATGACGTCAGGAATTCACATTTGTTCTACATAGTTTAATATTTCTACCCTTCGCTTCCAAAGGGGCAGCTGACCACTGACTGACTCTCCCAATCTCTGCTGACTAGCAGACTCAACTGTTCTGCCTCAACTCTGCGATCTGACTAACTCTAGCTCCTATACTGAGATTCTCCCTTTTGCTATGACATCAGAAGTGTGTTTCCAAAACGTGACCAATTCACGTGGCTATGCACACGTTTTTCCAAACACACTTTTGACAACAAAGAATTCTCAACTAACCTATTTTTTAACAATCTACTTTTAATTTGTATTGTTCATTCTTTTTAGCTGACATTTTTAATATTCATTTTTATAAAAGAATAAACAATCCATTCTTTTTACAACATACACAATATCAAACTATTTATAATAGAATTTAACAATAGACCTTTTTAATATTCCGATTTCTAACATTCTATTTCTGAACCTGGCTTACAAGGTTCGAGTCTTGGCTTATCCTAATCTCATTTTCATTTATCTAATGTTCTTATTTAAATGGAAAGGGACAGCCATTTTTCCTGTAACATACAGATTTGGCAACAGTACTCAATTTTAGAACATATTTGACTCTTATACATGTAGAAGATTGCATGATATCTACTGGAACAGTAGAATGATCCAACCATTTTCCTAGCGACCTTGGCAACAGATTTGATGTATGCATTCTATTCCAGATCAGAATTGAAGATTCTTGTCAAAGCATAATTCTTCTTAAAGACGAGCCATTCATTTCAATTGGGACCAAATGGGGATCAGAGCATTAGTGATGGAAAGAGAAGCTTGGTTTTAGATGAAGTGAAATTACCCAGTCGTCTTTCACCCCATTGCACCATGTGCTCATAGTCAGATGAGAGAGAATCAGGAAGATTTTGATCATTGATGGCCTTTACGGTGTTGTCATAGATAGTAATGTTGTTTATATAAATGTTGAGAGATCATTGATAAAGATCAGGAAGAGAGTTGGGCTCAGAAATGAACCCTAAGAGATGCCAGTGTTGATACTATGAGCTTCTGGCCCATCGATGACTACTCAAAAGAAAAAAAAAAGATTTAATAGTTGAGAGGACATTTCTAGCTATTCTGGAGCTGGAAATCTTGTGAAGTAGACCTTTATGCCATACCCTATCAAAAGCCTTTAATATGTCAAGGGCAATTGCTGTAGAAATGAAGCCCTCATCAAGAGATTCACTAATTTTGTGTGATATTTTAGTTAGCACATCAGCTATAGATCTAGCAAGATAAAAACATTGCATTTCATTAAGTTGTTTTTGCTGAGGTGGTTGACTATTCTCTATTTATAACAGATTCAAGCAATATTAATTTATTTTTATTTCGGACTACTAGTCTCATCTTTATTAGTTGTTGTTTCTTTTTTTGTTTTTCTTCATCTTTTATTGACGAAGGCCAGAGGAATTAGTTGGCCGAAACGTTGTGAATAAACAATTCAATAAAAGATGAAGAAAAACAAAACAAAAAAACAACAACTAATAAAGATGAGACTAGTAGTCCGAAATAAAAATAAATTAATATATATAATGCTCATCTCAAAAATGAATTCCAATTAAGGAATAATATATATATACCAATCGGTACGGACTATGGAAGATCAGATAATAAATAAACGTGGATTTATAAGATCAAAGAATCCAACCTTAATCGCCCTTCGGGGCCCGTGGCACAGTTGATAGAGACGTTGAATCTCTACAGTTCCAGATGAACATTGTCTGAAGATAGCGGTTTCAATCCCACCCAAAGCGTGCCAGAGGTTAATTGGCCAAAAATGTGGTGAGACGACAACAACTATGGATGGCAGTGATGGCTGAGAATGCAGTTAGGAGATTCGAAGTTCCTATCCGTCGCGGTTACCACCTGACGAAGGCCAGAGGAATTAGTTGGCTGAGACGTTGTGAATAAACAATCCAATAAAAGATGAAGAAAAACAAAAAAAAAAACCAACAACTAATAAAGATGAGACTAGTAGTCCGAAATAAAGATAAATTAATATATATAAAGCTCATCTCAAAAATTAATTCCAATTAAGGAATAATATATATAGATTCAAGCAACTTATGATACACAGGAGACTCGTTGATCTGTACTGATAGGTAGATGACCGATCTCCAGAATTTTTAAATATACAGCAGACTGAGAAAGTTTTTTTAAGATGTTGGGAAGCATTTCTCCTTAAAGCAATGTTTAAACAGATTTGCAAGAATGGGAACTAATTCTGGTAGAAACTTTTTAAGCAATAAGATTGTCTTACTGGACTTAAGGTTTTTGATAAGTTTGGCAGCATCACAGACTGATATATGGATGTAGCGCAGCATATTTTCAGTGATAGAAGGAAATACAACAGAAGGTAGAAGACCCTGATCACAAAAGGTAGAATTTGGGCTTTGTCAGATGCTGACGAAATTACCACCTCAAGTCAATTGATGATGATTGGGATGGAGGACATGCATCTGTTCAGGACTCTGCTATTCACCAAAACTTGTGGGAACCAAAACACTGCTCAGCTACTTTAGACTTTAGACTTGATGAACTGAGCATACAACTCTCTCACATTCTTTATTACCCTTTTGCAGTGGTTGCTTGTAGTTCTGAAGGTAGCTTTAGTTTCAGAACATCTAAGCAATGGAAATGGTTATTTCTGTGTGCAATGATCGTGGCACATTCTTTATTGTGAGCAAATATGGGCAGTCAGTCGATTCCAGTTCTCCCTTGTAATATGCTCAGCGTTCAAAGCAAAGATGGAAACATTTGATTTTGTGCAAACCTCTACTTCACAAACACATACACACACACACAATGTGACGAGTAAATGGCCTTGCAATTCATTTTAACCTTTTTTCCTGTCATTTAAACATTTTTCATGCATCGTGAAATATTTTGGTGAAAATTTATACATATATTTTTTCTATGACAGAATTTCTTTTTTTTTGTTTACTAAGGAGTCATCCCTTATCAAGGCCCGAAGACCACTCAAAGATTAGGATTAATAGGTGAATGGTGGTCATTGATACAGCAACGTAGTGATTGTTAGTTGTGGAAATTGGGAAGAATTTGATAGCTTAAAGGGACTGCTCACAAGAACTTGTTTACATCTGACTTGAAGATGACCATATTCTAGCTAGCTGAAATGTAAGCCATCGGGACAGAGTTCCACAGGCGGGCAGTTCTAGAAAAGAAGTTTTATTTATGGAATTTGCATTTAGATTTAGGCACAGAGAGTGTGGAAAATTATTGATAGTAGTGGTAGCTAGATGAGTGCTTTTTGTGTAAGTTTGACCGGGGATGAACCAAATAGTGAAACTCAAATGAGTACTTGCCATGAAAATAGTGATAGAGCAGAGAAAGGTTCACAATGTCTCTTCTGTGGGAAGAGGTTGCAGGGGAAAAAAGGGCATCATCTATTAGGTTTCAAAGCCGGTTTTGAACTCTGTCAAGGCAGGATAGGTTGTTTCGAACAGCTTCTCCATAAATATAGCAACAGTACTCAATTTTAGAATGAATTTGGCTCTTATATAGGTAGAGGATTGCGTCGGGAGTGAAATACCTTTTGGAGCGATAGAATGATGCAACTATTTTTTCAGTAACCTTGGCAACAGATTTTATGTAAGTTTTCCATTTCAAGTCAGGATTGAAGCAAAGAGCTTCTTGAAGATGAGAGCCGTTCATATCAAATGGAGTCAAGTGGGGATGAGAGCATTTATGATAAAAAATAGAAACTTGGTTTTAGATGCATTAAAATGAATCATCCATCTTTTGCCCCATTGCACCATGCGCTCAAGGTCAGAGTTGAGGGACACAGAAAGATCTTGGCTGTTGGTGGCTTTTGACGTGTTGCCATAGATGGTAGTGTCATCTGCATATATGTCGACGAATGAAATTAGAATGTGATTGGGAGATCACTGATGAAGATAAGGAAGAGTGTTCGACCCAGAATGGATCCTTGAGGCATATCAGCATTGATACTTTGAGCTTGGACTTCTGCCCATCAGCTACTACTAACCTATCAGAGAGAAAAGATTTGATGATTGAGAAGACATTTCCAGATATTCCATAGCTGGAAATCTCGTGAACAATCTCTTTATGCCAAACCCTATAAAATGCATTTGATGCGTAAAGAGCTATTGCTCTTGAGAGGAAATCCCCATCAACAGATTCACTTATCTAATATGAAATTACAGTCAGTGCATCACCTATAGATCATGCAGGATGGAAACCAAATTGCTTGTCACTGAGTAGGTTGTTTTTGCTTACGTGGTTAGCAATTTCTCTATTTAACACGGCTTCAAGCAACTTACTCATGACGCAGAATACTAATTGGTTTGTACTGAGATGCAGAAGACCGATCTCCAGTAGTTTTACTAAGTACAGGGCAGAATAATGAGGTTTTCCAAGTTTTTAGGAAACATTACTCCTGTAGGTATCGATTGAACAGTTTTTGCAAATCCTTTATTTAATATGAATCTTATTGCGAAATTTTTATCAAAATGATGGTTTCTCATACTACTAGACTGGGTGCCCGGTGTTGCCCGGGTGTTTGAAGGTGTGGTGTGTGTTGAGCAAAAATAAAAAAAAGTGGTAGTAGGCAGGCAGGCTCGAACCCGTGATGTGAAGGTAGAAAAGAAAGTGAAAAAAATCTGACGTCTTACCGCTACTCCATGATGCGACCGGAAGTTCAGAACGTTAAAATTAGACAAAGTCAATCCAACCGATATGATGACTTGCAATAATGGCTTGCAAAAAACCGACCCCACCTTGTAAAAAAACTTCCCAGTTGAGGGTGAAAGAATTAATGTTTTTGGCCAATTTTTTTATATTTGTCATCCGAGATGTCCGGCTTCAAAATGATATCAATCTCGTGAAAATCCGTAGCCTCTGTCAAAAGTTTTAGGCATACATACATACATACATTTAAACAGACAGGTGAGATTTATATTATAGATAGCATTACCTTTCCTTTTACTGCTGAGTTAACTAAACATCTTATTACAAATTAAAAAAACTATTAAGCAAATTACCAGATGTGGAGATAAAGAACTCACATGCAACAGTGCATATACACACATGCAGTTCTTAATATGATACTGCATATTATCATGTGCAGTTCTTACATATGACAATGCATGCTCACACATGCAGTTCTTAATACAAAAATGAATATTTCCACATGAAGTTCCTCCATACGGCAATGCATATTCATACCATGAAGTTCTCATGTACGACAATGCATATTTGCACATGCAATTCTTAATGACAGTACATATTCAAACATGCAGTTCTTAACATAACAGTGTATATTCACACATAGAGTTCTTAATACAGCAGTAAATCTTAACACATCCAGTTCTTACATACAATAGCTAATACTCACACATGCTGTTCTAACATACGAGAATGCATAATCGGACAGTTGTTAATACATGCAACAGTACATATTCACATATGCAGTTCTTACATGCAACAGTACATATATAAACACGCATTTCATAATGTAGCAGTTCATATTTACACATGCAGTTCTTACATGCAACACTGCATATTTACAAATGCACTTATTAGTTAACACAATGCATGTTCACATATGCATTTCTCTTCATATGCAACAGTAGTGACTGATTTCTACTTCTCCATTCTTGTAACAGTACAGATTGATCTGTGTCTCATGGCTTGCAGTAGTGCGTAATCACTATGTCACTTCAACCTTAGTCTTTAAACCACTCTTCAATACTTAATATTATGACTTGATCATCTTTGTGATCACATCACAATAAAACAACATACAAGGAGTATGTGATGTAAATCAGTTAAGCTGTGTGTGTGTGTGTGTGTGTGTGTGTGTGTGTGTGTGATACCATCACGAAGTGTAGAAGGAGAAATCCCAAATGTTGTCCATTGCAAATTGGCCAGTTGTATCAGTCCCAGTGATTTTCCTGTTGGTCAAATCTACTCTCGCTGACTTCAATCTCTCTCGGGAGACTTCCAAGCTGCCAACTGTTCCAAACTGGACTCTGACCTCAACTGTCACAAACCCAAGACTATCCTTCAACTGTCTGTCATAAACTGTCACAGAACTCATTGCAACTGGTAAAAACCAACTCTAAATATATTGTCGGTCATTTTGTCTCAACTCACTGGTGCACCTTGATTAACAATCCTATTTAGCTTCTTTTGTATATCTTGGTGAACAACTTTCTTTCATTGTTCTAATGATAAACTTATTTCCTCCGTATTTTTGTTGCATTTTCCCCCTTTTTCACTTGTTAACATTTGGGAGGGGGGATCACACGTGAATAATATCACACTATTCCTTGCTGTTAATATCCCTACTTTTCCTAAGTGTAGATGTAATTTGGTAAATTCACAAGCTAGGTTATCAATCCCTCGGTATATCTCTGTTTTGGGGGGTTTTAGAAGTCCTTGGAAGTAAATGGTGTTACTTAATTTAAAGGCATAAAAATATAACGTTTCTTTATGTAATCTGTTACGATCCTTCCCATTCAATTTCTTTTCCATTTATTTAATCTACTTTTGATTTATTACATTTAAGAAGAAATATTTTACTTTCAATATTAATTTTTTTTTAAATGTTTATGTGAATAAACATATTAAAAAAAAACTATAATTCTTTTGATTTGCTAAACATTTGTCCACAAAATAAAACAATATTCCTGAACAAAACTATTTGTTATATTAAAATCAAAACAATTATTGAATTAAAAAAAATAAAACAAAATAAAAAGTATCTATATTTATATATAAAAGGCATTTTGTGTGCGAGTTTGTTCCCCATGAACTCCAAAACAACTGTGCTGTTTTTTTTTATATATTTCATACAAATGTACTTTGTGTTAGGGAGTGTTCTTAGATAGGTTTTGTATCAGAATACCTCCGATAAGTATTGATAATCAAAAAAATCTGATTAAAGAATGAGCGGTTCAATTTTGACCAAAATTACTACCCTTATGCAGCCTAACATCACAAGTGTATCTTAGAAATTTTTATCACTGCACAATCGGAAGGGCCCAGTGTATAAAATAAACAAACATAAGACATGGGCACGTCCGAAATGAATATTTCTGATTAGAGCACAATTGAATCATGATACTTGGTTTTTGCATTTGAAATATAATTCAAACTGTGATGTTAATTCAAATTATAAAAAAATTTATAAAATCAACAGTAGATTCACTACAGTGTAATCTATACTATAATATATTGTGGACTAAGTCACTACGGGAGGCATGAGGAGCTATCTCTTGGTGCACTAAGGTGGGTCCCTGACTAGAGAAGGCAATTAATTGATTTGGTAGAAAAATGGGCAATTTCACTGATTTTGATGACATATAAAAGTATTGGAAGTGTGGAATATTTGAGTCTCATTCAATCCCGGTTAACTTCGGGTTCTCTGCAAATAGTTAATAAATTAATAAAATATACAATGTGTAAATTAGTTAACTACTGAGACCATATGTACATAAAGAAATATATAAAACAGATATGGTTCTGCTATTGGGTAAACTTGAAATAAAGCATATTATTTGGATTATTCAAACTACGTTCCTTATCTTGAGTTATTATCACAACGTTCTCACAAGAAGGTCAGAGATCCATCTCTGGCCTTCTTGTGAAAGTCAGAGATGGATCTCTGATCCTCGTCAGATGTATCGTGTTGAGCTTGGGAATCTGTAGGGAATTTTGAACTAAACTCTTTATTTAATCCACGAGAGTAGCTTACTCTCATACACATCAGTCATGACTGAGTAAAAGTTTTAAGTAATTCATGGTTGAATTTTTTTTGTATCATCTGCACTCCAAAAGGATTCTGTTTGAAATTCCGTACAGGTTCCCGAGTTTGACAGAAAGATTCAGAATTTGACAAGATACAGAGATTACATCAGCTGAAACGTTCAAGATGAGAACAGTAGTCCAAATAACACAAATTATAAATCCTCATCTCAAAAATTGAGAAATTGAAATAAGGTTTTTTGAACATCACATCTAGTGTGAGAAATGAGCCTAACTTTCCCATTTAGTCATTCAGATAAGACCGACTAACCAGTTGCATTTATCTTTGGTTAGCTCAGTTATTGTTGATTGAAGGGAAATGATTTTCATGAAAAAAAATTAGTTTATTAGAAAATAATAAATAAAAATAATTAATGAGATGTTCTCTTGCAAGGTTTATATACAAATGTTGCCATATCTGGGCAGGAGCTGCTAAAAACAGCCTATTCTGCCTTGACAGAGTACAAAATAGACTTTGTGGCTTAGTGGGGGATGCCCTTTTCTCTACCCTGCAACCTCTCTCCCACAGAAGAGACGTTGCGAGCCTATCCTTGTTTTATCGTTATTTCCATGGCAGGTGCTCGTCTGAACTCCAATCTCTGGTCCCCCCTCGCCAATCTTTCATGAAAAACACCCGTCTAGCTGAATCCACTGTGAAAAATTTCCCCCACTCTATATCTGTGCCTAAATCAAAACGCGGATTCCATGAACAAAGCTTCTTTCTTAGAACTGCACGCCTGTGGAACTCTGTTCCGTCTGCCTGCTTCCCACCGGACTACAACTTGGATGTCTTCAAGTCCAATGTTAACAAATTCTTAATGAACCGCCCCCTTAAGTAAACACTTCATCAAATCTCCACACTAACGTACTGTACTTGCAATAACCCTTATCCCTGAGTGGCTTCCGGGCCTTGATAACTGATGATCACTGTGTAAAAAAAAAAAAAAAAAAAAAGTATATTTATTTTTAAAACAAATTTGTGGATAGTTTTATTTATTATATAAAAAAAAATTACTTTCAGTATTAATTATTTATGTAAACATCAGTTTACGGATATTCTTATGTTTTGACCTACATTTTTGGTATTGTCTTCAAATTAACTAAAATCATTTACTTCCGAAGATTTTAAAACCAAAACTCGTTTTGATCATTAGATACGCAAAATCGTCTTTCTGTCTTATCTTTTAGCATTTGCAGCAATGATGTGTTGGGATATGAAGTCCTGTTGAATGTATTTCAGTGTTATTTATCTGAGGATAATAACCCTTGTCAAATTGTAACAGAGCTGCTAACGCTTGGAGCAGCAGTAGCCGCCACATGACACATATGCAAATTACCAAGCCATTGCACGAAATGACGCCACAGAGGAAGAGAAGAGAAAGAAAAATAAACAGAAAAAAGAACATACGTGGATGGAAAGTGACAGGAACACAAATGGGTGGGAGAGGACTGGAAAAAGCATATGCCAGCATGAGATGGACATGTGGCAACAAAAGACTTTAAAGCACGTATTTGACACAACAGAGTAAGAGACTTTTGTTGTTGGAAAGTACCAGTAATAAATGACTTTTGTTAAAACTGAAAAAAAAAAGCTGAGTCAAATTTCTTCCTTTTGTTTGTTTCCTTGTGACTGCCTCAGACGCAACATGTTGGGTTCGGGTGTTAAAATGTAACAACACCATTGAGGAAAATTAATGACCACATTACAAAATGGCTTTAGATCAGCAATCGATGAATACTTTTAATCTGTCAGTTCCAAAATTTGCTATCTACAAATAACTAGATTCCTATCACTACTGTGATGCACAGTTTCTACGAGATTACTTCAAATTCATCTCACCCCTTCATTCCAAAAGCTCCTTGCAAAACTGACTATTCTTCTTTGTAAGAACTTCTTCTTTGTTAGAACTTCTTCTTTGTAAGAACTAACTCACACTGGAATTTTACCCATGATTATTTTATTTTACTCTTTTTCACCTCAAATTGCCACTTGGAATGTAAGGGGCTACTATAAGACCTTATCCTACCTTGACAGAGTTCAGAATAGACTTCGTAGCCAAGTGGGAGATGCCTGCATCCCTCTTTTTCACAGAAGAGACGTTATGAGCCTGTCTCTGTTTTATCATTATTTTCATGGCAAGTGCTCATCTGAGCTCCAATCTATGGCCTCCCCATCGCCAAACATTCACAAGAAACACTCATTTGGCTCTAAACATTATCAATATTTTCCCCACTCTTTATCTATGCCTAAACCTAGATGTAGATTCCATGAACAAAGCTTCTTTCTTAGAACTGCACACCTGTGGAATTCTCTTCTGTTTACCTGCTTTCTAGCTGACTACAATATGGCCATCTTCAAGACCAATGTAAACAAGTTCTTTATGAGCCGTTCCTCTTAAGTAATCCAATTTACCTCTTTTACACTTCTAATGATTACTATGATATTGTCCTTTTAACCACTGTACACTCTTTAAGCCTTATCCTCGAGTGGTCTCTGGGCCTTGATAAATGGTTATTCCTTTGTAAAAAAAAAAAATATGGATTGTGTTTAACAGGTGGCTGTGAGGGGTTGAGCAGCAACATATCTGTTCACATTACCTCTGAACTTCTGCAGGTTAGTATAGTCAAGGAAGGGAAGTTCAATACTTAGCAGTTCGAGGAAAAAAAAAGAAACTATTAGAGTAGAAAGCTTTCTGGTATTTAGGGACCTCAACAGTGAAGGAGTGGGATTTTGCTTTTTGCTAGGTTAGTCAGGAGTATGTACGTTGAAGGGGCACAAGTGCTATAAGTTCATCAGAGTGCATTACTTGT
Source organism: Euprymna scolopes (assembly GCF_053919585.1). Taxonomy (NCBI): domain Eukaryota; kingdom Metazoa; phylum Mollusca; class Cephalopoda; order Sepiida; family Sepiolidae; genus Euprymna; species Euprymna scolopes. Next base: position 102,655,188 of record NC_136511.1, on the reverse strand, counting down.
AAAACAGGAACAGGGATGTGACATTGCAGTGATGGGACAGAGGCTGGAGCTCAATTGACAGTGCGACCGATTAGATTTGAGTGTCTTTTGTTGGACCCTGTCTAAGAGGGAGGCACCAGCCTAGATGGGGCAACTTAGGTAAGGAGGTGCAGAGTAATATTTATAATAGTACGATAAATAAAGAATGATCAGGTGCATATTAACTTTGTTTTTATAAGTACATAACGATGATCAGATGAAGTGAGAATTCAATGCGTGGAGTGCAGAGAAATCAGTCCTGTTGTAATCAGAAGGTTGCGTGCTTGTATCATGTCAGGGTTTCCAGTTTGTGTTGTAATAGTTGCATTGTAACGTGGCCGTTACGCTTAAACTGTGTTCATTACAGTTCAAATCTCTCTTGAGCCCCCATACCATCTGGTACCACCGCAAAGGAACAAAATAACAAAAATAAATAAATCTGATTTGACTTTTTTTCCTGTTTTAGCAAAAGGACTTTATTATTATTACTTTCCAAACAATTTCTGCTTCTTGTTTTTGTCTTTTTACTGTTCATTTCATCTGCCATGAGATTAAAAAAACCCTGTCATCTTGACACCAGCTTAAAAGTCTCTCACTGCTACCATGGGGCCACACATCCATCTCACCCAGCATACGTTTTCTTTTTCCCGACCTCATGCTTCATCTTTAAATGTCCATCTTTCTCAGCGCACACTTTGCTTCTCTCCGACCATTTATTACGACAAAATGAATAATAGTCCTCTCCAATCCATCCAGGGCGGCCACAGCCAAGATTGAACTCACTACATGAGTTTGTAGTGTAATTCAAATCTTGTCGGTAACTGAATACTTGATGCTTCACCAGAGTTATCAAGGGTATTTTTTATCGTGACGTCATCACTAGATGGGGTGCCTACCACGGCTTAAGAGAGTACCATCTACCGTCAAGAGAAAGATAGACTATGCCAGTTTCTCAACCTAGTATTTTACCTCACAGTACTTACAGCGCCTCGCCTTCCCAAATGGTCACCCATCTGGTACTGGCCAAGCTTAATGTTGCTTAACTTCGGTGATTTGATGAGAACTGGTGTGTCAACGTGATTTTGCCGTATAGTCCTCTATATACGTGCAATATCTTGCATTGTATAGCTATGGTTAGACTTGGCTTTGATCACATCCACATAAGACCCGACCAGCCAATCCTATTCAGAATGTTTATCGCTATTCAATAAAATAATTTTTTTTTTTACTTTGAAACAAAATGAAGACATGTTTGACCACACTGAACAGTTATTTACTGTACATTGTTGCAATTTGCATATTAATTCATGCGTATTCTTATAAGTTATTACAATCAATGAACTATCTCTTGTTTTTATCAGGGGCGGGGAGGCTTGCCGGATTGATTGCAAAATACACTTAAATATATTTTAATTCATGCAGATTTCGTATTTATTATTACAGAGGCAATTCTCTATTTAGTATTATATTGCACCTAGTATATAATAGTAATTTCAAAAACTTGAAAAAAGATGACTTGGATGCCAGAAATCCAAACATTGGGTGCTCCAGCCGCGTCTCCTACTTCTCTTGAGATAAGAAAGATTTGGTATTAAACAACTTGAAGAAATGAATTGAATGCGCAGAAAGAAATAAAAAATATGCTGCTAAGTTGAACATTTCAACTTACCGATATGTCTGTACGCATTATTCATCCATCCAAACAAAGATTTTACTTGTTATAAACCATCCTTGGTGTGTGTGATTAGTATTTCCTGTTAATTTCAGTTAATTTCAGATGTCAGTAGTTTAAGAGTTAATCGGTTGAATATTTACACACAGACAGACACACATACATCTACTGTTTTATTTATATAGAAGAAGAATCTGAGCAGGAGTTAATGTAGCAGTTGTATAACAGATCTATTTTGTTTATATGTATATACAATATTTTGCATTATATCAAGTTGTGATTAGGCTTGACACATGCGCGATGATGACTGGACTTACATAACTGTATGGTCATGAGGACACCTCTGCACAGATACAACAAATCAATGTGCACTATGTAAGTTGACATAAAAGTTTATTCAGTTCCTGAAGAGATTTTCTTGGGTCAAGATGTTCTATCTTATTCTCATCTTGTGCCAGAAGCAACCAGGTGAAATGAAACTCAAGAATACCACATTCTGTTTTCGACAAAAGTCAGCCTACTAAACAACTTTCTTTATGTTCCAGTTGTCCCTTTTAATAAAGTTGATTTATTCTTTAATATAGATATTATTGTTTTTCTTGGAAGGTGACCCTTTTCTTATTTGATATTCAATTCCAGTCAGATAGTTCCAGACATGACTAATGGTACCAAATGACTTTCTTCTTCCATATCAACTTAACAATCACTAGAGAGAGAGAGAGAGAGAGAGAGAGAGAAAGAGAGAGAGAGAGAGAGAGAGAGAGAGAGAAATGTCAGGATCAACATTTTGTAGTAGAGGTTGCTGCATAAATATCCATCCTTCTGCCCTTGTTAGACATGAAGAAAACTGGGTTACCCAGTTTATGTTATAAGGGCAAACTTCTACAATTCAAACCAATTTTATTCACTGTTAAATTCTTCCAGACTGAGGCAATTTTATCTTTTATTCCAATTCAGAGTGCCCATTTTTGGGAGCTGGATTTTCCTACATTAAAAAAATTATTATTCTATTTACTTATAATGAAGAAAAGAGAAAGTCTCATATTAATGTTTAATAAACAACTTTATTTGTCATCTTCATTAGTAGCGTTAGTAGAAGAGAGAAACGGGTTAGTAGGTGGAAGTGTTCTTGTGTAGAGATAGAATTAATATCATGCCGGCTGGTTGAAGGAGAGAATAGTTCAGTTTACACATGTTTGAGAGTTGGCTTCTGATTGGACAAGCCAAGGAGAAAATGATTTCAAATCTCAAGCCATGAGAATTAGCTCCTGCCTGTGACTGTAGCAAGTTTCGGCTGCTACACTTACCTCCCCTAGAGGGCAACTCATTTCCTTCAGTTTCATCTAGATGCCAAACACACACAACATGTTTCACTTCTGGTGATCGGATAAAACTGAATCTACAGTAAATGCTAAAGCTAAGTACACACACACAAATATATATATATATATATATATATATATATATATATATGTGGTGTTTATAGGAAAGAACCCCATCAAAGTTCTCAATTATAAAGAAAAATTCAATATGAGAGTGCAATATTGGTCCCCCGATTTATCAGAGAGGGACCTATGTTTTCAGTGGCATCCATGCTTCCATGCGTTCGTTAGTCCGAACTATTGCTAGGTAACCGTCCATGAGTTTTCCTGAAAATTTGCCACAAATTATATTTCATTAAATAGATGTGCGCAATAAAAAAATTTCTTTTATAAAAATTCCCGTTGTGTTCCCGGGGGCTCAAAAGAGGTCAAAAATGCCCCGAAATGGCCAAAAATGACACATTTTGCCCTATAACTTTTGATCCATCCATTAGATTTTTTTGAAACTTGGCCAAAATGTGGAGCCCATTGTTCTTAATATGAATCCAGTATGGGTGCCCCTGGGAAAATTCTGGTTCATGTCCCCGGGGACTTTCAATGCTAAATACGCCTGTTTTTGTGTCTCTTTATTCATATTTCTCAACAAAAACTTGATATGTCTGACTATATAGTGATTTTTCACGGTGGTCAACTCAAATATACATCTGTTAAGGCCTGAAACTGCACCGTTATCCACTTACACTGGGATTCGGCGTCCTCAGGGGCTCAAAATAGGTTAAAAATTCCCCAAAATGGCCAAAACTGACACTTTTTGCCCCATAGCGTTTGATCCATCCATTAGATTTTCCTGAAACTTGGCCAAAATGTGGAGGCTATTGTTCTTAATATAAATTAAGTATGGCTGACCCTGGTAAAATTCTGGTTTGCATCCCTCTGGGACTTTTAGGGTTAAAAAACATGTGTCGCAGTTTCAAAATCACCGCCTCCATTTTTTTCTTTCTTTCTTCACTCCTGCTGTTCTCTTTGCCTTCCCTTACCTTAGACAAAGGACGCAATTGGCTAACACGAGCTAAACGTATGAACATATCCAGGTTCAATGAATACATTCACCTTCCCTTTCTTTTTATCATTGACTTCGCTATGCAGGTCGGAATTCGTATATATCAAACAAAATAGGCAATTGACCTTCTACTTTTAGACAAAATTAATTAAAATGGAATCATCAAACCCCCAAGCTACTTTTGATTGCATAAATTTCGTTCTAGAATTAATTAGAGTCGTTTGTTTGTCTTATTGGGAGCGACACCACTAACATCACACTGGTTAAATGAATACAGCTCATTTCGGCCCAGTATGGCATCTCGGCCGGGGAGTAGGAGGAGACTCCCAAAGTGACAACTGACGCTACCAGCCATGTTGACCGAATCCACCAGCACCGAAGGATTCCAGCAGCAGCAGCGACAGTAGCCGTCTCAGCAGCAGTTCAAACAACCCTTATCAGGGCTAAACAACGATCCCTTATCAGGACTAATAAGTTTTTTCACTAATGCGATTCACTACTCCTTGCCTCCTGAGACTCACCAACAGCGAACTTCACTCCCAGTCTCCAGCGCTTCCAGCTCACTCCAGTGGCTTCTGCTCATTCTCGCAGCCTTCCAGCCCTTGGTGCCTCCAGCTCGCTCCAGCGCCTCCAGCTTCCTTCTGTAGCTTTCCTGCAACCTCACCTGCACCTCGCTCCTCCGGCCTGCAACCTCACTCCTCCAGCCTGCAACCTCTCTTGCACCTCGCACCTCTAGTCTGCAACCTTGCTTGCACCTTGCTCCTCCAACCTGCTACCTCGCTCACACCTTGTTCCTTCGATCTGCAACCTCATTTCCACCTGGCTCCCTACCGACCGTCTGTTCCTTAACACTGACCCTCCGTTCTCAGTGTCATCTATTCCTTAACACTGACCCCTGTGTTCTCAGTGTTCATAGTCCGTTCCGGATCACCCTGATGTCCAGCCAATCGTTCCAGACCCAGCGAGCAACCCTGAACCATCCTATGTCTAGAGTACCTGTTCCAGACCTCCAGACCTTAGCCTCCGGTGACATGCAACCTTCCAGACAACCAGCATCCATATCATACGCTTTCTTTGCAAATAAAAGGCGAACCCTCGTCTTTAACCACACAACCTGTGTCTGTCATTCTTCTTTGCCTTTTTTGCTGTTTACTTTTTGCCCATGTCTACCTTGGTAGTTGTTGGGTCGATTGTCACCGGATGTCTACCTTGGTAGTTGTTGGGTCGATTGTCACCGGATGTCTACCTTGGTAGTTGTTGGGTCGATTGTCTCCAGATGACCGGCCCCACAACACATGCCTTTTTGGAGCTCTTTTTTCATATTACTCAAGAACTTGATATGTATACCTATATAGTAGTTTTCATGGTGCTAAATTCAAATATACATATCTTAAGGCATGAAATTGCATCGTTTGTCTATTTTCACTGGGATTCAACATTCCCAGGGGCTCAGAAGGGGTCACAAATGCCCCAAAATTGCAAAAAAATGACACTTTTTACCCCATAACTTTTGGTCCATCCATTAGATTTTTCTGAAACTTGGCGAAAATGTGAAGACAACATTGGCCTTTCACACTTCTCACATTCATCATTTCTTCACTATTTTTTGTGGCGTCATCTCACATGCAGCACAAGAGGAGGACCACGCATGCGTGGCTTGTTTATTTTAAAATTTTACAATTTAAAACTCTTACAGAAGGTCTATAAAATTTTTAAATAAATAAATATTTGTGTTGGGACGATTAATCAGAATCGGAATCGGGAATCAAAAAAATCGGAACTTATAGTGGTATCAGAATCTGTATCAGAATCAGAAAAATTAGTATGAATTTTCCAATGCCAATAACGATTCTTTTAATTGTCTTTTTCTATTTATTTTTGTTAAAAGCAAAGTCTTCCACTGTTGGTAGTAATAATAAAATAATAAATATTTATTGATTTTAAGTAAGAGTTAAACTAAAATCTAAAGATCATCACTTACATATTTTTTACGCTTAAGAAAACATCTGCATATTTCACGTGTAAATTTACTATGATTGGGAAAAACAACTACTTCATAGTTAAATATTTAGAGATTTATAAAGAATCGGAATCGGAACATCGAATTTAGTAAGGAATCGGTAATTGTATCGGAATCAGGAAAAATATTGCAATCGTCCCATCACTAATATATATATATATATATATATATATATATATATATATATATATGTAAAATGTTTTTGACTTGTGATGGGGGGTATGAGACGAATGGATTCGCCAATCATTTTTATAACCAACGGCTGTGCTAAACAACCAATCAAAACATCACAAAATTATTATAAAAATCGTCGAATTTTGGATTCAATCAGTTCGCCATTTGCTACGTCACGAACCGCATTTAATTCTTCGCCACCATCTTGATTACTGATCTGAACTACGCCGCCATCTTGGTTACTGATCTGAACTACGCCGCCATCTTTGTTCAACATAATATCTCAGAACTTAAGAGATTAACTACGCGACGGACCGCATTTGATTCTTGGTCGCCATCTTGGTTACTGATCTGAACTACGCCACCATCTTTATTCAACACAATGCCTCACAACTTAACAGGTTATGTGCCCAGCCACCGTCTTTTCTTTGACGGATCGGAATCTAAATTCGAATTGTGGCAGGTAAAATTTCTGGGATATCTAAGGATTCGAAAACTACACAAAGTCATACAATCTACAACAGAGAATCCAAAACGACCCTGAATTTCTCGAAAAAAACACAACTGTTTTTGCAGAACTGATTCAATGTTTAAACGATAGAAGTCTGTCTCTGATTATAAGAGACGCATTGGATGATGGGAGGAAAGCATTGAACATATTACGAGAACATTATTTATCAAAAGGGAAACCGAAAATAATATCCCTATATACAGAATTAACCTCTTTGAAACGTAACGAGGATGAAACGATTACCGACTACGTCATAAGGGCAGAAACAAGCGTCAATGCCTTAAAACTCTCAGGTGAAATAATAAGCGATAGCTTGTTGATATCAATGACCCTCAAGGGACTTCCAGCCGATTTTAAACCATTTACAACTGTTATAACTCAGAAAGACAAACCCATAAATTTCAGCAAATTTAAAGTGGCATTGCACAGTTACGAAGAGACTAATCGTATGCTCGTGGACAATAATAACTCCAGCAATATTATGAAGTTCAAAAATGCTTCTCGAAAGCAGACACCACCAAATTATGCAACTCACTGCAACGTATTCTCCAAAAGTAATTTTTATGGCATTTTGAGCTGCAAAGTAGATTAAGTATGCCGGACTATTTTTATCGTAACCTATGAAAGTACCTTTTTCGTTTTTAGTATTTAGTTTACTGGTGTTTTCTATAAATGCAAAATAATCAGAACCAAATAGATGCATTCTATTCATTTTAGATTTTACACTGCAAAACGCTTCATATGGCGTTTTTCCTAGCCTCTTATTGAACGATCTATTTCTGATATATGCTGCTGCCATTAAAGCGTATGTCCATAAACAATGCGCTGATTTCGATTCGATAAGTAGGCATCTTGTCATCTCAAAAAGGGTTTGCCATGCCCTTTCAGCTGTGCCATTTTGGAAGGGGGAGTACGGTGCCGATTTCTCGTGTTTAATACGGTGGTTAATTAATAGAAGTTCAAAGTCTTTACTAGTAAATTCAGTCCCATTGTCTGAGCGAATACATTTTACTGAACCGTACGGGTCAACATCAGCTAAATATTTCTTAGTGGCGAGGATAGTGTCGGATTTGTTTTTTAGAACAATCTTTAAGATTTAAAAAATCCACATATCCTCTAAATTTAGAAGGCTTCTCGGATTCAGATTGGGCTAACTCTGAGGATAGAAAGAGTATACTGGGGTATTGTTTTAGACTGTCAAAGACTGGACCTATGATCTTTTGAAAAACTAAAAGCAACAAATTGTTGCACTTTCTACTTGTGAAGCAGAATACATAGCTCTTACTCATTCCGCGCAGGGGGCAATTTTTCTGAACACCCTTCTAAAATCTATTTTAAAACCAGACCTAAGTAAAAAACCTATAGTAATTCATTGTGATAATCAGAGCAGTATCTTATTAGCAAATAATACTATGATTCATCAAAGGTCGAAGCATATTGATATCAGATATCATTTTATAAGGGATGAAATAAGAAAAAAATCTATTACTCTTACTTATGTTACGTCTGAGAATAATATAGCCGACATTTTCACTAAACCTATAAAAAGAATAAAATTAAGACATTTTATAACCGAACTTTCTGGAATCTAATTATGAATATATCTCTTTTCAGAAACCCAAAAGGAGAAGCATGAACAGTTAAAATCACACCAAAAAAAAAAAATTGTAAATTGTCCCGGGCACGGCGTTAAACTGCGACCATTTCTACCGTACTAACCAAATTAACCAATTAATACCTAACATAATGTTTCCAGTTTTTGTTACAAAAAAAAAAAAAGAAAAAAAAAAGCCACTTGTTAAAACCCTTTTGTAAACTTCCTATTTTGTCAAATAGTTCCTTTTGTATCTTTCTTTTTGGCAAACATTTGTTAAAACAAAACAAAAATGTATATTTGTGAATTTTTGTGCATATGTTTATATGTATTTGAAAAGTATAGCATATGTTTATATATATACAAGCATATGTTTATATATATCAAAAAAGTGTTTATTTTTATATGTATCCAAAAAAAAAAAAATGGTATCTTTTTGCACACATTATACCAATATATTAATTCTTTTTGACCGATGAGAATAAAGACATATTCCCATAAAATCAGAAGAAAAAGAAAAAAAAATACAAAAAAAAAACCCCAATTATTTTATTGGTTTATTTTTCTTTATTTATTTTTCTTTCCTTTTCTCAAGTGAAACCAAAATTGAATCCGAAAGGATTTTTCCATTATATAAAAAAAGGGGGTGTGTAAAATGTTTTTGACTTGTGATGGGGGGTATATATTTAATTGCTGCCCACAATATGTGGCACAAGGCCGGAAAGTGGGAACTCCGCAGGCTCCTCTAAAGAAAGGGCACTCCTGCAATTTTAAAAATTGACTGAGTAGCCCTGTTGGCATTCCCCGGTTGGGGCGCCTCAGGCAGCAAGCAATAAACTTGCCCCTCCGGAAAGCCCAGTGGCTAGGCCTGGGAGGGTGGACCTCCTAAGTATTACCCAGGCGGTGTACCTCAATCCGACAGGTGCTGGGCCGGTTCCCAGCCCCTCACCTGTCGGGCTGAGTGTCAAGTGACGAATTCTTGACGTGTACTACCCTGTCTCCCTGCAGCCGAAGTCACTAGGAGACACATCCCATCACAATGGACTTGTGATGTATATTTAGCTGTTTCGGCCCCGGCCCCGGCCTTGGCAGTAGATAATGCCAAGGCCTCATTTGGGGTCCGAAACAACTTAGGCACCAGGGCCAGTAAGGGGGGAGTGGGGGAGAAATAGGGGTCTTTGCTAATGTTTCTAGGCTAGACTTGCGTTGGATAGCAAGTACTCTATTCGAGAACCTACACTAGAATTTCTATCATACTATACACAACCGCCTACATTCTTACCAGGACCTACTTAAAATAACAGCTCCCCAGCTTATGGGATGGCGGACGACATTCACGCTGAAGAAAAAAGCATATTTACAGAAAATAAAAACAAAAATCTATTTACAAAAAACACAAGTATTTTTTTTTTTTTAAATTATATAATGGGGGTGAGTTAGAAAACATCCAAAAAAGAAAGAAAAAGAAAACAAATAAACAAAATGCCTATGGGGGCGGGTTAGTAAGGGGACCCTCCCTTCCTAGCAACTGGTTTGTTTGTCATATGAAACGCCCACTGTCTTCCGGTCCTCTACCCCGCAGGTCGTTCCCTAGTGGGGAGTGGAGGACCTAAACGACAGCACTTTTGCGTGCAAAAATAACTTGGGGTTGGGGACAACAGGGATAGATGGCGTCTTCCAACATAAAATGCGTAATGGGCAAAACAGGCCGGGGACAAAACAAACAAGTGGGCTGGCCATCTTTGGAAGCTCTCCTAGTGCCGACTAACAAATAAATAAACAAACTCGGGAAGAGGATCGACACACATACTTACCCTAGTCTAGGCCCTAATAAAGTACATACTTTCCACTCTGGGTGGTTACGCATCCTAACTAGCCTAACTCTCTACCCATATTACAAGGTGAACCTTGTATTATCCGAAGGGCTGGGTTCCAAGTAAAAGACAAAACCCCAACACCTTAGGACCAATACCACTAAGGTGGGAACACGAGCTCGAACCTAGCGCCTTGTCGGATGCACAAGCTAGTGTTGTGCACCCATCTCCTATCAAAGTCTATGCGGTGCAATCTTTCCCAATAACATTTGATCTTTATTTTAAGTTGATACTTAAAATAAACGACCAGATCCTGATCCGAAACAGATCGCCCCTCATAGACAATGTCCAGATGTGAAACCCACGTCACTAATCTAGCTACCGCTAGGATCGCAAGAAACACCGCCCGTTACTCCCTGGCAAACGGCGGGTCTACATTGTCAACAATGTACGCTAAATCAAGTCGCACCGACCGCTCGGGGTCGATGCGAGCCGTTACTTCTCCGACATACTCCCAGAGACGCTGCACCCCGCTGCAAAGAAAGAATGCGTGTTCTCTCGTCTCCTCCTCCTTTTCGTCATTGCAGCGTGGGCACGGGGGATAATAATATTCACTATTCCTACCATCCCTGGCTAGCGTGCCAAAGAGTGGCAGCACGTCCCGGACTAGCCTCTATGTTATGGAAAATTCCGCATTATTAATGTAGCTACTGGCAGGTGCCCAACTCCACAGCGAGAGAACTCCCCCCCCCCCCTCAACAGATGCAGCCGCTCCACCAGCGGATCTTTTGCGGTACCCACCACTAACTCCTTATATAGTCTCCTCCTAGGCCGAGCAAGGTCCCTGGACCCCAGCAATGCCCTAAGGGCGGCTCGGCATTCAGTCAGGAAACACCATTCCCCCACCGGTCTTCTGTGACATTCAGCGGCAGGGGTGGATATGAGCCGTGGAAAAGCTCATTCCACGACTGGTACCCAGTGCGTTTCCTCCATCAGTGTCCGACTCAGGAACGCCAGTCTTTCTGCGTGCTTGTGACTTTTCAAGTCCGGCATTCCCAAGCCTCCCTCGCTAAGCTTCTGCATACAGACCTGTCTGCGGACATACGGCTTTTCTCCCTTCCAAAGAAGTTTGAAAAGAAGGCACTCTAAAGCCTTACAGCGATCCGCAGGCAGGGGAAGTACAGACAAGCGGTAAAGGATCAACGGAAACACGTATGGAGCACATGCCTCCGCGCGACCCTTCAAGGACAATCTCCTACGAATCCAAGTCCCTACTGACGACTCGATCTTCGTCTGTACTTCCGACCAATTCTTGTCCAGCTGGAGGTCCGGCCCGAACCACACTCCAAGGATCTTTACCGGGCCATCAGTCTAGCCAAACGCACCTGGAAGCGAGTTTACCCCGGTCCAGGCACCCAACCACAGGCCCCTGTGACAACTTCGTACTCAGCGATCGCCTCTATCACCGCTCTTACATCGCTATGCTTGTAGCGAACACGGTGACGTCATCAGCGTACACAGACACCCTGGCAAATTTGCCGCCAGGTAGAGCTATGCCACGCAGGACTGGTCTTGCCGCCTCGTCCCTTAATTTGCAAAGGAAGGGTTCCAACGCCAGGACATACAACAGAGGTGGCAGCGGGCAACCCTGCCGCACCGACCGGGAGACCCCAAAGGACTTCGACAACCTACCGTTTACTTGCACCACTACCGTGGGATCACGATACAGGGCAGAGACCCACTTGCGGAAGTCCGGACCAAAGCCGGCGGTTTCCACAACAGACCTCAGGAACCCATGGTCCACCCTATCGAACGCCTTGGACTGATCTAAATTGATCAGCGCGGCTTTAGTGTCGTCTTCTAAACCCTCTATGATCGTGCGAACCAAGTGCAAATTGTTCTGAATCGATCGACCCTTCACAGCATACTTCTGATCTGGTTCGATCAAGTCACCGATAACGACCTGCAGTCGGTTCGCAAGAACGCGGGACAAAATCTTGAAATCTGCGTTAAGCAGAGTGATGGGCCTATAGTCGTCTAGATTCCCCCTCCATGTTGGTCCCCCTTCTTCAGAAGCGTGACTCCTTTGGTAACCTGCCTCGGGATCGAGCCCTGGGCAAACCAGTCCATCAGAAGGGGCACAAACATGGGCGACAGCCTCAAGAACAGTTCGTAGGGCAAACCATCGAGCCCCGGAGATTTGTTGCGGCCAACCTGCTTCAACGCAGTAATGACCTCACGCTCCGTAACCATCCCCTCGCAGCTAGCCGCTCAGGCCGCAGTAAGGCGGGGCGAGCCAGCTAAATAGCTGCCAAACTCCTGGCCGCAGAGTCTGGGTAGTTGGGTGAAGCGCTCCTCCAAATGTTGCCGAAACCCATTGCAGATCTCCCGTCTCCCGTGCCGACACGAGAGAGCGCCCTTCCAGGTTTTTCACCTCCCGAATGTACCCATCCGAGCTGCGTCTTAGGGCGGCCTTACGCTCACCAGCGTCAACGTTCACGGCTTCGTTGGAGACTCTGTCTAACCTAGCTCTAACTACCTGACCTGCGTATCACTCGCTAGCCAAGTGATCCAGATCCCCCTTAACTAGAGCTAGTTCTAGGGAATCCCCCCCCTGCCACCGCCCGGGTCAGTCTATCATCTAAGTGCCTTTTGGTCCGAGCCCTAGTTAATGCGAGACTTTGGCTGTATTGAACGCAAAAGTGCCTAATGGTGACCTTAAGCCTAACCCACCAGCTACTCCCGGTAACCGCCCCCACTAACTCCCTCTCAATTAGTGATGTTAGCTGCTCCCGGAAGTCGTTCGACTCCCACAAGGAGACGTTCAACTTCCAGTAGCCAGCCAACCTAGGCCTATTACCTAATTTCAGACGGGCCAACACGAGTTTGTGGTCCAAATAACCTAGCCAGTGGAACGTGGGACAAGATAGGAAATCTATGTCGCCCCTTCTAATTAACATCCTGTCCAAGTATGTACTCGAACAGGCGGCCGAACTAGCATGTCACGTCCACATCTCCCTCTCCGGGGTGATCCAGACGGAACCTGTCAACCAGATTGCACAAGGCCATCAAGTCAGACAGGATGTTGTCACCCCACCCCGACCCTCTAACCCCCCCGACCTTATCTATCTTGGGGTCCAGGACGGCATTCCAGTCCCCCATTAAGACTACCCGCTTCGGACCCGAAGAGAGAAACACCTCCACCCGCCGAAAAAAAGGAAACCCTCTCACTGTGGATGTTGGGCGCATAAACTGGCACAATCCGGAACGTGCCGCTTTTAACGGCAACATCGACCACGACCAGCCTCCCATGAGCGTCCGCGTGGATAACGGTAACCGTCGCAGACAGGGTGCGACTCACTAGCACAGAAACCCCCCGGCTCAGGAGGCTGCCATATGCTGAGTAAACATCAAAATCGTTTACCAGCACATTGCAGTCCCCTGCCCCAACAAAGTGGGTTTCCTGTATGAAAGCTACATCTACCTCAAGGGCCACGACATCCCTCAGCACGCGAGCAGCCTTGCTTCGAGATCTCATGCCCCTTGCATTCAAACTAGCTAGGTTCAAGCCCGTGGCCATGTTTCTCTAACTAGTAGTATTCGTCGACTAGGGGTCTGAAGTCCTCGGGAGTCAGTACGTTGAAAGCCTGGTCGAAACTGCCTGTGAGCAGGTCAGACGTAAGCCGTCCGTCTCGAGCCAGGCCCCCCACGTCCAAGGGGAACGTCATCTTTAGCGCCCTATAAAAGGAGGGGTGAACATAAAGTGGGACCCTCCCTTTGCACTGATTGGCTAGTGATGGGTGCTTCCCGTCTATTATTCTGAGTCCTTTAAAGGCTGACTTTCCGGCCTCTATCATCCTCCATAGGGCCTTCGCCCTTCCTCCCCTATTTACCCGGACGAAGGTTATTATCGATGGAGCATGTGGCTCAGGTCGGCTTTGCAAATTTGATCCCCGGGCCAGAATGGGAACTTCCTGGTTTTCCCTTCCCTTGGTGCTGCCGACTTTTCCTGAGCTATCTGTTGTTCCGGTTCTTTCGTTTCTACTTCAGAAGTTTTAATCTCTGCTGGAGTTTCAGTCTCCACTGCAGCCTCCATATTGGGTGTAGTGAATAGGGGAGGGGTTAGCTGAGCTTCCTCCTGGGGGGGTTGTGATTCCGGAAGCTCAGGGTCCTGGTCCTTTTTTTCCCGTTTCTCTTTTTGTTTCTCTTCAGCTCCATCGCTCTCTGAGCCGGACGAACTGATCCTTAGCTTCCTTTTTGTGGCTGTTGCCACTCCCCTTGTTGTTGCCTGTGGAGCCGATTCCGTCTTTTTTCCCTTTTTCATCACCTTGCTCCACTTATTCTCCTCGACTTCTTTCTCCTCAATTCTGGTCTCATTTGCCACTTTTTGCCCTGCTTTTTCCTCAGGCTTCTTCGCCTCCGCCACCGTTTTCCTCAAGGAGCAGAATCTTGCGACGTGGCCCATCTTTTGGCATTGCCAACATAGTGGCCTTCTCCCCTCCACTATGATGGCCATTGACCAGCCCTCGCAAGTCAGCTGTGTGGGGATCCCATAGAATTCCTTTCTTGATAATCTCATCCGGAACTTGTAGTCCCCGGTCATTATGTTGCGGGGGCCCTTCATTGCCTCGATTCCCTCCACCTCGACATGATGGCCCCAAGTTGCTCCTCGATCAGGAAGCACGGGACACCTGACACCGTAACCGAGGACCTTCTCTTTGACAAGTATTCTGGCCGGATCTGTATGTTGCGCCATGTGAGGTCCCCTCTTCCTTTGTCGGCAAGAGGACCTCCCACATGGCATTAAACTTCTTTACAGCGTACTAGACGGGGATCTTCAGTTCCCCCAGCAGCTCCATCATCTTTTCCTTGGGCACGCCCACCAGCTCTTTTCCAGTTGCGTCCAGGGTGAGCAGGGAAACTGACCTCTCCTTAATCTTCTCCAGCATTTATGGAACTACCTCTATGTTATTCCCCTTGACGCTGTTTTTATATTTTTCTTCGAACAGTCGCCTGTAGAAATCCAGGGATTTTGTTGTCGCTTTATGTTTCGGACCCCAGGCCTGTTGTTCCTCGGCCGACTTTTCTTTGGCTGGTGCTGCTGCTACTGCCGCTACCGCCGAAGTCTTTTGAGCTGCTGGAATTGGGGAATCTGCAAATGCGAGGGCTGGCCATTCCTCTTCTTTCGCCGGCTCCACATTTGCTGATCCCCCCACCCCCGGGGAGCACCCATCTATTACGAACACATCAAGTGATTTTGTTCTGCGCAGACTATCCTCTGCTGGCTTCTGGGGGCTGCTTTTCTCCGATCTGGTTTGCATTGGCGGAATGGTGTTGATGATGATGCTGATTCCTCCCCCTCCAGCAACCACCAACGCTTTACAGGCCGCCTCTATTTTGCTGCTGTCGCCTTCCACAGTTCTTCATTGTTGCCTCCTGGAGTCTGCTGGACGTACCTTCTCCAGGCCTCCACCATCTCTCCCTTCGACTTTGCCACAACCGCTGCTGGTGCTATCCAGGGGGGCATCCACCACGGCGACTCCGGTGAAGACTACTTCGTCTCTCGAACTGGGCTTGCCCGTACTGGGGGTACCTTCCTGGGTGGCAATCCCCGCGTCCACAACCCTGCCGGACACCACTGCACTAGGGGTGCCTTCTGGGATGGTAACCTCCGGAACCTTTCTCGTACTGGGGGTGCCTTTCGGGACGGCACCCCCCGAACCCTTCAAGATACCTACACCTGGGGCGTCCCCCAAGGTGGCAGGAGCAGCAGCCTGCTCCATCTCCTTTGATGGTCCTGAGCCCAACTAGAGCCCACCGATTCAGAAACCAAGGGGACCTTTGCCTAAAAAGGCACGTCGGCTGCTTAAGCACTAGCTGGACCCCGGACTATCTGCAAAAAAGAAGGAAAGAAACAGTTAAGTTGCCCGAGGGCAATAACGAAAACAATCCAGCAAATAACAAAAATAAAAAGAAAACAGTCCTTGCGGGTCCAATCCCCAAAGGAGGGGCTGGTCCTTGCAGTGGCAAAAACAACTGGAAGTCACCGATGCAGACCGGAGCAAGCACTGATAACAGACACAACACCTCGATCCTAGCCAGAAGAGGTCGAAACAGTGATCTTCATCAAGCCAAAAAGACGCAGCGATGGGGGGTATGAGACGAATGGATTCGCCAATCATTTTTATAACCAACGGCTCTGCTAAACAACCAATCAAAACGTCACAAAATTATTATAAAAATCGTCGAATTTTGGATTCAATCAGTTCGCCATTTGCTACGTCACAGACCGCATTTAATTCTTTTCCGCCATCTTGGTTACTGATCTGAAATACGCCGCCATCTTGGTTACCGATCTGAACTACGCCGCCATCTTTGTTCAACATAATATCTCAGAACTTAAGAGGTTAACTACGCGACGGACCGCATTTGATTCTTGGTCACCATCTTGGTTACTGATCTGAACTACGCCGCCATCTTTGTTCAACACAATGTCTCAAAACTTAACAATATATATATATATATATATATATATATATATATATATATATATATATATATATATATATATTTCATGGTAAACAACTGATGATCCCTTAAAAATAAATTATTATTGGTACTATAGTGAATTCGAGAGAGCAAGTTTATGCAGTGATTGCAGGTGATTGAATGACTTATTGACTAAATGGTTTTCTAACGAATGCTAAAAATATTTTTTTTTGTATAGTTTTAAAGGTTAAAAACTTCCAAGTATATATATATATATAGCCTTTGAGATTTGAAAAACAAATCACTCGACCACTGGTCGAGTGTGAGGGAAAATTTACTCGACCCAAAATATTTTTATTCGTCCGACTTTATGTCTTTGTTTCAGTCAATAATAGTAAATATTTTACAACAATTCAAGAAATTACCGTGTGTATAATCTAATAAGAAAATATTTGTTTAACTCTTGTAAATCAACTATTATTTCAATAAATATTCAACAAAACGTTAAAATACAACACCAGTTTCTTTATATAGCATCATTCGTATTATTGTTCCATAGAAATAAGAATCATTTCTTCGGATGCTGATACGTAGTATCAAAATGATAATTGAAATATAAAGAATTCAAGACTGTGTTTATTGGTACCGTTAGAAAACGAATATATATAACTTTATACACAAAGAAAGCATAATTTAAAATCACACCCTTGAAATAAATATATTTTAAAATGCAAAACAAATATTACAGATTCATTTTTTTATTAAAACATTTCAATATGAAGTCTCTAATTGAAAAATTTTCTGAAACACGCAATCATCCCAGCACTCCAGCAGCTCAAAAAAATCAGAAATAGTTACTTACAATAATTACTGAACAAAACTCGAAGCGATATCATAATAAAAATGGACATTTAGCATCATATACATTGAACATTTCAGCGAAATTTATATAGATTAACCTAGTAATTAAATAGCTTTGTTAATGAAACAATAAAGGTTTTTTTTATACATTTATTCTATATTTTTAGGTTTTAAGTCGAAATATTATATCATGTATAACATGTTACTAATAATCAGCCGTCTTGATATTTTTATGTTTACATTTTTATAATTCATGTCCAGATTTGTTTATATCCTGATACATTTCTATCGTCCCTGGAATAAATAATGTTTGTTTATGAAGAAACAAAACTGAAGCGAAAACTGATTACTTACTTGTTGTATAATTTAATTTTCAGTGCGTGCTTGACGGAACGATGCGTTTTTTCCCTCTTTCAAATGTTCGTCTTTACTTTTGTAAGCATGAAGTGTATGTAGTTGTAGCATTGAAGATTTTTTTTTCCCAAATGAATTTCAAAATCTGAGAGCTAAATGAAGGCGACATTTTGACTACACGCCTATTGTGTAAATTTGACCTCTGGTTGACCTTTAGCGTGACCACTCTTTTTTCAATACGATATTCCAACGGTCTCACAGCCAGAGATGAAAGAATTCACAAATGATGAGACATAGGTCATTCTAAGTCACCGCATATTTGAGAGTCGTAAAATAAATGAGTTTTCCCCATTTCTTTATTTAAAGAAATTTTATCGACTGGCAGGCGAGTGATTTACGACTTTTAGTCGCCCCAAGAAATTTTCAATCGACTGTGGCGACCGGTAGTGTAAAATCTCAAAGGCTGTATATATATATATATATATATATATATATATATATATATATATATATATTCGTATATTTGTCCAACATTTTTTCTCTTATGCATGTTTCATTGAATAGCAGTGATAATTCCTGTTTGTTTCTCTTGAGATTTATCTTTTCCATTTGGTGGGCCAATGTTCAAATGTTCTGTATAAGTTTTAAAAAGAAATTTGTGGCCATGGCTAATTTCTTTTTACACTTGAACAGAACGTTTGAACATTGGCCCGCCAAATGGAAAAGATGGATCTCAAGAGAAACAAACAGGAACTATCCTTGCTATTTAATGATTCTTTGGGGGCGGGTATAGAATTTAAATATTGCAATCATGAAGAGAAGACTTTTATGATTCATGATTAAAAACGTTTTGAAATATAGTAAACGGGATGAAAAGCAGAAGAGAAAAAGTGGGGGGGATCAGTTGACTGGTTTTTCTCTCGCTTTCTCAAAGCGGTATTGAGCAATTTTTGTTTAAAAAAAAGGAGAAGGGTCGAAAATATGTACAATTTAAAATAAAATCACGTTGCGTTATGTTTTGTGTAGGACAAAAAAAAAAAAGAAGAAAAATGGGGAAAAGCAATAAAAATAAAGCAACGTTATATTACTTGAAGATCCTATATATATGGCACTATAAAATAATGTCTGCTCATGGGCTGTGAATCCAATCTTTTTTTTTTTTGAAAGGTGCCTATATATTCTGTAATAAATAAGTGTATTTTATGACTTTGTGAAGTTCCATTTCCTTTTATCATCATTTTTCCTTCACCATATTTTATTTTAAGCAAAAAGTACAAAAAAAAAAAAAATTCTCCAACTGTTTTTTTCCAAGAAACACATATCTGTCTCTGATGAGTTGTTTTATGAATTTCTGCTAGTCAACGAAAACATGTGTAAGACGTGTTATATTAACATATGAATAAAATCCTCTTGGCTACCTTCTCAGCAATGAGGATGGTGGTTGTGTTCTAGGTTTTGATGTATGCGAAATCCTGGCCTTGAACTGCTTTTCACATTGAAGACAGATAGTTCCATTTCCATTTAGAGGGTTGGCTCGAGGGCGTTCTTCTTCCTCCCTCCTTATCTTTCTTTTCTCCTCAAGGTTCGTACATCAGTTGGCCTCGAAGGTGGCTGTACTTTCGGCGATGGTCTGCCTCCAGGTTTGCCTGTTCTTGGTCTGGGTCTCCTATACATATGTATTGATGCTACATTTCTTCAAGTTTGCTTTCAGTTTTCAGAAGATCCTTTTATTGCTTCTTCTGGCTTCCCTGACTGCACTTTCCTGCTTTTAGCTGCTTATAGAATAGTTGTTTCATCAGCCAGGAATCTGACATCCTGATGTCATAGTCCGACCACCTCAGCTGGTTCCTAATGACAATGGCTTTGACGCTGCCAGTATTAGCCTCCCGGAGAACGCTGACTTTGATACAATAGTCCTTCCAAGAGATATCCGGAATACTCCACTAGCAGCGTTGGTGGAACTTCTCCAGCGCCTTGCGATATCAGGGATACGTTGTGCAGGTCTCTTAGTTGAAGAGAAATGTTGAAAGCACGACAGCTTTGTCATTTTGCTGTCATGAAACACACAGGTTAGAAGATGTCGGAATTTATCCTGCTTCCAGATAAATTCAACGCTAAAATAACTAAGCTGAAAAAAAAAGCATGAAACAAAATAGGGGGAGGGGGTAAAGAATAAAATATAAATGTCTTGCTTTGAAATGAAGAAGAAATTTTATTTACAATAAGTTGCAAATTTTTCCCTTTGCGGGCATTTAACTTAAGAACGCCAAAGTAACATATTATGAAAAAAGTAACATGTAATGAAAAAAAACAGCACTGGTTCTTATAAAGATGTGTGTGTACCCATTAACAAATACAATACTAAAATACAAAATGGTATCTCCTAATCACACTCGCATATGAAATTAATTTTAGGAGCGTACTCACAATTGAAAGCCAGTTAGGAACATGCCTTTTTCTTTTTTTTGTTTAAAGTTCTTTTAGAATTTTTCTTCCCTCCATGTTCGTGTGCAAACCGTAGAGACACACATGAATTTCAGGAGCAAGTCCTCGTCGCTTGTCCGGATAGGAAATTCCAAAATTCCTTGTCACGTAAAAAGGTATTATCTTTAAAACAATTTAACTCCTTGTAAAATATGTGCAAAACCGCAGCCACGTAGTTAATTTCCAGAAGTCTGTCTCGTCACAGCCGAGTATTAATTTCTTGCCGGGTTTACTTCTTTGAAGGAGGCTCTTCAAAATTCCATTTTCAGCGCCGGGCAATGAACACGTTCATTCTCCACGTCAGCAGAATTTCAAAAGAGGACGAAATACGCGCCGGGCTCGTGACGTCATTACAGAGCTAGCATTTCCCTTTTCTCCAAATTAAAGGGAGTTTCATACAAACCGAAAATATACGAAACTAAAAATCATAATGGATACAAAATACAAAAAAATCATATATAAGAACCAGATAAACAATAATAAATGTAAACAGGGGGATGCACCATTATTGGTACAAAAAAAAATTCCAACGTCAGTGCATTTTAAGTGGTATTGAACTTCATCTTGGATGTCAGAGTTGGATGACATGATGGCTTCTAAGATATGAATAAAGTAACATGATTGTGAAATAAATACATTTTCTGGTTTTGGAATGATTATTAACCACAACCACCCACCCACCCAAACGTGCGCACGCGTGTGTATATATATATATATATATATATATATATATATATATATATATATATATATATATATATATATATATATATATATATATATATATATATATATATATATATATATATATATATATATATATATATATATATATATATATATATATATATATATATATATATATATATATATACACACACACACACACACACACACAGAGAGGCAAAGGACGTAAGCGGCCTCATGGTTTACGACATATGCAACAGCCGGAAGTTGATCTATCCAATCTGGTGTATTGTGGGAAGCCGTTACTCGCTAGGCTGCCAAGCGAAAGAAAATGGCATCTCTCTCTTCCAGGAGTGCGAAGCTTCTTTGCTCCTCTACAGGCCTTCGCCTGCATTTAAGTCGGTCCTTGGCTGTTAGAGCTGGCTGCAGTAATCATGTCGCATTTGGATACCCGCAAACCAAACACAACAACCCATCCTTGTTGTCAACATCGTCGAAGTCTCAGGTAAATAATAAAAAAAGGGAGACATTTTTAATTTATAATTGGAACTCTCCTGTTAAATAATGCTACATTTTCAGCACATGTCTTTTTGGGTTATTTCTAGAGGTGACCCTCAGTCGGTTTCATTCCTATTTTAAAATGTCTAATTATTACTGCAAAACTTTGCTGTTATGAACATAAAATAATATCTACTTGATTCGAATTGTCTTTTATGTATTTTTTAATTCTGTGAAAATAAATATATTTATGCATTTTCTAAGAGGGGGGTGTTTAACTTTACTTGATTTTATCTTGTTATTCTTTCATGAATGTATGCTCCGCTTGACGAAGCGAATAAGTTTATTACTGAAGTTATTTTATTAAAAATCTTATTTAATTAAAATAATTATAAAGTCAATGTTATAATTAATATTGTATTTAAGTAATCAATAATGCTTTCTATTTTTATTCACTTTTTTTTTCAAATAAAACTCGGACTTGTCTTTATCATAGAAAATATTTTTATTCTAATGAATTTCATATTTTTTAATGCATTTCAAATTTTTTTTTTTTCTGTTGAAAAGGAAAGAATATTTTCTAAACTTGTAAAAATGTGCTTGCTATGTTCAATAATAATTAATATTGCTGAAGATCCACGAACTTATATTCCCACTCCAAGGTCATCGTTATATTGATAATGGTTGATTTTTTTTTTTTTTTTTTTTTTTAAATTCATGTTTGTTTATTTATTTCACGTCAAATTATATTTATTAAGATTTAATTTAGGTATTTTTTGCAGTTTATAGATCGTGCTATTTTTAAACAGGATCTCTGACTTAAATTCATTCTTTTTACGGTACTTCTTGTTTATGAAATTGTTAGGTTAAAGTACAGAATAGTTAACAAGGCTCCAGTAAGAATCGATTTTTAAATAATGTTATTTCAGCATGACCCGTAAACTGCAAAAGTATTTAATTTAATCTTAAAATTGAATTTAAACTATTTAAAACTGTACTATATTACGTGTGTGTGAACTCCTCGTAGATAAGGTCTTATAGTAACACGGTACCAAGGTGAATTTGGGACGCTGAAATTCACGATCTACCTTTTTATTGGCGTTACTGTTCTTGCATCTGTTACCGTGCTATTTTTTAAATAGTATTTTCAAGCTAAATTCAATTTTTACGGTGTTTTTGTTTATTAAATTGTTAGGTGAAAGTACAGAATAATTACAAAACGCCCTCCTCATGTTTAAGAATGGCTTTCTAAATAACGTTATTTATTAACGTTAGAGCGGTAAAATCTCTGCGTTTATTTCTTCATTAATTATAATTTTTCAGACAATTTTTCTTTAAATTTTCATTCATTCAAAATCGATTGGAAAATGTTTGATTATATTAATGCACAGATATTTAAAGTCTAATCGAATTAAATGCCATTTTATTTTAAATCATTGGAAATCTATCGAAAGTTTCAATGTTTTTTTTTTTTTTTTTTTACACCAAGTCTACATTCACCGTTAAATTGATGACGTTTAAAGGTTTTAGGGTATACTGAAAATGAATATCACATTTAAATTTGGGGTAGACATGATGTTTTCCGGTTAGTAAGACCTTTATTATCCAATGTATCCAGTGTTTTCACTGGTGGCCATGTTTTTCCAACTGAACAAAATGCGCATGCGTGTTACAAAATACTTGCCTCATGTTAAGAATGGCGACGGCTACTGAAGTTTAAGTAATACATTGGAAAAAATGTCTTAATATCCAGAAAACTACTTGTCTACCTCAAATTTGAATGTTATATTCGTTTTCAGTAGACCCGAAAGGCTATGAAAGTCGTCAATTTAAAAGGTGAGTGTTGTAGTTAAAGTAACAATTTACCAATTTAACTTAAAGAGTTAAACAATAACTTAAATAAAATTGTTTTCCATTCTTGTTGATTTTTAAATAAAAAGAAAAATAGT
Source organism: Euprymna scolopes (assembly GCF_053919585.1). NCBI lineage: Eukaryota > Metazoa > Mollusca > Cephalopoda > Sepiida > Sepiolidae > Euprymna > Euprymna scolopes. The sequence continues at coordinate 102,631,681 of NC_136511.1, read as the reverse complement.
CTAAACAATTATAATTAAGGGGGGGGGGCGGTTCAGCATTTTTGTCTTCACTTCCATTTTGTGTAAACCGGTCTACTTCACGATGAATCCTCTGAAAAAAAATTCTCTTCTGATGTTTACCAGTTTTTAAATAAGCAAACGAACTTGGCTGTTTTTCAGAACAAAATATTTTTTGACTGATAAACATTAATCAGAAGACTTTTTCATGGCAAACATCGTGAAGCAGAACTATCAGCACAAAACGGAAGTAAACACAGATTTGCAGAACTTAAATAACGCCGGTAGATGATGGATTTCGCAGCATTTGTCGACTGTCACAAATTTTACCGTTCAGTTTTTTGAGCTCCGTCAGAAGTTGAAATGTTAGAAAACTTTGAATTCCTGTATTAGTAGTTGAAATTTATTTAAAGTCAAGAGCTTTAGGGGTGTATTGAGACATTCGGGAACACTAACATTTAACATAAATATACTTTTAGTTTTTTTTTTTTTTTTGTAAATTCTCTGTGCTTATCTTGTGTCAAATTCTGCTTCTTCTTAGGAGGCAAGTACATGTGGACGCTTGTAATTTTTTTGGTAAAATCAAAACTATTCCCTGGTAAAATTTAAGCCTGATATAGTTAATTTTATGCTTAGGTTAGTGGTGGTGGTGGTGGTGGTGGTGGTCCTTTTATAACGCATAATGTCCCTCACAAAACTGAATTAAAAAAAAAAAAAAAAATAGTTCCGTCATTTTGAACTCATTCCCTATTTGAATTATTTTAGTTTCTTCAAAAATAATTTACAATGTGGAAAGTGTGCTTTGTCAATTTACTGTTTATTTCTAACTGAATACTCACCTTTAAAATGACGACTTGTATAGGTTTTCGGGTATGCTGAAAATGAATATCACATTTAAAACTGGCGCTGATAAATATTTTTATTTGTATATTAAGGCATTTTTTTTCTATTGTATTAATGAGGTATGCACTTATGTTATCGTGCTTTTTTTTTAAATAGTATTTTAAGTTAAATTCAAGTTTTACAATATCTTTATTAAATTGTTAGGTGAAAGTACAAAATGCGTACAAAACACACTCCCCTCCCAGTTTTAAGGATTACTTTCTAACTAATAACGTTATTTCAGCAGGGCAACAACATAGCTGCATGTACTGTTAATGGTTTTCATTGGTCGCCATTTTGCTTTAAAAAAAATTCACACGTCTGCGCATTGTTTATCTAAGTATTTGAAGTTAAAAAAAAAAAAACATGGCAATCACTGAAGGAAGATCATAATGTATTACACTGGAAAAACTAAAGTCTTAATATCAGGAAAACTATTTGTCAGCGCCAGTTTGGGATATGATATTCATTCTCAGCAGATCTGAAAATCTATAAAATTCGTTGATTTTAAGGTGAGTGTTCAATTACTTGTGCTAACTAAATTCGCCAATGAATGTTGGTGGTTATGGAGATCCTCTACTTAGGGTTCCTATTTACAATGCCTCTCCATGGAACAGTTAGACACCAGGGTCGATTTTTAATGTGGAGAAAAGGAACAAAAATAAAAATTGTCTTAGTCGTGAAGGATTTCTCCTTCACTGACTGAACAAGAAATTGAAGTGCAGCATCTGAAGAACAGATACTACACTTTGATCTTGGTTCTCTACTTAGGGTTAGTGATGGGGTTACGGGGTGTTTGAAGGTGATGGAATCTACGCTAAATTCTTTAGTGTGCTATTCTGCGCAGTTACCATGGAAAGTAACCATTCTCCATTTTCTTATATAACCATTCTTCATTTTTTTATATAACCATGACCTCCTTCTTAAGTGTTGTCATGCATGAGATTCTCACGCTCTGATGTTAATGGTTTGACTTAATAAGCGAGTGAGCAGAACCTAACCTGCACTCAGTTATAAACATAAAGAGAAATAAGTCCTAGACAATGACTCGTTCAAAAGGGGATAGTTACTTTGTAATATCAAATATTGATTTTAAAATAGACACTTTATAAATGACTTTCCATAGGTGTTTATTTGTCCCTATTTACGTGTCTTCCCATGAATTTTTTTTTTTGTGTGTGTGTAGGAAAAAAACAGCCCCCCTCCAACCTTTTTGAGAGGGGTGTGTGGTGGTGGTGGGGGCTCTGGATGGGGATAAAGTAAAAATATTTCCCTCCATCTACGAGGATTTCTTTTGACAGAACAACAGCTATTATTTGATAAGGGCAGATTTATACTTGTCATCTTGGTAGTTCATCCTTCTTAAGCATTACCGTCTCCTATTGGGTGGGAGTGGATGTCAACATTACAACCATGGGGAAGGGACTGTATTCTCATTATAAACTGATTCTATGTCTAACCTTGCCCCATTGTAAAAGGCAGATAAATAAACCGGCACAACTCTACATGATGGTAACAAATGTAAGGGAGATAACTCAATTTTTTAATTTTTTTTCACAAACTCAGACATTAAAATAATTTCAATTTTGAATATTAAAATGAAGATGTTTTCCAAAATTGAAATGGTCTTCGTGTCAGATTTTGTGAAAATATAAGTAAAATGAATGTTTGTGAATTTTTTATTTGGACTACTGTTCTCATATTTAGTGTTATTTAGTATCTTGTCATTGTATATTTATAGGATTTTTATCTGCTGCAACTGATTTTCAACTGAAATTGGGCATCTCTCCATTGTATTAGGGTTGTACGGGGTGCATTTTGATATCTGCTTTTATGGCTTCAGAATTAATAACATAAATATGTGACTATTTAGAAATACCAGATGCCCTATGTGCAAGAACTGTGACACTGCCCAGCAAAAACTAACAGTACCACTTTCTCCTGACGGGGATATACATGCAACTGAGGATTGCTGGTGAAGTCAATATTTCCTAGAAACAGATCAATATACAGATAACAAACGCCTGACTTTGACTTGTGAAATTTAAATATCTAGATTCCGTTTAAGAAACTCCATCTTCCGCTAGTCATAATGTATATATTGACTTGTATACATATGCCAGTGAACTTCGCCACATGCTTGAGAACAAAATTTGGCTACTTAGCACCGTTGGGAGTGGCACACCAATCTCATCTCTTTTCTGGTTGGTCCATCTCCTTGGTGGTTGTCCTTGATCTTTCTTCAATATTTATTATGACTACTTCACATAGCTGGAGGCTGGTAGCCATGATTAAACATTGAAACCATGTTAATCTCTTTTCAAATAACATTGTTGATGGATCTGTTAATGTAAACCTTTTTTCTAATATCTGTAATTTTTTATTTATATATAGTATCTTTTTATAGTGTTTTGAGTTTGAAGACTGATATGTTTTTCAAGGCTCTCTTATGTAAATATAAAACTGTCTGTCTGTAAAGAATGGTCTCTACCAAACTACTGTTCAGTTTTGTTCTACAGACTTAAAGCTTGATATGTAGGTGTATTTGGATCTATGGAACAAATTTGATTTTGTTTTCAACTGGTAAAAATAGCTGCTAAGAGGTCAAAATTGAAAAAAAATTGGAACTTAGCAGACAGTTTGGCGTAATGTATATACTCTGTGCATGCACAAATAAGCATTTGTGTTAATTTGTCAAGTTTTGACATGCACGTGTCATTAGCTCAGATGGTAGCGAATACTGCTTGAGAACTAAATGTTTTGGTTTCGATTCTAGCTGATGGCACCCAAGTCATATTTTTTTTTAACTTTTGAAATCACGACTACATGTTGGGCAAAATAGAATAATCAATAGAGAATTGGCTCTATAATGACAAATTCCAAATCTGCATAAATTTAAATATATTTAAACATATTTTATGACTGGACAACGTTGGGCAGCCTACTAGTGTGTGTGTATGTATGTATGTATATATATATATATATATATATATATATATATATATATATATATATATATATATAAGAGAGAGACACAGATCCTTGGAAAATGTGTGCATGCAAAATTTAATTAAGTTTCTCATTGTCCATAGAACTGTAGTCTAAATAATGCATTATCTTTGTCTCAAAAATTTGGAAACGTATAGTTGGTACAAACCTGAATTAATATGAAAATGAAAACTTTATGCTCTTTTCATTTCATAAATACATCACATTTTTAATTTTAATAATCATGGTTCGTTGGGAAAAAAGAACGAAACCTTCTTTCCACCGTTAACTAATCAAAGACATTATTAAGATACACCTAAGAAAGTCGGAGGTTACACTGGCCGAAACGTGAGAATAACAACCAAGATAATAACAGTAGTCCAAATAATAAAATCTAATGAATTGAATTTGTAACTCAAACACTCAACATCCATCACACATCCTGGCATTTTACAAAGTTGAGACTTCTTAGGCAAAGAATTTTCTAACTATTCAACTCAAACTTCATGACTCTGTCTTTAACACTGCAGTATCAATCCTTATCATTTTTGTTAAGTTCTTGGTGACCTTCACTTGAATGTGAATGACTTCCCATAAATAATTTAAAAAAAAAAAAAAAAGGATCAGTCTTATTTTTGTTGTTTGATGATAACCTATTTTCCCAACACTAATTATCACCAAATTTTAGATGTATCGTATAAAGAAAAATCAATGAAACTTTTCTTTTTTTTTGTTAGATGAAAATGCAGCAAAATGCAACAAATGCAAAAATAAATGCATCACACTCTCTTGAATAAAAACAAAAATAAGTATTGTTTCCATGAGGGCTACAATATGGTCATCTACAGATCTACTATTGATAATGGAAATTTATAAACCCTCCACGAAAGTTGTAAAATTTTATTCGTTCCATTCATTATTTTTTGTTTTGGCGGAACTACCTGTGTTACCTACAAATGAACTGAGTCCTACACAAGTATCGGAAGACAAGGCCGTGAAGCAGGAGTCAATATCCAGTGGACCAACCAAGGTTAATTGTCGGCTAGATGAACAACCCTCACTTTTGTATGTTCTTCTTAATGCATTTTACTGCTCTATTCTAGTGTTCTGTTTTCCTTGTAACTCTTTAAACAGGGTTATAATATTTTCATGTTCTTATGTCTATAGTCTGCCTTTCATGGTGGAATCTTGATTCACTGAGTGACCTTTCTCAAGACAGTTATATATGGGTCACTGACTCTGCCCAACCAGGTTGAATGCCATAAAAACAATGAGCTGCTCTACTTGCAATTCAAAATTATATTTGTTGCCCTGGATATTGATTTATTATATTGAGCTAAAGTGTGTGTCTGCCCAAGCGTATCTTGTTAAAATTGAACCTTAAACCCTCCAAGACTACCCATAACCTGTTGCATTAACATTGATACATTCTACATTAACGTATATCTCCCACTCCATTATCTTTAGACCCAGGGTTGTATTTTCAAAGACTGTGATAGTATAGATGCAGCACTTTTTAGATCTGAACACCCAAATGTATTTGGAGATTTTAATGATCACCACAGTAATTGGCATGGTTTCTCGAGTTATACAGAGGCAGTTAGTAAGAGCTTGCATAGTTTCTCTATTGTGCATTCCCTTTCACAGACTCTTTCTAAACTTGCTCCCCAGATCGTGAGGATCAGCAAGCCTCACTTTTCAACCTATTCTTGAGCACTTTGCCTGAGACTTGTGGCTGATACATATAGTCCACTCAAAAACCCTGATCATCTTATAATAATGGTTGATATCACCTTAAAGTATTGACTCAAAGCCAAACATCCATTACTCCAAATGACGAAATAACAGGCAGACTGGAAATCTTTGTTTTGCTGATCAGTGCGCAAATGAGGTAAATGAATTGGTCAGCATTGAAGCAAATGTCCCCATGTGGACATTCTATAGCAAACCCCCACTGTCCCCAGTTGGTCATTTCAACCTGTGAGCTGCTATTGCTCAGAAGCAAGCATTCTGCTAATTTAACTGCCATAAGTCAACTACAAATAGACAAAAATTTATAGCATTGAGAAATTATTGTAAGAGTGTAATAGATGCTACTAGAAGTAGGTATACTGAGATGACCAGAAAGAGCATTGAGTCATAGGAATTAGGAACTAGTGATTTCTTGAAAGTCTATAATAGTTTGGTGAATAGTGGCCAATGAACATTCATATTCAACCATAATAAAAAGATCTTGACAACGTCAAAGTATGTGGGTTTGATCTTATCTCTGTTATAGCAATAAAGAAGTGCTGTGCTGGTCCCTGTCCTTTTGAAATTCTTCAACAAATGCTTTGCCAAATCTTGCTTCCCTTGTAGCTGTAGTACCAGTATTTAAGAATTCTGTTAAAATTATCGCCTCGTAAGTCTATTCTTGCTCTTCACTAAAAACCTTTAACCACTCTAGCAAGAATCCACCACTTCATTAATGCTGACCTTGTTTCTGACCATCAGTATAGATTTAAGCGTAAACCATCTATTACAGAAATCTTAACAATCATCTCAGAACATACATACCATACAATAAGCAAGGAAGGTTAAACTAAGGCGGCAGCACGTGATATATCTAAAACCTTGGATGAAGTCTGGCATGAGGGTCTTCTCATGAGAGTTAATTATATAGTATTACAGGATTAATATTTAATATAATTAGACTTCCTAGTCAAAAGAAGATCCGTCGGGTTAGGGTTTGATGGACGTTCATTCAAACAGCATGACATTAATGTGAGTGTTGTCCAGGGGATCTTTATTATTCCTTATTTTCATAAACAACCTCTCTGATGAAATCGTGTCAGAGATGGGTATATTTGCTGATGGCACTAGAATGCTTTATTCTCAATATGTGAGTAAAACAAAGGTGCACATATCCCAAGGCAGTGGCAGAATCTTTAGAAAATTGCCTCCAATCTATAGTTGGGTCAGGACATTTAATTTTAAGACAAAAATCCTTTCTTTTAACAATTACAAGAAATCTTTTCAATCACTGATTGTCAGGACTCATAGCATTCTACCCAAGAGTCAAACATTCAAACTCCTGTCTAACACTCATACATAACATGAATTAAAAACAAACGCATTCAAGATGCCACCAAGGCTACCTCACGGAAAGTGGGTTCCCTCTACTGTGCTAGAAAACTTACATCTGCTAGTATCATGTACATCTACAAAACCACCATTTGCACATGCATGGAATACTGTTGCCACATCTAAGCTGGTGCACCAACCACTAGTCTCTACCTCTTAAACAGGATTAAAAAAAGAATCTATAATCTAATAGATCCTGCAGTCGACCAAGCTTCAACCTCTGTCCCATCACTGCAGTGTTGTGTCTCTTCAATGAAATGTGCTCTGCAACATAAAAACACTCTACCAATCAAATAATCAGCTAAATCCCTACTATTCACTGTGGAGATTCCCTGATGCTGGAGAGCTTTCTACTCTAATAGTTCCTTTCCTCAAACTACTAGTCTTTGGCATTTCCTTCCTACTGTTTCCCCTGACTGTACCAACATGCAGAAATTTAAATATAATGTGAATAAACATTGTTGCACAGGTCTCCACTTAAAGGGCATCCTAATTAATAGTAACCCCTTATGTCTCAATCATACTCTATCTTGCTTTGGGTGAATTAAAGTTTTAAAAAATGTGTATTCATGAGAATGTGACATGAAAAAAAAAACTAATGAAAAACAGATGGGTTAATGTACTGTTAAGGAAAACTGTTTTAAAAATGTTACTTTTCATTTTGATTGACATTTCTATTTTTTTTTTATCTGTTAAGATTGTATATTTCTCTATTCATTCTTTGTTGTTGCTGTCAGCCCCTTTGTGGGTTTGAACCTCAGATCCGTCTCCTAGCCAGTCAAGCCAAAGTTGTCCAAATTGAAGAAAGAGTTCTCAAAATCTGCAAGGAATATGATAAAATCTCTGCAGATAAGGTATTTTTATGTTTTTTAATATCTTTTTGCACCTTTTTTTTTCCCCTAATTCATGTTATTTTTTTTTTTTTCCTTCTGCCATTCTAGCAGCCATCCCTCACAAGCGTGATTAACCCCGCCAGGTCATATGGACACAGGCCTACGCTCACTCTTGAGAACGTTGAAAAGAGGGTTCTGCTCGTTCTCAATCTTTATGACAAAATTGATCCTAACAAGGTACTTAACTTTGGTGTCTTTTCATTCCTTCTAATGCCCCCTGCCCCCGACACCAACCAGAAAGTTGTACTTGTAATCTGTATATTCATAAAATTATTACCATTTCTCAAATGTCTAATATTTGGATTAATCGGACTATTGAGTGCTATTTTCAGTGTTTCAATTTATCAAACTTTCAACCTTTTTCGGATTTTGCACAGTTTCGAATGAAATTCTTTATTTAATCCATAAGGTTAGCATGCTTTCATTCTGTCAGTCATGACCAGGTAGAAAGGATTCCTAAGTCATTCGCAATTATATTTTGAGTATCACCCACACTGAGGATTGACTCTTCAACCTTCAGAAGAGTGTCACTTAAAACGGAATTTTACCAAATACTTTATCAATTAGGAACAGGTGCTTGCGGACAATTTTGGTATTAATTTTAGGAGCTTTAAACCTATTCTTGATTTTAGATTTACAATTTTACTACTTATTACTATACATCACTATATATATCCTGCGGATTAAATTCAGGATTCCATTTAAAATTCTGAGAAGATTCTGTGTAAATTGTCACGTGACTTACAACGCTCTACTTTGACCCTTAATTCAGCTAGATGAGAAATCAGAGCGGCCCGATCCAATCAATCATTTGGTCATGTCTTAGTATTTATAAATTCATTCCAACCATATTCAATCTTATTCTTCTAAAAATCAAAACCTCTTTATTTTTCTCCCCAAACAGATGCAAGAAGGTTGCGACTGACGGTCAATCATGTTGAGAACAAAGATTACCTATTCAGAAGAGTAATGTTCTAAAACTGCTTTCTAAAAGCAATGTTTTTACTTATAAAATTCCATTTGACTACTTTATTTAGCATTAAAATACCCATAGACAGTTGGTATGGCGTGAATCAAAATCAATTTAAGTGTTTTTTTATCATTAACAAGGTAAATTTAGAATTTCAAATAAGTGAAACAAAATTAATCAATAAGATAATTTTTATTTTAAATTTGAATCTTTTTCCCTTGAATAAAAACTGGTAATCAAGTGAGATGATATCTCATTCTCTTTCCGATAATTTTTGTCAAATATTAAACGTGAAAAACATTTTCTCCTTTTATATTAACAGTTAAAATGATGCCTCCATTTCTTTGCTCATAAAAATTAAATTTACATGTGATTGTTCTCTCCTGTCATTCTATCAGTTATTAAGATTATACCTTTTCTTCTCCACTTCTGAAAATCAAATTTGCTTTTGTGATTATTGAAACGAGCCGGGCATACATTCAGTTTTATGTATTATTTTTTTTTCCTCAGTCTTTGGGCTGAAATTGAAGTTTATAGTTGTATCTTTTCTGTCCTAAATCAGTAAGAGAAAATCTTCCTAGTCAATAGGTATGGACTTTTTTTTTTACACGGTGGTCACCACTTATCAAGGCCCGGAAGCCACTAAGGGATAAGGGTTATTGCAAGTACAGTATGTTAGTGTGGAGATTTGATGAAGTGTTTACTTAAGGGGGCGGTTCATTAGGAATTTGTTTACGTTGGACTTGAAGACATCCAAGTTGTAGTCAGGTGGGAAGCAGGCAGATGGAACAGAGTTCCACAGGCGTGCAGTTCTAAGAAAGAAGCTTTGTTCATGGAATCCACGTTTTAATTCATGTACAGATAAAGAGTGGGGGAAATTTTTCACAGTGGATTCAGCTAGACGGGTGTTTTTCGTGAAAGATTGGCGAGGGGGGACCAGAGATTGGAGCACCTTCCATGGAAATAACGATAAGACAAGGATAGACTAGCAACGTCTCTTCTGTGGGGAGAGGTTGCAGGGTAGAGAAAAAGGCATCCCCCACTAAGCCACAAAGTCTATTTTGTACTCTGTCAAGGCAAGATAGGCTGTTTTTAGCAGCTCCTGCCCAGATATGGCAGCAGTATTCCATCCTTGGCCGTACTTGGCTTTTATATAGATTCTTATTATTAAAATTTATTCTTATTCTTAATTTAGTTCCTTCATACCTTGTATTGACTCTTTATTGTTGCTGTATTTTTCTTTTTATTCTGGAATCAATGTCGCAAATAAAACAACTTCAAAAGCCCTAGATTAGTTTTCCCAATTGATCAACTGAACTTATGCGATACGGTTCTTTTTCCATCTAAAGTTGTTCAATGTTTCTAGTCAATTTCAATGAAGTTTATGCAAAATTTTTCATTTTCACACCACAGATTTTGGGGTTCTGAATTTTTCAAAATTTGAAGCAAGTTATAAAATTTTCACAGGCGTTTTCGTTAATATTTTATTAATCTGATTGTTACTGATGGGAATCTTTTGAAATTTCACATTTTCTTCATTGAGATAAAAATTCATGAAACGTAAGAATTTAAAAGAATAGTCTACTTTTCTAGTAAAAGTATAAATAGAATATTCATTTTTAGTTTTATTTTGACATTTGACTGGCCCATTTGGCATAATGGCACGTTTGCTAATGGGCTGGAAGACCAGGGTTCAATCCTTGGTAGAGTCATACCAAAGACTTTAAAAAAATCCTACTTGATATCCACTTATTAAAACACTTAGTATTATGAGAGAAGGGTCAAGGTCAAGTGGAGTAATCCTCAAAATGGAGTGACACCCTCCCTTAAACCTCTATGTAGCAGTTAATGAAAAGGGAGCCTTTGAGTTACCTATGACTATAGTTAGTTACTTAGCGTTTAACTTGACACATTTTTCTTTTGTTTAATATATTTTTTAGCCAAAACCTTTGTAATTAGTTTGGTTAAAAAAGAAAAAAAATCTGTACTATATTAATACTGACTCTGGTTAGAATGGATTACATCCCTTTGATTTGTATACTAACAGCATTATGGTTATGTTGACAAAGGAAAGTATAAGCAGAATTAAATTTCTTGAGTGGCTCTACAGAAAAGACAAGCTTGCCCTAATGAGAATCCAGAGGAAGATGACCCAATTAAAACAGAAGAAAGTAAAGCAAGCTATTATACAGGAGCAAGGAGGGGAGTAAGGACTTTTGACTGATGCTGATGGATGCATCTCAAATAAGAATTGTCGGATCTTGTTGCATCATGGAAAATATTTAAAGGGAAGAAAATATGTTAGCAATATATATTTAAAAATGTCTATTTTGTCTTTGTTTAATTATTTTTAACTCGTTTCTTTTACTATTTTCAGTTAAGCCTGGATGCTCATTTTATGAATGACCTTGGATTGGACAGTCTTGATACAGTCGAAGTTATCATGGCAATGGAAGATGAATTCGGTAAGTTTGTCCACCACCACCTGTTTTAAACTTTCAGATCAGTTACTATTCGCACCATGTAAACTAGTTCTACCTGTTCCGTGGTCAGACTATGGGAAAATAAACTGGTACCCCTATTTATGCTTTTTATGGTAAAGTGGATGTCATTGTCATCATCAGATTTTGGTATTTAAGATGCTGCAAATGTTCCGGACTTCAGAGTAGGCAACTTCTCATGCTTGCGCTTCATGCGATCAGATCCATAGGATTGATATCAGTCATGTTATAAACAGTTGCTTCATATGCATTCGGACCAGATCTTCCCAGTGCTGCATACTGTATATGACCAAAATCACCGGATATGCCATACGTGTAAGGCATCTTAAATCCCACCAATACCAAGCATCTGATAGAGCGTGTTTGAAGGGATTCATTCACTGTTGTAAGTTCACCTTATAACATGGTCATTGCGCTAAAATCATTGCAAGTCAGAAGTGTTTGAGGTCCATATCTCACTGCCATGCAAGATGGCAGAATAAACATAGGCAAAAAAAAAGCCTTTGATTAGGGTCTGGCACAAAGGTTTGCTTCACAAACTTCATAATTATTGAATATTTGTCAATTTCTTCCCAACCATAAAATTTTTCCTCTGCTAAGTCTATTAAAGTAGTTGTTGATCAACAATCTTAATTCCAAATCTGTCAGAACGTTTAACGTGAGAATAACATTCTGACTGAGAACCTTGATGTTTATTGCATTACTCCACTATCATCTCTTCCTCATTAGTGACTTCAGAGGTGTGGTTTTTTTTTGTTTTACACATCAGTCATATCATTCTCATATTTTTTTCCATCATGCGATGCATGTCCTCAACCTCCACTGGTTAAGTTTCATTTCCATCCATACATCACACTATATGCACATGCCTGATTGATTTTTCCCTTGGTTGCCGGTGATAAGCTCTGCTAGTTCATTAAGGCAGAAGTTCCTTGAACTTACTCTTTCCATTTTTCGCACTCATGACTGTTTCACCTTGTACTCCAAGGTACTCCAGGTAACTAAACTTTTTAACAATATCAATGAAGTTTATGCAAAATTTTTCATTTTCACACCACAGATTTTGGGGTTCTGAATTTTTCAAAATTTGAAGCAAGTTATAAAATTTTCACAGGCGTTTTCGTTAATATTTTATTAATCTGATTGTTACTGATGGGAAGCTTCCAAATATATCTTGTTCTCAACCATCTTCGTTTTACACTTCTTGCATCTAAACTGGTTATCCTCCCTCAACCAACTAGTAATTGCACTTGTGTATCCATTTACATGCTAAGGCAAGATTACAGATAATCATTTTAGCCTTAAATTTCTTTTTCCTGGATAGGTTGCCATTAATCCTAGTTGTGAAATATGAGGTGTCTTCAATAAGCTGCCAGACTTTTTTGTACAGGCATTTAAAATTGTCATAGACTCTTGAAAATTCAGTATGTTATTGCTATACATCTTATGAGATGACTGACCAATCTTTATGATTTCAAGTTCAAATGAACAGCTACAGCAAGAATTGGAATACACTCTACTAAAGCTGGTGAATTTTTAAAATGCAATCTGGACATGAGGACTCTTTAGAAAAATGATATGCAATAAAATTATGTTGTGAACTTAAAAACAAATGCCACATAAATGTATGGAATGCTTCAGACTGCTTTTGGACTATTTTTCATGATGAATCAAGCATCAGGTTTTGAGTAGCATAGGAGATTCAAATAAAGTAGGGAGAGTGTGAGGAATGATGAGCAGTGTGGAAGGAGTAAGGATGTCAGAATACCAGAGTTGATTGGCCAAATAAAGAATTTCATGAATAAGGACTGTCATGTGTTTATAGAGACAATAAGTGCACAGTTTGATGTCAGTGTGGGAACTGAAATGTGGAAAATTTGCGCAAAGTTTGTCCCAAGAGTGCTCCATTCTTGCCATCGACTATTTAACCAAAATGGGCATCAAACAGTTCTTCACCCTAACCCTATAGTCCAGACCTTGTTCCCTTTAACTTAGTTATTCCCTAAGCTCAAGGAAAACTTTAGAGGCTGTTGTTATGAGACACTTGAGATGAAAGAGGCTATGACGAGGGTCATTGACATATTCACACAAGAGCACTTCCATGGAGCCTTCCAGAAGTTGTTGGAACGGTAGAACAAATGCATTGCAACCATAGGAGATTACTTAAAGGGGACTAAAGTTTCATGTGTGTACTATCAATAAAAGTGCCTATATGAAAAAAGCACTTATCGTGTTCCAGGTTTTCAGATTTTAGCATATGCAAGGGGTTTTTTTCTTTTCATATGGGAGTCAAGTCATCACTTAGTCACTGTGGTGACTCCCATGTGCAAAAAGTTAATGGTAGTGGAAAACGGGGTAGAAATTGATTATTTAGAGGGGCAGCTCAATAAGAACTTATTTACATGCTTCAAATTGAAAGACACAAAAAAGCCAGAGAAAGCAGAAGACTTGAAGATCAAAAAACCTTCACAAATACAACTAAAATAATTCACCAACTAGAACAAAAGATGAAAAAAATTAAGATGCAAAGATGGTAATTATCAGACTTTTAAATAATAATTTGAACTTCAGTTACATCTTTTTCAAAAATGTAAAAAAAAAAATTTTTTTAATATTTTATTTAATTAAATCTTTGAAGTTATTTTATAATTTCAACATAGATTATCGTATCACAAATCATTGATTTTTGTTATAGATGTACTAATTTTGCAAAAATATAGTTAAAAAAATTATTTTTTCAATTGATATAAAATTGTATTTTTTGTCAATTTTTTCCAGATACCAAGTAAATTGTCACATGATCACCAATTTCATATCAGTAAAAATATTTTTGGAAATTATCATTTTCATTTATCGTCACTGTTTGCTTTTTGTACGACCTAACATTTACATTGGCTAACTAATTGGTCAAAATATTGGTCATGTGATTTAATTTGGCGATGCCAATGTAATAAAAAACATAAGTTGCACTTTTGGCAATTATTTTGGTTCTGTTAATTGTAAAGAATCTTAATGTGGCCAATGAAGTTCCGTATTTTATATAATCTTGACAAGTTCAGTCAGCCAAAATTTTGACAAAATTTCATCTGATGCTCTTTAAAAACTATGTACAATTTCAACCTAATCAGAAAAATATTTTTTTTTTACTCATCAACGTTTCCATGGCATAACTTTAAAAGTACTTGATACAATATGGAAAAATAAGGTCCTACCCATCCTTATATTATCAAACGGAGGTAGTCAATCTCATGACTGACTTATGATTTTGTTTGCCCTTATTTTTTTCTTATGCCTTATGCCATTTTGACTTTAATTTTTCCATTTTTTTTAAAAATTTCCTTCAGGTTTTGAAATTCCTGATGCAGATGCTGACCGGCTATTGCGGCCTCGTGATATTGTACAATATATTGCAGATAAGGATGACATTTATGAATGACCTTTGACATTTTAGACCATCTGTAGGTAAGTGATTTGGAATGGTTAGTTGTAAAATCCCTTTTATACTTTAGTGATTTCATCAAAAAAATTTTTAAAAACTATTTGCATCTTGGATGTTGTTCCGACCATCTTTATGTGCATCCTATCAAACTCTGGCATCTTCATAGGTGCAACGGATAAAGAATAAAGTAATAATTGAATTGTCTTCTGGAAGTTAGAAGTTCAATCTACAGGTGATATTAACTAAAAATATTTTATAAAAAAAAAATTATCTAAGACTTCTACTCTGATAGAACAAGAACAATCTGCCACCATGAATGGAGGAGGAGGGGGGGGGGGTTAGATCAAAATTCTGTTTGTGGAGTTTTTATACCATATTCTTGGAATTGTGTGAATTCCCTGAAAAACATGACAGAAAGAAGAAAAGAAAACAATTGGTGCATGGTTGATCAGCTTCACATATAAATTTAAAGTAAGATGATCTCCCATTTCCTGAGGTCCTGGATATGGTGAGGCCCCAGCTTGCGGGCTTTGGGAAGTGTGGAGCCACCCTTTAATTACCATTGCTCCCAGGTCCACTCTGACCCAGAGTGGTAGTACCTGTTAGGGTTCCAACTATGGGTTAAATAGAAACTGACTTGAAAACAACAAATATATTCTATTAAAAATTTTTTCTTCAGAATCTTTGTATTCGGCATTAAATAACCCGAAAAGGGTCGATATGCCGTAAAACAACCAACCAACCCATTTCCTGATTATCCCAACAGTGAACTTTTATTTTTATTTGATTTGATTTATTTATTTTTTTTTTTTTTTTACACAATCTAGATTAGTGCAATATATTGACGAACATCTCGTAAAGTACATTAAGCGAGTCAAAATGGCACTTTTTGCTGCTGCCTTTATTCCATTTCTCCGTTTTATTAGCTCATGAAGTATTCCAGAATATATAACTCTATAACTATTCACAATATCCACACATGGCCTCTGTAAACAAATAAAAAATAAGATGTTGAATTTTTGCAACCTTAATATGTAGAGTGCATTTTTTCTTTTTATTTTTGAAATTTAAATAAAACTATTTAAAGCAAATACAAAGTAAGTGAAGACAAAACATGTAAACAAAATACATTTCAATAAATGTTTTGTTTTTTGGGGGGTTTTTTTATAATAAAAAATATGAGTCCAGAGTGCCTCATTTTAGGGCAGTTTGTTTTCACTGGTCGCTGTTTGTTTTAAAAAGTTGGATGCATGCACGAAAACTAACATGGCAACCAGTGAAAACAATAGGGAATACATTGGATAATAACGGTTTTAATATCATAAAACTATCATTGAAAACATAGTTGAATCAATTGTGTAAAGGAAAATCTTTGGTGGGTACTCTATCACACTTTGATCCAAAACTATTTGAACCAAACTTTTAAACGACCGGCATTTTATTTTTTAAATAAAGAAAAAACCCACTATTATAATCCACGGTGTCCCCTTTTGAAAGGAACAAGCTCCTCAAAATGAGGCAGCCTGGATTGATATTTTTATTTGAAAAAAAAAAAATCCATGTATTTAAATGTTTTTGGTTTAAATGTTTTTTTTTCTTACATTAAAAGCTTAACTTTTATTCGATTTAAATAGTTTCATTAAAGTTTTGTAAATATATATAAAAAAAACATACTCTTTGGTTTAAATAGTTTTACTAAAAAGTTTTGTAAATTATAAAAAAAAGCAAAAAAAAAAAACATACTCTACATAAAATATATATTTTGCTCGAAAAAATTCAAACATGTCTATTTCATTTGTTAATTTTGCCTATGATATAGTTGAATGGAAAGCACTGCCTAAATGCTAATTGGAAATAATTTTTCCCTCACCAATATGATACCTCGAGATTGGGAGTAACATATTTTTTAAAATATAATTATCCACTGGCATGTTTTGACATATGATTTTTCAGTGTGGCTAAACCCAGTGATATTCAAAACCAGACTCTGGGGTGATAGTTTTATGTTGATGAATCATATAATGATATATATGCATATGTATAATGGCTAGCAAGCCTCCAGCATTGCCCGGTTGTAAAATATACTTAAATATGATATTTTAATTTGTGCAAATATAATATTTATTATTATACACCCAATTCTCTGTTGATTATTATATTGTATCCAATATATAGTTGTGATTTCAAGTTTTTTTAAAAAATGACTTGGGTGTTATCAGCTAGAATTGAAACCAAAACATTTAGTTCTCAAGCAGTATTTGCTACCATCTGAGCTAACGACACGTGCATATCAGAACTTAAATTAACACAATTAAAAATAAATGTATATTTGCACATGCATATTATGTCAAACTATACCTACCAAATTTCAATTTTACAATTTGACCCTTTAGCAGTGGGTTTTCCAGCTAAAAACCAAATCGATTTTTTTTCCACAGGTCCGAATTGCTCTAGCCCATATATCCAATTTAAAGTCTGTAGACAAAAAATTGACAATAGTTTGGTAGAAACTGTTCCACAGGCAGACAAGGTTACTTTTCTAATGTGTACGGATTAGAATACTTGTCAGAGGGTTGGTAAAGTGAATCCCCCAGAACAGTTTTGTCCCACTTCTATATTCTCTTAGAAAGATTAAAATCAATATATAATGATATTTAACTTTGTTTAAAATCCTTACTGCAAAGTTGATGAGAATTTTTTTCACAGCTATATTAGTTTATGCACTACAATGTGACTTGATGCAAAAGATGGATTTTATGATAGGCTTATTGTATTATCTAGTAAGGTTGAAGTGTGTGTGTGTGTGTATATATATATATATATATATATATATATATATATATAATAAACTTTATTTCATGTATCTACATATATGACATAATCATGTTTAACACACCGGTTCCCGTCAGATCACCAAAATTAAGCAATGATAAGCCTGGCAAGTACCAAATCGGTGACTTTTTGGAACTTCCCGGTGCTTTCCACTTATCTCGGCATTGTTTCCGGTCGTCCTGGACTTCTCCTTGTCATTGTACTCAAGCAGTGGCGATTCAAGAGAGGTCAACGTTGTGTGCTATAGATTTTTCCTTCATCTTCTATCATTCTAGTTCTGATTTTGTCCTCTCTTACGCAATGGCGGTTGGCAAGAGGGTACGCACGAGTTTACAAGTGTAAAAAGAAAATATTGTAAAAATAAGAGAAAACACAAACTCTGACACTTTACATATATATTGGTTGGACTGTGGGTGCATGTATGACCTCCCCAACCTTCTAAATGTTAAAATCCATATGTATGTTCTATCAAGCCATACTTGTCAGTTGCCAATAGCTCATCTTGGTCTCTTCAAAGTTTCTCCATCTATTCCAAGCTACAATCTACCTTCAACTGTGTCAGTCACAACTGCTCTCCTAACCATCGTCGAGCAGGCAGTCATCAACTGGACTGTCATAAAACCGTCACAAAACGCTAGAGTCTGCAAATCACTCCCCCACTGTCATAAAAGCTCATTGACTCGCAAACCCATAGCTACTCGCCAATGCGTCCGCGAACCAACTCTAAATATATCTACATCTATTGTTCAGTTCTTTTGTTACAGCCAGTTACACCTTAGTTAGGACCCTACCTAGCTCTCTTTTGTCTGCGTTCAGGAACAAATTCTGATCCATTGTCTACTGATAAATCATATTTCTTATTTTCTGTTATATTTCCTTTTTTTTTTCTCTTCTACTTCCTAACGTTTGGGAGAGAAGCATTGATAGTATCACAATGGAGCGTTTGGTTATTTTTAGCAATGAATCCTGTACTTAGAAATATATAAACATATACACATATGTAATTTATATATGTACGCTGATTTCATAGTTTGTTATTCTGTTAACCTGTTGTAACTTTTTTTTCTTTCCCAGGACATTTGGGTAATGCAAGCTGCCACCCTCACACATCACCTAGTGGAATTTGTGTCAGTGGAAGGTTGTTTTCAAGTGGACAAAGCAAGCAATGATTTGTGGGTGACATGGTCAAATATCCGAAGGTCTTCTCTCTTTTGTCTTTCGTTCCATTTGCCCTTTCACCGTTTGTAAAGAAAAAAACTCCAAAAGCAATAGGCTTGCACCTTTTTAGATAATAAACTATGTTATTGAAAAAAATTTTTAAAATCTGTTTGTTCTTTCCTTGAGAGTGTAAATTCTCACAATAATTAAGCTGATTGCATTTCTGTATTATTTGGTATGAAGTATGTTATGAGGTGCCTTCAATAAGTTTCCAGACTTTTTTCGTATGGGCACTTTTATTGATAGTACACACATGAAATTCTTGTCCCCTTCAAAGTAATCTCCTTTGGCTGCAATGCACTTGTTTTAATAGTTCCAACAACTTCTAGAAGGCCTTATGGAAATCCTCTTATGTGAGCATGTCAATGACCCTTATCACAGCCTCTTTCAATTTCATATAATTGTCTTATAATGACAACCTCTAAGGTTTTCCTTGAACTTGGAGATTAACCAAAAGTCACAGGAAGCAAAGTCTGGACTATCGGGAGGGTGAGGAGCTGTTTTGAAGCCCATGAAAATGTCTTTCTTTCTGATCTTCTCTGAGCACCCTTGGACAAAGTTTGTACAAATCTTATGCATCTCCAGTTCCTCGCAAATAATTGTGTACAGTTCCCACACTGACATCAAACTGTGCACATTGTATCTATAGGCATGTCCATGAAATTCTTTATTTGACCAATCAACTCTGGTGTTCTGACTTTCTTACTCCTTCCACAGCTCATCATCCCTCAGAGACACCCTGCCTTCCTTGAATCTCTTATGCCACTGAAAACCTGATACTCAATTCATGCAAGATGGTCCAAAAGCAGTCTGAAGCATTCCATATGTTTCTGTGGCATTTTTAAAACAAAATTTTATTGCATATCGTTCTTCACGTCCAGATTGCATTAAGCTACACAAGTTCTTATTGACCCCCCAAAAAAAGAACGGAAAACATTTTTTTTTTTTTTATTTAAACTTATTTCAAATGGAAAAAGATTCCTGCGCGATGTGAGAAGTCATTTCACTATGCCCGTTCGCACGCGAACGTATCATGTAAGAAAAACACTACTGAAGTCGGTGAAATGGCGCAAAATAGTCCCAAGGTCCAGAGGTTCATACCATACAAACGGTAAATTTGCAATGGGTTTGATTATCAGATTCGTTATCAGCGACCTCGAATACGAATAAAAAAAACAAAGTAGAGTGGTCGGTGTTCTGTTGTAGCGTAAGGTAATATTTACCACTTTTGTAATGACCCCCCCCCCCCACACACACACACCTGGTCGTACCGCATTTCTCTTAAGAATTTTGCCATGAAATTTGTAAATTAACTAAAAGATATCCCTTTTAATAGATTCGGGTGTCCGAAATTCTTTTGATAACTCATTTTGTTGTGTTAAAAAAAAAAACAAAAAAACAATTCAACATGACGAGTATGGAAAATTTTGAAAAAAAATTTCTTCGGATACCCACTGTTAAATAAATAAATCTTTTTACTATATTTATCCGTTAAAAATAAAATTGTAACGTTTCTCTGGTGGTACTGAGCAATTTAAAATCATGATACCTGAAAAAAAAAAAATTTCTATTTAAAAAAAAAAAAGTATCTAAAAACATTCTGTGGAAGCAGCTGCAGCATTAATATCAGCGATAGTATTGTGTAAACAAATTTTTTTTTTTTTTTTTTTTTTTTCTTGTTTTTATTCCAGAACGAATTAAAAATTTAAAAAATGAAAATATGAATATTAAAAAAAAAAATGTTCTTACATATTTAGCTGGTGCTCATATTATCAAAACATAATTAGTAGTGTTGGGACGATTCCTAATTTTTATACGATTCCGATTCCAGGAAAACATTGATTAACGATTCCGATACCAAGTACGATTCCGATTCCTAGGGAATTATTGTTTTGAAATATACCAGGTAGTTTTATACTTATGGTCGGGTAGTTCCCAAATATGTTCTCTAACTTTGGAAGAGATATTTTATGCCTACACAGTCGTGTTTTGGTTTAAATAAAATTATTATATAGTAAACTAAACGGAAAAATTTGCAAAATTTATTTTAGAGAAAATTTATTTTACTTAATTGGAATACAGAAGAAAAAAAACAAAGAAAATAGAATTAATCCTTCAGAGCAAAAACAAATAAAATAGAATTTATATAACAGAACAAAAACAAGAAAATTAGAGAATAAATTAACACAATTCATTATTTTGGTCCTCATAATTAACAGATTTAATGAATTAAATAAAAAAAAAAAATATTGCGGAAGAGAAAGAAAATATATACTAATTAAATATAAAAAAAGATAAATATTTAATTTAATAATTTATAAATGAACGTGCATAATTCACAAAGTGTAGTTAACACCTATTGTTTTTTTCTTACTTTTTCATTGCTTTTACACGTTGGTTCTTACGTAAAGAATAAGTTTAGCCAAACTAATTTTGAAATAGGGTATATCAAAGGAACACATATAAAAACGATACCACTATAAAAACAAATGAAATACTAGATAAAATTGAGCAAAAATAATTACCAAAATTACAGAAAAAGATAAAAGTAAAACAAAACAAAAAATGGTGAAGTTTGTTGAGTGAAATGAATTATTGAAAGAAAATTAATTGAACTAATAGAAATGTTAAAAAAAATGTCACATTTCAATATTTTTTTAATAATTAAATTCTCGTTGTCGAAATGAAAAATTAAGTGATTTTTTTTTTTAATTAGACTTCTTTCGAAGCTTGTTACCTTGAAAATACATTTTAAACCCTGTTTTTTTAAAATAAATTGAAAATAAAACGCAATTAAAAAAATTTAATTGATAATTGAAACTTTAACAACATATTAAACATTGAAAAATTACTTATCTCACAAATTAACGTCCAATAAAGTAGATCCAGTCTTCATACAGGAATTCGGTTATAATAAATATATCTTTCCCAAACCTTAAAAATTAATTTTTTTTTTTTTTTTTTTTTTTTTTTTTTGAGAGAGAGTTCTTTAAAATCGCCGGGGAATGCCGCCTAAAATTTTAAAGAAGTAAATTTTAGGAGTTTAGTGCCTTTCAAAGACGGTTATCATAATTTATTATCATCATTTAATTTCCTTTTTTCCTCCCCCTCACACCTTTCCACGTGGTTCAGTAGTTAACCAGTGCTCCTGTTGCTGTCAGTCAGCTATCTTTACCTAAGTTTTAATTTCTAGTTAAAAGAATTTTTCATGAATAGAATCAGCATTTTTAACAATTATTTTTTTAGTTGTATATATTGTATTTACTCTTTGAAGTTAAGGAGGGTTAAAAAAAATTGGTGACACCTAGATGGTGACTTAGGCAAAAAAAAAAAAAAAAAAGACACTGCGATTTCGACCCTCACTAATAAAACTGCTCTGAGTGACTAGTTGGTAATTTTGCTAATTTGCAGATTAAAAACCGACATTGTGTCTAACTTTGTGTCTAACTTTGCCCTCGCGGGGTGCAATTAAATAAGAACCTTTAGATAAACAATGCTTCTAAACTGAGGCAATTGTAATTTTTTGTTCAGATCGAAAATGCCCCTTTTTGGGGAGCTGGATATTCCCCAGATTTAAAACCAACCTTGTGTCTAACTTTGCCCTAGTGGGGGTGCAATTAAATAAGAACCTTTAGACAAACAATGCTTCTAAACTGAGGTAATTGTAATCTTTTGTTCCGATGAAAACTGACCCTTTTTTTGGGGGGGGGGGGCTGGATATTAAAAATCAGCCTTGTGTCTAACTCTGCCCTCGTTGACGGCAAGAAAATAGGAACTTTTACAAAACCCAAAATGAGGTTAGAATTTGGGACCCCATAGCTTCAGTAGCACCTTTTGGTGCCATTTTTACCTAGTTATTCACTTGTGCCATTTTTACCAGTGCCATTTTTACCGAGCACCATATATATATGGTTTCTTTCTCATTTTTCCAGTTAAAAAAAATGAAATGTCATCAACTGATTTCATAAGTACAAAATTTTTCAATAAAAATCGACAAAAGGTTTTGCAATGACCAATTTTCTTAAGAGTTTATAATATTCTAAAAAAAGATTTTAAATTAAAACGTAAAAATTCCATAATATATAATAAATAAATTCTATTTTCGCACCTAAGCTTGGCTGAAAAAAATTTTATCTATAAAAATATTTTATCTATGGCTGTCACCCGGGGCTGACCGCCCCCCCCCCCCTAGCTACGCTAGTGGGTATGAGCCTCTGAACCCTCAGACTATTTTCGGGCATTTTACAGCTTTTGTTACGGTACGCTCGCGTGCACACTAAGGCTATTCGTGTGCCATATGTGCACCCACGCTCGTATTAAAGTGACATAAGCGTAGTAAATCTTTCGCGGACAATTTAAAATTAGATGGAAATTAATTTTTAAAAATTGCGGATAATTTTGGAAAGGCAATTCTTTTTTTTTTTTTGTAAATGTCGATAATACACTACCACGACTTGCCTTTAAAATCTTAATTTTCATATAATTTCGGGTGTGTTATAAACAAATATTGCATTCAAAATTGGGGCCGGCAATAGTTTTTAAAATATCGAAGGAAGCATCTAACACGTGTTTTTGATTGTTTATAAAGTTCATGGTGTTTTTTTTGGGGGGGGGGGTACAAAAAAACATAAGCCCGATGTCTTTTTTAGAATAAGTTTTATTTTTTTGGGATAAAAACAAAATTCGAAATAGGTATTTTATAAAGAGTTACTCGAGAATGGAGTGGCGTTTTCAGCACACCTAAATCTACTTTCAAAAATATTTTTTTCTATACGAACGTGAGACGAGCCCTAAAGTAAAATCATACCAAAAATGTTATTTAATCTAAATTAAAACCAATATTTCTCTGAAATTTGTAACGCTCAACTTGGATTCAGCCATATTTTATTTTATTTTTTTTGGGGGGGGGGTCTGAAAAGAAGTTCCAAAAAATATATCTAATTGCTTCATGAGCTGAATATTTTAATAGAATGTAAATTTAAAAAAAAAAATATTTGAAAATTGACTTAACCAGTAGTAGCTTAAATTAAATATAAAGCTGTATTTAAGAGATAGCAAAATAATTGTTTTTGTTTTTTCATTTTCTGAAGACCTTAACCGCAAACCACCACTTAGCATGTGTAGTTCTAATGTTATTCCAATGATATTCTTTTTGAAACTTCAAAAGAAGCCGACTGTCAAAATTTTGCGAAATAATACGTGATCAATTTCATTTTAGAGATATTTCTTTCAAAAGCCTTATTTGAAAAAAAGAAAAAAAAGTATATTGTTCTATTAAACTTTTTACTGTTTAAATAATTTGACTTTGCTCGTTTTATTTTAAGAAAATATAAGTTGAAAAAGCATTTTCATTCACTACTAGAAGATTTGTTAGTAAAAAAAAAAAAACAGTCGCCAAAAAGATAAGCGTATTTTTTTTAATTTTTACTCGCAATGAAGAGCCCTGCATACTTCTTTTCAGGTTAACTCTTTTGTAGTTTTGGTTACAATAGATCTGAATGAATGAATCTTGTAAGGGAGGGGGCACTAAGCATTGCCCTGTTAGTAATGAATTTCTTTGGTTTCTTTTTATAACATGCTACATTTGTCTCTTGTGGTTAGAAATATCAGGACATTTTTTTCTTTTTTTCAACATCAGACTAAAAGAATCGTAATGAAGGAATCGGAAAATTAAGGTATTTTTTAACGATGCGATTCCGATTCCGATACCTCCCAAAATACACGATTCTTACGATTTCCGATTCCGATTAATCGTCCCACCACTAATAATTAGCTTAATTAGAGCTATTCGGTTATCAGAATATATAATTAAAGCAATCCCAACCAGTCTGGTGTTATTTTTGGTCAAATTTTAAAAATATGGTTGAAAAGACATAAACATGTAACGTGTGCACTTTTATCGATTTTACATTAGTTTTTAACGGTGAATTAAACCGTGTTTTTTTTTTTTTTTATGTGAAATATGATTTTTTTGCTTCACATGTGCAAGCAGTAAAAAAAACAATAACAAAAACGAGTTATATTATTTATTGACAACCCAAGCGCTCCAAAATTAGATATTCTGGATTGATATTTTTATATAAACAAGTGAAGCATGCATGATACCCCGTGAGTGGACCGTGAACGAGACATAAAGAAAAAAATGACTAATTTCAGCATTTGTTTCCCCCCCCCCTCCCCCATCTAGCCGCAAAAGTCCGCAGAGAACGTCAAATCCTGGTGAAAATGAACAAACAATGCATATGTAAATTTGAGTTCTGCACCATGCAAAAAAAAGAAATGACTAAGAACAACCGTCAAATTGTTATTTATTTTTCTTACTAAAAAATGGACCTCTTTTCCTCAGCCGTACAACTCTGATGACCAACGCCGGACAATTGTACTCATGATCTTGACAACGTGCGGTGTGTTGTAATTTGATGGAATGAAACTCTACAATAACTGTAAGCTTCATCAGAGAGGCAACTTTTTTTTTTTTTTTTTTTTTTTTTTTTTTTTTTCTTGGACTGAAACTCAGGAACGGCCAAAGTCAGGGACTTCACCAGGGAAGCCCATGCAAATGCTGACGTGACAAGGTCTACATATGGTCACAGCTAAGTTTAGATCAACTTATGTTAAAAAGACAGAATCGATGCAAAGTACATGAACGATCATAAAGAGTGTCATTTAGAACTGATTATTTTTACTTATTACTTTATCCATTACACCATACATACATATGCACACGCTTCTGGAGGTTGGAGGTTCAATCCTCATTGTGGGTGGTACTAAAAATACGATTTTGAATTGTTCAAGACTTCTACCCGGTCATGATTGATGAAGTGAGAGAATGCATTAAATAAAGGTTTCCATTCAAAATTCTGTGAGTTCAACATAAAGATTTCTGAGTCTGACAAAATATGTACCAGCAGCAGCATATAGTCACATTTTAAGACTTTTAATGTTTTGTTTTATAACATTATTGCTGATTGGTTGTAGCAGTCAGCTTCCTTTCTGGCTTGTCCAATCAAAGGCTGTCATTCAGGTGAGTTGACAAAAAGTTAAACCAATGACGATTTCCTTTCTTTCTTCCCAGATCTTGGATCGACAACAACTTCATGTGGCACGGCTGGTGCTATCAGATCAGGATGTCTGAAGATATTGGCTTCCTGAGATAAAATGCAAGAAACGCTGATGTTTTATTGTTTTTTTTTTGTTTTTTTATTCCCGTTTGCAAAACTTAATTATGTTCTACAAAAACAACAGCCCCACTGTTCCCCCTTTTTCTTTTTCTTCCTCCCCCACTTCCCAACTGGTTTCCTGGCTTAAAATGTGCCAAACATTAATACTATAACACTTTTCCCTCTCCCATTGTAAAACTCAGTCATGTTTTGCAGAGCAAAGAACAAAACATATATAGTATTAGACCTGACGGAATGGTTAATTGTAGGTATTGACTGTTTCATACCCTCGAAAAAGTTTCAGCAAAAACCTAACAGCTAGCTATGGTTCTCTTTTTCCACTGCTTCCAACGTAATAGATGTATGGAAACTAAAGCCGCTTTTAGGACTGCCAGCAACCATTGTAAGAAAGTAATAAAGAACGCAAGAGAGTTGTATGCTCAATCTATTAAGTCCAAAGTAGCTGAGCAGCGGCTTGGTTCCCACCAGTTTTGGCAAATAGCAAACAGAATCCTGAACAGAAGCATGTGCTCCATCCCAACTATTATCAATGGACCTGAGGTAATCTCGTCAGCATCAGACAAAGCCAAACTCTTTGTCAAGAACTTTGCAGCTAATTCTACCCTTTGCGACCAAGGCCGCCAACCCCAATATTTCCTCCTGTATCAGAAAACACGCTTATTGATATACGTATATCTGTACGTGATGTTGCCAAGCTAATCAAAAACCTTGATTCCAGTAAAGCAACTGGCCCTGACGGTTTTCCAATTATAGTACTCAAAAAACTTCAACCTGAACTAGCGCCCATACTTACAAAACTGTTTAAACGTTGTCTTAAGGAGAATAGTTTCCCATCTCCCTGGAAAATTTCATCAGTATGCCCTGTATTTAAGAATTCAGGTGATCGCTCATCCCCCTCTCAGTACAGGCCAATAAGTCTCCTGTGCGTCATGAGTAAGTTGCTGGAATTTGTGTTAAATACAGAAGTAATCAACCATCTCAACAAAAATAACCTTCTAGTGACACTCAATATGGTTTCCGTTCTGCTAGATCTACAGCAGATGTGCTTACAGTTATATCTCATAGGATTAGCAAATCTCTCGACGGAGGCAACCTTTCTAGGGCAATTGCTCTTGACATATCTAAGGCCTTTGATAGGGTATGGCATAAAGGTTTACTTCATAAGATCTCTAGCTATGGTATAGCTGGAAATGTCTTCTCAATTATTAAATCATTTCTTTCTGATAGGTTTATAAGAGTAGTAGTTGAGGGGCAAAAATCAGAAGCTCACAGTATTAATGCCCGTGTCCCTCAGGGGTCCATCCTGGGCCCAACTCTTTTCCTGATCTACATTAATGATCTTCCAAATCACATCCTTACATCATTCGTAGACATTTATGCTGACGACACTACCATTTATGGTAGCACATCTAAGACAGTAAATGACCAAGTTCTCTCCAATTCTCTCTCCTCTGATCTTGAGCATGTAGTACAATGGGGAAAGGAGTGGCTGGTTACTTTTAATGCATCTAAAACCAAGCTTCTCTCTTTACATCATCAACATTCTGATCCACATCTGGCATCAATTGAAATGAATGGCTCTCGTCTTCAGGAGGCCTCAAGTTTTGACAAGCTTCTGGGCTTGACCATTACTCCTGATCTTAAATGGAACACGTACATCAAATCTGTTGCCAAGGCCGCTGGAAAAATGGTGGGATCTTTCTATCGATCCAGTAGATATCTCACTGCTGATGCTATTCTCTATCTATATAAGAGCCAGGTACGTCCAAGGATGGAATACTGTTGCCACATCTGGGCAGGAGCTGCTAGAAAGGACTTGTCCTGCCTTGATAAAGTTCAAAATAGACTTCGTAGCCTCGTAGGAGATGTCCTTTTCTCTTCCTTGAAACCTCTATCTCACAGAAGAGATGTTGCGAGTTTGTCTCTGATGTATTGTTATTTTCATGGAAAGTGTTCGACTGAGCTTCAATCTATGGTCCGCCCTCGCCAAACTTTCACAAGAAACACTCGTCTAGCTTGATAAGTGGTGATGCCAATGTAAAAAAAAAACAACAAACTCCACTCAAAGACAACCAAACCAAACATTACAAACTAGCGATTGAAGATACAAAGAGCTTGAGGAATAGAAAACCTACAAAATAACTGAATACAACATAAATAACCCAAAGGGGTTGATGCCCTATACGGAATTCGGCATTAAATAACCCGAAAAAGGTTGATATGCCATATGATAAAACAACCAAACCAAACCAAACCAAACTTTACGAATAAATATTTGAAGATATAAAGAATTTGAGGCATTAAAACTTTTCCCAAAATAACTGGATTCAACATTAAATAACCCCAAAAAAGGTTGACATGTCATAAAACAACAACCATCATGTGGCATGAATTAATCCCAAACTACTCTTTTTGGATGCAACAAAATCCACCCAAGCCCAGGGGTCAACTAAGATCTGAATACATGGCTGCCGCCACACATGAACTCTCCTTCTCCTACAGGACTGTCCCTAATCTTTTGTTCCTGTCCATACATGGATGCATGCTCCTAACTTCAATACGCATCCATGAATTTTTTCTTCCACCAGGCCTGTCTAATCATTCATCTACGTCCATACATATTAACTCTTTCCATGACCAACCATTTCTCTATACAAATCATGCTAATGAAGATAATCAATGAAATTGTTATTACATGTTAGAATGAGACTCTTCTTTTTAATTCTACACATACATCTGAAGAAGGTCGGATGTTAGACATTGACTCAAACACTGTGCACATAATACTGAACAGTAGTTTGTGGAGGTGCTTAAATGTTCTTGAATGACTTTAGAGACTCAAATTGACTGTAGCAAGTCAATTGTCTTGTCTTTTTTTTTTTTTTTACATAGGCGTCACCACTTATCAAGGCCGATAGGCCATTCAAGGATAAGGGTTAAAGAGTGTGGAGTAGTCAAAAGGACAATATAGTAATCGATAGTAATGGAAGTTTGGTAAAATTTGTTAACTTAAGTGGAACGGCTCATCAGAAACTTGTTCACGTTGGACTTGAACACAACCATATTATAGACAGCTGGAAAGCAGGAAAACGGAAGACAATTCCACAGGCGTGCAGTTCTAAGAAAGAAGCTTTGATCATAGAATCTGTTTAGGTTTAGGCACAGATAAAGAGTGGGGAAAATTATTGATAATGTTTCAAGCTAGTCTAGTGTTTCTTGTGAAAGTTTGGCGAGGGCGGACCATAGATTGAAGCTCAGTCGAACACTTTCCATGAAAATAACGATAAAGCAGAGACAAACTCGCAACATCTCTTCTGTGAGATAGAGGTTTCAAGGAAGAGAAAAGGACATCTCCCACCAGGCCACAAAGTCTATTTTGAACCCTATCAAGGCAGGACAAGTCTTTTCTAGCAGCTCCTGCCCAGATGTGGCAACAGTATTCCATCCTTGGACGTATCTGGCTCTTATATAGATAGAGAATTGCATCAGCAGTGAGTGTCGTTAGATGTTTGAAGTTATAATGCTTTGTTTCCAGGTTCTTTCTGTTGGATGGATGGCCTAATACAAATCCTTGACCTGTGCTTAAGACTTTAATGGAAATTTTCCTTAAAAGGTAGAACTAAGATATGCATCATGTATGTTTTTCCTGTCATCCTTTATTAAATGGTTGTAATTTCAGCATATTTTATCCTTCTTTGGATAAAGGCAATGTAGTAGATTTGCAGACACATTTGTATTCAAGGTCTTAACGATGTCTAACTTGGTAAGTAATTGACATAACAGAAAAATTTGACCCTATCGTCAGTTGTTTGGTTACAGGTGACTCACAGTTCTATGCTGAATGCAGAGGAAGATTCTTAGATCCAGTAACCTTTCACAATCTAGATAGGAATTATAAAAAGAAACTGGAATGGTTGAGAAAAGAGATGAACTCTGAGTGAAGTCAGGCACCAGATTCAGGTTATATGAACAACAACAACGACGACAACAATAATATAGGGTGAACCCCCCCCCCAAAAAAAACGGGCCCCAACTCTAATTAGGCCCCGTTTCTTAGTGTTTTGTCTGAATGAAATGAAACTTTGTTCATAACTAGTTTATTATATTCAAAACATCACATCAAAACACTAGGGTCTTTGGCCTTTTTTTCTCCATTGACTGTAAAATACTCACAAAAAACAATTGAATGTCCTCTTTTATTTTTTTTTTGGGGGGGGGGTCGCCCTGTAATAATGATCATGGTACGTAACAGTATTATTCCCAACTACAGTTGTAGTTTGACAATTGTTAGGTTAAAATATCTATGTTAAGAATGGCCTAATAAATAATGTTTTGTTAACTATCTGTGATAAACTAATAATGTTATTATTTAGAACACTGTTCTTAACATGGATGAGGGGGCTATGTTAACTATTCTGTACTGTCACTTAACAAATCTATCTTCTTCTGTACTCCTATAAATTAAATTTTTTTTTTGTGTATTGATATTCATATTAAAACCCTTTTTTTTCTATTTATTTAAAAAGTAAATACAACTTTCTGGGTCGTGGAATTGCATTCATCTGCAAAAGATCTAACTAATTTGCATATTCTTTTAAAGACTCATTTTAATTAATTCCTTATTAGTTTTTTTAGTTTTCTTAAAGGATGATCATCTTTAGTAGACTATTATGTGTAATTATATTCATGCAGATATTCTACATGATTTATACTTACATAAAAAGATTGTACTAAACACAAACCTCTTTCTATATATATATTTATGTATGCATATATATATTTGTTTAAAAAATTTTGCCTACCAAACTCTTCTGTCAGTGTTAGGGCTACAGACATGAAACTTAATATATAGGGTATTCAAACCCATGCAAAACTTTATATTTGGGTTTCAGTCGGGGACAATTGGTGCAAAAGTGTTAAAATGAAAAAAATGGCATTTGCCAGGTAAAGTTCGAACAACAGCATTACGAATATGCATGCGTAACGTAATAGCTATTGAACCTAGGGAGAGATATGGTCATGAAAGACGAAGAAGAGAGAAAAGAAAGAGAAAATGAAAAGAATATAATAATGAGTTCACGAGAGAAGAAAAAGAATAAGAGAATGGAAAAAAGAAAGAATAACTCCAAAAAGGTGGAAGGAGAAATTTCTGATTTGATAAAAACGATTGACTTTTTGGAGTTAGAGTCCTTGGTCCTTTTTTACTGACTGGCATTCGGGGCGTCTACATCGCTCTCACCCCGCCTGGGGGGGGGGGGCGAAACTCTCATAAGAGCTAAGTTGAAAGCTCTTGTTCTTGGCTGGGAAATTAATTAGAGAAACTTAAGTATACAACCTGCATCATGAAGCTTGAATCAAAGAACTCGACTAAACAAGTGTAAAACGATTTATGAATAATTAATTTGTTTCGTTATATAAAAATGCCCCAGAGTTTTTCCTTGTTTCTCGATTTGCCAGCCTGCATGAAGATGCAGTTTATTTCAGGTATGTCCTGACGCCAGATGATGAAAGAAATAGACTGGATCCAGCACAAAGCCAGGGTGACGGCCGAAATCGACAATGTTGCCACACGGACTTAGGGTCATGCCCATTCCGCGTGCTATGAGCAGCAGAAGGATATTTTCCAGTGACCAGTGAGAGTCTGGTCACCCTTGAGGGGTCCATCACTAGACAAGTAAGAATGTAGCCCTGCTGGGTTGCATCTATGGTCCTGTGAGCTGGGAGCGACAAACACGGCCAGAAGTATATCACAAGTATGCTCCCGTGAACCAGGATAGCGACGGATGCGGCCCGGCCCTCGGACGAGAGAGGGTTATATTATACTAACGTACACACATGTACTCACATGTACGCATATACACGCACGCATAGACAACGTCACTTCCCCTTTCAAAGGAAATCCACACATGCACAAAAGACCAGCGGAAATACCTATAAAAGCAAGAGCAATAAGCGACTTCTCCCTTTTCAGACCAGCTTTCAAGCTGTTCGATCTACAGACTGACAGCGTGCCTTTTCGGCAGTCGCTTGCACGCGCGTACCTCACACCACTTGCTACTATGTGGGACAAAAAGCCAACAAACAGTACGTACACTTTATACGCTTTCTATCTCCATAACCTGGATTGACTTTCTCACTCTATCTCCCCTTCGTTTTGGTCCATCAAAACAGACATGTGTGCGACTCTCTACTGAGCTTAACCCTCTCTTTCTACAGGCCGGCTTGCCACTTCGCGTTTCTCTATTGCATTCCCTTTTCCTTCGATGCGCATAGTCGTCAACGGCTGAATGAACACGTGTACACCCAAGACTTTCATTTCTCAACAGAAAATAAACGACATGTTTATTTTATTCCAGCATTTCATTTTTTGTTCCTCTACTCCATTTCCTTTTCTTGCCACGCGCAAATGGAATGAGTTTGAACGAAACACTCATACACACTCAGACTCACTCTCTCTCTACAACAATAAACTTTCCCTCTCACCAGCTAACAACGACAGAAGCACGCCATACTTTAGACCTTCCTCTTCACCAGGTAACAGTGAGAGACGCACACCAAACTAAACACGTGTAGTACTCTTTTCTTTCACTTGTTTCTTCACGAAATAAATCCTAGTTTGTTTAATTCAATTTAACACGTACTTCGTCTCTTTCTCAATTCAATACATTAGTCCTAATTTTCACCACCACAACAAACTGACGCGAAACGAACAAGCATGGCAACTCTACCTTTTTTTAAATTAATTGTTTTGAACGAGATGCGCGTTTTATTTGATACAAGAAAAAAACGAACTTTTCAACAAAGAAAAACAAGCGAACCACTACTGACAGGAATGATTACTACAAACAACAATGACAAAACCCCTCGTCAGACTCAGCAGAAAAATAAACACGGAGCTGTCGACTTCATAGCGAATTTTAAAAAAAATTTGAGCTCAACAAACATTTTTCACGGTTTCCTGACATTACCCTGCAACAAACGCGAGGAGCAAAATCTCATAGGCCTATACACATTCCCTCCCGCATGGAAGACGCAACAACAAAGAAACAATTACAGGACATCCTTATCAACACATAGGAAGAAGTTGAATCAACAATACGAGTTGAGATGCACCACGCACGCTGATAAACTCACAACTTGAAAGTTTCGTTGACAGCCGGCAACCACACCTCGTTCAACAAGAACGAATGTGCAACTAGCACCCATCCAAATAATGCACACATTACCGCAGACTCACATGCGAAGACACCGTCAACACGAAACAAAAATTTTCCTTCCAAACGAATAATTCATTTCACTGTCCAAGCAACTCGTTGCACATGTCAGCACACAAAAAAACAACCAAACAAATATCACCCTAAAAAAAAGAGTAAAGGCTTTTCCACGTGGAAGTAAATACTTTTTTTTTACGAACACACTCCGTTTTTGACGTTTTGTTTTAAACAACCACACCAACAGCAAAAAAACAGGATGAAAAGTCAATTGCCGAAAACATTACTTACAAAAAAAAAAATATATATATATATATATATAAATATATATACGCTGCATATATTTTTTCCTAGGAAGGGGAGTATTGCGCGAGCCTTTCCTAGTCTCACGCAAAAACGCGTTCACATTTCAAGCCATATTACTTGTCATATATATACGCGCATACAAACATACGCGCCCACGTCCACACACGTACATATATTCACGTTCGCGTACATACACTCATATTCACGTGTATATACACACACGCTAACGTACTCACATGTACGCACATACACGCACGCATGGACAACGTCACTTCCCCTTTCAAAGGAAATCCACACATGCGCAAAAGACCAGCGGAAATACCTATAAAAGCAAGAGCAATAAGCAGCTTCTCCCTTTTAGGACCAGCTTTCGAGCTGTATGGTCTACGGACCGACAGCGTGCCTTTTCGGCATGCACGTGCGTACCTCACACCACTTGCTACTATGTGAGACAAAAAGCCAACAAACAGTACGTACACTTTATACGCTTTCTATCTCCATAACCTGGATTGACATTTTCACTCTATCTTCCCTTAGTTTTGGTCCATCAAAACAGGCATGGGCGCGACTCTCTACTGAGCTTAACCCTCTCTTTCTACAAGCCGGCTTGCCACTTCGCGTTTTTCTATTGCATTCCCTTTTCCTTCCACGCGCGTAGTCGTCAACGGCTGAATGAACACGTGTACACCCAAGACTTTCATTTCTCAACAGAAAATAAACCACATGTTTATTTTATTCCAGCATTTGAGTTCTTTGTTTCCTTCATTCAATTCATTTCATTATTTTTTCTTGTAGCGAGTTAGGGTATTTATATCCTAGTCTTCTACACATCAAATACCACGTTCTGACCTTGTGTCGCATCTTCCTGTAGTGGAAGGGAGGTAAATATTGTTATGACATTAACCCTAATTGTTAGAGAAACGAACGTTGCAAACAATGGTGGCGTCTCAGCTAGTAATATGCTTTATGTTATCTGGCACAACTGGAATAGGTGCTGTTCATCCTGTTATGAGAGGGAATTTTCCTTATAAGAAGTGTTACGACATTCCGTTTTCTTTATAAAAATTAATAGAATATAAAAATATTCTGTTTACAACGTTTTCGAAAAAATCTGGGATAATCAAAAAAATTCCATGCAGAAACCTACATAAGGAAGCTGTACTAGCAGCCGCATTAGTTATTAAATTGTTAAGTTGCTGACTTGCTCTTAACTTTGATATTTCTTGGATTAAAACCCATCCAAAAGAAACTCTTTAAAAGCCAACAACCGCATCATTTGAGGAAACTGGAATTTTGGTAAATACAAAGATTTCTGTATATTTTCTCACTAACCAAAGAACTATATTTTAATATTCTTACTAGATTTAACCCATACATCAAACATTTGATTTGAATTTTGTAGTTCTTATCTCCCATATACCATATAATTAATACTTATAATCGCTTTCAAAGCTAGCAAACAGTAGTATTAAGAAAATGTATTTACTCATAAATACTGAAAATATTATTTTTATGTTTTGTTTTATGCTAAAATAAATATTTCTTTATTTTAACTCTGAGTTTTATTAAGTTTTTTTTCTTTTCTCAGGTTTCATTTTTCTGAGAAGGAACTACTCAGGCATTTGTTGTAGGCTAGAATGCACTTCCTCTAGTGCATTGGCTTTTCAACAGTCACCGGACTCTATGCCTAACCTTCTGTAGAAGAGGTAAACTAAATATACTTGGCCATTAACATTAATGTCGAGGTTGTGAAACTGAGGCAGTATTGTTGCAAAGCACTGCCAGGACCCGTGATCATGACCCAAATGTTTCTCCTGACTTGAACTTCCTCCATCTTCATAGAGAAGAAAAGTTTAACTTTCAATACAATATATATATATATATATATATATATATATATATATATATAAATCTTAACTTCTCTGTGTGTGTGTCTGGTCATGAATAGGCTCCTATATGTTTGACTATTATAGAAAACTGATCACATATAATGATAGAAGATGTATCGAGACACAGGAATGGGTATGTTTGATTTGGCATAAGGATAATTCATTAAAATTGTGTCTGCATACATGCCTGGTCCACAAATTATGGAAAAAAAAAAAACGTTTACAAGTGTTTTTGATATAGATGTACATAATAATACTTTGATAAGTATGTTTTAACTTAAATAGGGATGGTATAATAAAATTGTGGGGTCTGCGTTCGCGCCTGGCCTCCATAGAATGGAAATAGGCACAAACTTTAATAAAGACTTTTCATATCTACCTGCGTAAGTATACTTTAATAATTATGGTTCAGTTTGAAGAAATGTGGTATAATAAAATTATGGGGTTCGTTGGTGCCTGACCTCCATAGAATGGAAATATGTCACAAAGTTTAACAAGGTTTTTTAATATAGATCCACAGAATATTGTGATAAGTGTTTCAGTGTGAACAGGTATGGTATAATTAATTATGGGGTTTATCTATTTTATTTTTACTTTCATCATATTTTGCTTTGGTTTTGATTCCCCCAAATTCGAAGCTATCTCTTTACAACCCTTCCTTTTCATAACCTATCATACTTTCATAAATAAGAGTTCATTTTCTGTAGGCGTTTTTTTAACCCATTCAATGACGGGTACTTTTTCTAGTATATATATATATATATATGAAGTGAGTAGTATCAGTAAGTAAAGAATTGCCTTTTAGAAAGGTTTTATTAACTGTAAAATACACGTACGCTCTTGAAAGGATCGAGCGGGAAAATGAAACAGAGGGCGCTTTTATTATGAATGTCAATCCCAAGGGGGATAACTCTTAACAACAAATTAAATCATAACATTTTCCCCGTCCTAAAGTATTCAAGTAAGGGGTAATTAATTATAGACAAATTTTTTTTTTTTTTTTTTTTTTACAATCACATAAGAATCATTTTATTTACAAATAACATATGAACCCAAACTGCAGTTTTTTCAGTATTTAGTCACAAAATCCTTATATTTACTAGGGAATTGTCGAACTCGGGACGACCTCCGCACAGATTGGCAGGAATGCTGATTTTCAGTATTATTTTTTAGTGAAATCTGATTTTCTTCAAGATCAGACGATTGGTTTTTGTCTTCCTCATGACCAATGTTTTCATTAGTAGAAGGTTCAAATAAAGTCTCTGAAGTAGTAGGATTATTATTAGAGTTTTCTTCATTTGATGAGTTTGGAGCTATGTCTCGAACGTTGACAGTGGTTTCAGTACCAGAAGGTAGTTGAACATAAGCGTAGTGGGGGTTGACATCTATTAGGGTGGCAGGCGTTACAGGAGGGTCATGTTTACTTGTTTTAGTGTGGTTTCTAATATATATTGGGCCTGGTTTAACCCAAGAAGGAATTGAAATTCCGGAAGCAGATTTACGACTATATTTAAATAGTCTATCATGGGGAGTCATATTAGTGGCAGTACAAAGTAATGATCTAATTGAATGAAGTGCATCCGGTAGTATGTCTTCCCAATAAGGTAGTTTCATTTGATTAGAATGTAATGTTGTTTGAATGGCCTTCCATAAGGTACCGTTGAGTTTTTCAATCTGTCCATTACCTTCAGGATGATATCTACTTGTTTTAGAAGTAGCAATTCCTTTTTTGTGTAAAAAATCCTTTATTTCTCTTGCTAAGAAATCAGAAGCACGGTCAGTATGTATCATGTCAGGCAAGCCAAAAATTGAAAAGAGTTTGTTTAGACAGTGGATAATGGTTTTGCTTGTCATATCTCTGCAAGGAAAAGCGAAAGGAAAACGGGAATACTCATCAATTAGAGTAAGTAGATATTTGTTGCCATGTATAGAAGTAGGTAGAGGGCCTTTAAAATCAAGATTTAATCGTTGAAAAGGTAATATGGCTTGAATGAGAGTCCCTCCATTGGTATTGGCGAATTTGGGTTTCAGTAATTGACAGGATGAGCAAGAGTCAGTAATATTCTTAATTTGATCCAAAGTAAAAGGGAGGTTCCTCGTTCTTATAAAATGGCTTAGTCTTGAAACACCAGGATGACATAATTGTTTATGTAAATCACGAAGATCTTGTAGATTGTAAGTAAGAGCAGAGATGCGAGAGAATGTGTCAGCAGCAATATTTTCAGGTCCAGGTCGATAAACTATAGTGAAATTGTATTGGGATAATTCTATACGCCAACGACATATTTTGTCATTCTTAATTTTTGATTTTCTTTTATTGTCGAATATGAAGCTGATGCTCTTCTGATCTGTGATGACTTTAAAGTGCCTGCCGAGTAGAAAATGTCGCCACTTACGGAGAGCTTCTACAATAGCGGCTGCCTCTTTTTCTACTGCATGGTGCTTAATTTCGTTAGTATTGAGAGTTCTTGAAAAAAATGCAATAGGACGACCTTCTTGATTTAGTGTTGCAGCAATGCAATAGTTACTAGCGTCCGTTTCTACTTCAAATTCTTTATTTGGATCTACCGTTATTAAAGTGGCGTCTTTTAGATCATTTTTCAATGTTTGAAAAGATTTTAATACAGATGGAGGTAGTGGAAATTCTTTGTTTTGATTTAGTAATAAAATTTTATCAGAAAATTTTTTAATGAATTTGCAGTAATAGGAAAACATTCCAACTATTCTTTTTTGAGATTTAAGATTCAGCGGAGGTGGCATTTCGAGTAATGGTTTTAGTCTTTGATAATCGGGAGCTATTTGATTATTTTCTATGGTGTAGCCGAGTAGAGTAATAGAACTAGAAGAAATTATGCTTTTATTTTCATTTAAAGTGATGTTATATTGTTTAGCAATTTTGTAGAATTTTTGAAGATTGTAATCGTGTTCTTCTTGATTTTTCCGCATATAGTTACGTTATCAACATACACAAAGGTATCGGTTAGATTTTCTTTTTCTATAATATAGTCTATGCTCCTCTGGAAAGCACTTACTCCATTGGTGACGCCAAAAGGAAGACGAGTAAATTGAAAAAGTTTGCCACTTACTTCAAACGCAGTGAATTTACGATCAGCATGATTTATAGGTATTTGGTGATAAGCAGATTTTAGGTCGAGAGTAGAGAAGATGTTATATTGAGCGATGTCGTCTACCATCTTATTGATATTAGGCATTGGGTAAGCGTCTAGTTCCGTGAATCTATTAATGGTATCGCTGTAGTCGACTACCATTCTTTTCTTATGATTCTCATTCGAAGTTACAAGAACTTGCGCTCGCCACGGAGATATCGAAGGTTCAATTATGCCTTCTTTCAACATTCTAGCAGTCTCTTCTTTTATGAATTTGTTGGCGGCAAAAGTGTAACGTCGGGATTTTGTCGCAATAGGAGTAGTATGAGGAGAAAGATTAGAAAAGAGAGGAGGGGGTGGAACGTTTATGGTAGGAAAAAAATTATTCGTGTTTATAGCTCCAATTACAAGTTTGTCTCTAGGACCGTCGAATTTAAGTGTTACTTTTTTATATTTTTTTAAAATATCTTTTCCGATTATTAAATCAATGAAAAGGTTTTCAATGATTTCAATTGTTATTCCAGAATGGGTTTTATCTTTCAGTATTAAATCCACGACAGCTTCGCCAGTTATTTTAGCATGTTGATCGGAAGCAGCCAGAGCTATAGTTTTGTTTTTAGGTATTGTGAAGAGTTTAAGTTTTTTAGCAGTATTTTCATTAATGAATGTTTTTACACTGCCGGAGTCCACCATAGCGTTCACGAAGTGCCCGTTAATTTGGCATTGAGTGAATGTGACATCTTTGGAGTTAGTTCCTAGTCAGGATAGAGAAGGTGAGGGGTAGTCAGAGTCGTCATAAAGAACAGCAGTATGAGTGTTAGAAATAGAAGATTTACACACTTTAGCCCAATGACCATTTTTTTTGCATTTTTTACATTCGGCGTTTCGTGCAGGACATAAATATCGAGGATGACGTGATTTTCCACAGAAAAAACAAACCCCTTTTGGATGCATATTTTCTTTAGTCACAGCTATACGATTGTAGCCCGAAGGATTATTTGTAGCTGCTACAGTAAAGTTATTTGCGTAGCTTATCGAATGCTTTTCTGCTTGTTCAAGAGATCTGGCCGTGGCATATGTGTCTTGTAAAGTCAGGATGGGTTTTTCTAACAGTCGTTGTCGGATAGACGAAGAAGAAATTCCACCGATGAAAGCTTCTCGAATGTATTGATTTTTGTTTTCTTCAGCAGAAACCGCTTCGAAGTTACATGTTTTGGCAAGCATTTCCAATTGTAGTATGAAGGCATCTATATTTTGTGTTGTTTGTTGCTTCGTCGTCATCAATCGATATCTATTATAAACAATATTTTCAGGTTTTAAATAAGCGGCGTCCAATGTTCTTAATGCACTATCGTAGTCGGTTTTATCAAATTAAATCGAAAACAGAGGCTGAAATACAATTGATCAAGGCAAAGAAATTATCTGAAGTGTTTTCGATTAATCCGTTATTATGTGAGCGGATATAATTCTGGAGGGTTAATTTCCAATGCCTATAGGATTTTTCGGAATTAGGGCATGTAGGTTCCACCTCGAATCTGTCGGGACGTAAGATTCGATCCATTATTATTATTTTTTTTTTTTTTTTTTTACAGTTAATAAAATTGAAGTGAGTAGTATCAGTAAGTAAAGAATTGCCTTTTAGAAAGGTTTTATTAACTGTAAAATACACGTACGCTCTTGAAAGGATCGAGCGGGAAAATGAAACAGAGGGCGCTTTTATTATGAATGTCAATCCCAAGGGGGATAACTCTTAACAACAAATTAAATCATAACAATATATATGAGCAAACATGTTAAAAAACACTTTGAAATGAGTTAAAAACATATTTAATTTGAAAAGGAAACACTAGATAAATTGATAGTACTTAATCCGCGGAGTTTTGAAGAAATACTTTCCTTCTCATCAGAGGGTAGGAATTAGCAAAATGCGGGATCGGATTTTGCATGCAGAAGTATTTGATGAAACAACAAGTAAGTAAAAAATCTTACTTGAAAACAAAAAAAGTGAAGCAGAGGGAATATGGTAAAGAAAAATGTGATTAAACACGAATGGATAGTCTGGTAGAAGATAAAAAATCCAGTGACGGTAAAATTCAAATGTAAAACTTCAAGAAAGTTAAAAGAATTTCGATTTGTACAAGTAAAATCCAAGGAAATCCCGAAATATATATATATATCACTAAAGAAAATAGACGGTTTTTGTCCATATGCTCACGCGCAAATAAACGAACGTTTAATCATTTCAATTCCCCCCTCCCCGCGCATTTTGCACAAAAATAAGTTCTTCTAGCGACGGCATTATTTCAAATACGCCCACATACTTTTTCCCAAAACAACAAAAGTAAAATGAACATATTTCTGGCGGACATAGTTGATGACAGTATCACGCAAGCGACCAATGAGAAAATTTAGAAGATTGTCTCTTTGACGCTTTTCCAAAAACCAAAATATCAGTAGTAGCAATATTGTTTTGGAGCTGGTCCAAAATGTATAAAAACGCATTAAACATTCTTTCTTCCTTTCTTTTTCCCTTCTTCTCACTTCAACGTCACACGAGAACATGCCTCTCGTTTTCATAACAGCATCACTGTCAAAGCCGTTGTAGCGGTCTAGGATCTAGGGTAGAAGGAAATGTGTGTTCCTCTCGCGTTCGGGTGTCACCAATTTGTGGTGGTGCAAATTAGGACTAATGTATTGAATTGAGAAAGAGACAAACTACGTGTTAAATTGAATTAAATGAACTAGGATTTATTTCGTGGAGAAACAAGTGAAAGAAAAGGGTACTACACGTGTTCATGTCCGCGTTCGTCTCTCACTGTTTACTGGTGAGAAGGAAAGTCTATTGTCGTAGAAAGAGAAAGAGAGAAAGTCAATCCAGTTTGGTGTGCATCTCTCGCTGTTAGCTGGTGAGGAGGAAAGTCTATTGTAGTATAGAGAGAGAATTAGAAAA
The DNA here is from genome assembly GCF_053919585.1 of Euprymna scolopes. Taxonomy (NCBI): domain Eukaryota; kingdom Metazoa; phylum Mollusca; class Cephalopoda; order Sepiida; family Sepiolidae; genus Euprymna; species Euprymna scolopes. The sequence goes on along the minus strand of NC_136511.1, from coordinate 102,590,194 downwards.
AGTCAATCCAGGCCATCGAGATAGAAAACGTGTAAGGTGTACATACGGTCGCTATCGTTTGTTCGCTTTTTGCCCCACATGGTAGCAAGTGGCGTGAGGCACGCGCGTGCGCACGCCTGCCGAAACAGCAGTGGCTGGTGCACCGACCACTCACCTCGGAAGCTGATCCGAAAAAGGAAGATGCTGCTTATTGCTCTTGCTTTTATACTTGTTTCCTATGGTCTTTTGCGCATGTGTGGATTTCCTTAGAAAGGGGAAGTTACGTTGTCCTTGTGTGCGTACGTGTGCGCGTGTGTGAGTACATGTGTGTACGTTAGCGTGTGTGTGTATACACGTGAATGTGAGTGTATATACGCGAACGTGAATATATGTACGTGTGTGGACGTGCGCACGTATGTTTGTGTGCTCGTATGTATATGACAAGTAATATAGCTTGAGATATGAACGTGTGTTTTTGTGTGAGACTAGAAAAGGCTCCCACACCGTTAAAAAGATAACTACACACGCCACGTGGGCACTAAAAAATCACACTTATGCACACACGCACCCATTCTGCACATAATTAATAACAACGAATTACTTTCCTCACAAATTACTTTCCTCGTGGGACTTTTAAATAAGGCGAACTTCGCCAGTTAAAAAACCAACCTTAAAATAAGCACATTATTTTCACACAAGACTTTTACCTTCTAATCTTATTAATTCCACGAAGGACTTTCATCTAACATTCTAATCATAATGACTTCGCAAGAACTTTCATCGCTCAGACCTTTGCTTATTCATCTTGTTTTTGTTGAAAAATAAATGCGGTGCATTTTAAACCAGAAGGAGATGTCATTTTGTTTTATTCTTTTTTCATTATTATTTTGTTTGGGGCAAAGAGATTTAATTTCACTTAAACTTCTTTCCCCCTACACATGAAAAAATTAACCAATCAATGGAAACCAGTCGGAACTGAATAAAAAATCGTCTGCTTTGAATATTTAAAAAAAAAAAAAAAAAAAATAGAGACCGATGTTTATATTTATGTCTGCTCCGAACATTAGCCCGTTTTACAATTCTTTTCGGTTTATCTTTATTTTTATGTATTTTACTTTTCAAAATAGAATTCACGTTAAAATGTAGTATCTGTTCTGATACTTACTTTATCGTAGTGATAGATTATGGCAATTTTTAATTTTTTATTAATCCGACTTTGGAGAGATGGATGTGAATAAGTAGCAATTTGCTTCTGTTGATTTGACTCTTGTTCCTATTTACTTACCTCCCCACGAGAGTACAGTCAGGCACAAGATCGTTTTTAATGTGAGGAAGTTCATCTCCTCCTAAAATGTGCACTCACTGCCGCAACCAACCTTTTTTCTTTGTCATTATTTTTAGAGTGCGTATTTTATATCGTCACCGGTAAAATCCAAGGGAGATAACTCAACGCGCTATAAATTTAGTGTATTTATTTTAAATTCCGAAAACCATTTTTGTGTGGAATTATTTGCCCGTATTTGTTTATTTTTAATAATTCATGTTTTAGTCACAGATTTCCTGTTACCGGTAAAGTATCACATCATACACGTTTTATTTATTTTAAATCCTTGTGTCACAAAAATCTATTTTTAGTGGTTTCGTAGAAAAAAAAAAAAAAACTGTGCTTGTATAGATTAAACCCCATGGCTGTCAATATTTGATCGGTAAAATCTCGTAGCAACACCAAACTGAACCTAAAACTTAAGTTACAGTTAGAGTAAGGGTAAAAAAAAAAAAATTAAAGGTATTTTTTTTTTAATTAATTTGTAATTAATTATTATTCAGTTGGACGGAACATTTTTTTTTTTTGTGTGTGTGTAAATTATTCTATTTCATACGGACAATTTATTTGTTTTTGTTTTGACGTGGAATCCCTTCATCTCCATTATATCTTTCAAAACCAAAAATAAAAAAAAGATTCCTTGAATATTATCGACTAAGGCCCGAAGGCTGTATAAAAAAAATTGTCCGTTTGAAATGAAACAATGTACAAAAACAAATAAAATGTCTGCGTGACTAAAAAATAAATAAAATAAGGGGTAATCTGGGAGAAAGAGAGAGCCTGTTTCCTCCGTTTAACTATAGGTGGCGTTACTGTCTGTCCACCCAGTTATGGAAGCACAAAATGTATATAATGGCACCCTTGAAATAAAAATAAATGTTTTTGTTATATTTTAATTTTAAACAATTTTGTTTTGTTTTTTGCAAACATATTTACGTTTTTTTTTTTTTTTTTTGGTTTTGCAAACATATTTAAGTTTTATTTTTTCAAACATATTTACGTTTTGTTGCTTGTTTATTTTCAAACATTTACGTTTTTTTTCTTTTTTCATACTTATTTATTTTTTTGTTGTTTGTTTTGGAAACATTTACGTTTCTTTTTTGTTTTTCCAAACACATTTACGTTTTTTCTTTTTTGCAAACATATTTTTTTTTTCAAATATAGTTTTTTTATTTTTTTTTTATTTTGTAAACATGCGCAATCTATTACGATCTTTGCCGCCAATTAACCCTTGCCAAATCACATAATGGATGCAATTGTTGGTAACATTTTACCTCTAAGTGGCGTGTTTTCTTGAGTATTTCTTAAAGGATGTTCTCTTAGAAACGTAAAAACAAAAAAACATGTAAATGTTTGGAAAAATAAAACTTAAATACGTTTGCAAAAACAAAAAAAAAAACGTAAATATGTTTGAAAAAAAAACAAACTTAAATATGTTTCCAAAAAAAACAAAAACAAAAATAAAACATATAACAAAAACATTTATTTTTATTTCATTATTTATTATATACATTTTGTGCTTCCGTAACTGGGTGGACAGGCAGTAACGCCACCTATAGGCAAACGGAGGAAACTGGCTCTCTCTTTCTTTTCAGATTAGGCAGCCTTCAAGAAGCTTGCACCCCCCCCTCTCTCTCTCTGTGTGTGTGTGTGTGTGTGTGTTTTTTTTTTTTTTTTTTTTTTTTAATTTTCGTCTCTTTTTCAAATTTGTTTCAGCGGATTATTATTGAATGGACACTAGTCTACCAGATTATCAAAAAAAAAAAAAAAAAAAAAAATTTAAATTGGAAAAAAAAAGGTCGATATTTAAATATTTGTAGGGGGTGGGGTGCTCAGTTTCTACTGCAACGTTCTAATAAATCGATCACCCATTTTAGAACCACTCGACGTTTTTAGGCCAAATTTCGCGAATTTAGCCTTTTTAAGCAGATTAGTCTTTTTTCTGGAGATTATTTTAAAAGCAAAATTCAAAAAATGGTTAAACTGCTTAGAAAAAAAAAGGCTGAAATTTGGTTTAAAAACATCGAGTGGTTCTAAAATGGGAGATCGATTTACTTGAACGTTGCAGTAGAAACTGAACCCCTTCCACAAATATTTAAATATTGACTTTTTTGTTTGTTTGTCAATTTGATAATAATCCACTGAAAAAATTGAAAATAAATAAATAAAACTAGAGACAGGGAGGGGCAAGCCCCTTCAGATCTGCCACCCTAGAAAACGATTATATATATATATATATATATATATATATATATATATATATAATATTGTGATAATAGCATAAAGATCTACTTCACAAGATTTTCCGCTACAGAATTGCTGAAAATGCCCCCACAATTATTAACTCCTTTCTCACTGATAGGTTTATATGAGTAGTTATCAATGGGCAAAAATTAGAAGTATCAACACTAGCGTACCTAACGGTTCCATCCTTGGCCCAACTCTCTTCCTTATCTTCATCAATCATCTCTGAAATCACATTCTTAGATCATTTATAGACATTTATGCAGATGGCACCACCATCTACGGCAATACATTAAAGGCCATCAATGATCGAGATTTTTTTATTCTCTCTCTTTTGACTTTAACCACATGATGCAATGGGGGAAAAAGTGTCTGGCTAATTTTAATGCATTTAAAACTAAGCTTCTCTCACTACGTTTTGACCTCCACCTGGTCCCAATTGAAATGAATGACTCTCATTTTGGGAAATACCATGTGCTTGACAAGCTTCTGGGATTGACCTTCACTCTTGATCTGAAATGGAACACATACATCCAATACGTTGCCAAGATCGCCAGAAAAAATTGTTCGGATCATTCTACCTCTCCAATAGATATCTCAGTGCCGATACAATCATCTACCTGTATAAGAGCTAAGTACATCCTAAGATGGAGTACTGTTGCCACATCTGGAGAGGTGATGCTCAGAGCATCCTTTCCTGCCTTGACAACATACAAAACCGACTTCAAAATCCGGTGGGTGATGTCCTTTTCTCCTGTTTGCAGCCTCTGTCATAGAAGAGATATTGCAAGCCTCTCTCTGCTCTACTGTTATTTTCATGGCAGTTGCTCGACTGAGCTTCACTGTATGGTTTCCTCGGTAAGTCTTTCACAGCTAAACACTCTACTAGCTACAACAACTACCAGCAATTTCCCTTACTCTTTATCTGTGCTGAAATCTAAGTGAAAATTCCATGAGCAGAGTTTTTTTCCTGAAGCTGCTCGTCTGTGAAACACAATACTATGGGGCTGCTTCTTAGCTGACTATGACATGGTTGTTTTCAATTCCAACATGAACAGTTTCTTGAAAAGCCATTCTAATTATCAAATTTCCATTATGATACCCATTAACCCTTATCCTTGAGTGGTTTACAGACCTTGATGAGTGATGACTATATGATGTAAAAAAAAAAAATCATGTCATTTCCTGACTCATATAAGTTAAAGTGAACCATCCTACTTGTTGTGCTGGTCCAAAGTTGTTGTTCAATTCCATCCATGCTGACCAAAGGAATTCACCTTCCAAGCAAAACCCCAACATACCTAAAGAGGCACACTGGTCCAACTGCCCATAAGCTCTCAGAAAACCCAATTCCAAATCCCTTTACCTAACCTTTGGAAAGTTGGCTTTGACTGCCTCCTCATATCTTCTTCACCCCTGACTGGATGCTGGCTTTTCAGTGATCACCATTTGACCACCTGGAAGATGTCTATTTGAGATATTCACTGGATAATAACGGCTAGACAGTGTCTATTCAAAGGGGTTTATCTGGAGCCCATCTAGAAACATTACATTTTATCAAATACGCCGGTCTCGGTATGATTCCCTGTTTAATATATTTTTTATTTATTTAATGAGATACTTATTTTATTTCAAACAATTGGTGTTCAGATTCTATCCGGACGTATTTTCAACTCTTTGAACCTTTTCCCCTTTTCTTGTAAGTCAAGCATCTATCAACTGTAATGTCTGCCATTCATAGGCACCACCAAAACATGCAACCCAGTGAATGTTTACACTAAAACCTTTTTTAAAATTAGACTAAGATCGCTTGCCAGAATTCTTACTGATTAGCATAAGCAAGAAAAGAGACTGTTTGTTTGTTTCTTTCTCTTCCCTTTCCTTTCTCTCTCCTGTTAATAACACCATATTTTATTTTAATTGTTTTAAAATTCAATAATTGTTTTGATTTCATAAACTAAACGTTTCACATTTGTGTTAAAAAGTTCTTTTCTGGCCTTTAGGGAAACTGACTTCATTTTGAATAACTGTATTGTTAGTTCAAAAAATTCTCTCCTCATCGCTCAAGTGAATTGATTTCTTCTTCTTTTTTTATTTCATTAAAATCTTATTTAAAAGATACATAAGAAGAATAAAAATGGACCATGCACATTTAACCCAGTCATTTCTCTTGAGAAAAGAAAACTATCCCATTTGTATACTGTTAAAAATCCCACCCACAATTAAACACCTTTTAACTGATTGCATTGATTTTGTAACAACAAGAAATAAGCTTCAATAAAAAAATATTAAAGATCTATTTGAAAATAACAAAAAAAAAAAACACACCATACTTTCATACTTAAAAAAGATAGGCCTCTATCAAAAATTAAAATAAAAAGACACATTAATTATATAGCAACTAAAGCCAATACCCCTCCTTCATAGATTCATAATTCGATTTTTATGAAATTTCACACAAATGTACTTTATGTGCCTGGCAGTAATCTTAGATAGGTTTTGTATCAGAATGTCTTTGATAAGTATTGATAATCTGATAAAGAAGGAACAGGCGATTTTGACCCAAGTTAACACCTTACACAGCCTAACATCACAAGTGCATTTGAGAAGTTTTATTACCACACAAGCTGAAAGGCCCAACATATACAATCAACAGTATGTTCTTTTATATGACAATAAAAATATGGGAATGTGAAACATTTGTTGATCATCATTCAATCCTGGGCAATGTCGGATCTCCCTGCTATTATTATTGAAAATTTCAAATAACAAACTTTACAAAATCAAATGGACTATCATTTTTTCACCCCGAAATCAACAATTTTCGACAGGGGAGGAGGGGTGTCAACACAAAAGGTCTTCTCGTGACGACGAGCGGTTCTACGCATGCGCCAGAGACGTCATGACCTGATTTACTTTAAATAGTTGAAAAACTGATAAATTTCATGTACGTCGTGTTAGGTCAGTTGATTAGCGCGTTGGTTCATTATCTAAACGTTTTGGGTTCGAATCGTGGTGTGAGATGTCTTTTTTTTTTTCAATTTTTTTAAATTTAAATATTGAGCCAGTGTTATTTAACGTAACGTAACATTCATTTTCTGTTTTTTTTTTTACTTCGCTTATCCACCCCCGACCACACACCCAAAAACACCCACCAATTTTTTAAATTTTAATATCGAAACTGGCTTATTTAAGCCATTTTTCACGTGTTCGTTTTTCTGTTTTCATCATTCGTTTGCTTTACGTTAGTTTTTTTGTGTTTTTTTCTCGCTTAAGTTTTAACGTTGTTTTCTTTTTTTACTTCACTTATAAGAAACAAACCTGGTCATTGACGTTGTCGTCGTAACGCTCGACGACTTCCAGATGCGCATCTGTCAATTTGGTTCTTACTTAAATAAATTCAAACATCTTTCACTAACTCATTCTGGCTGGCCGATTTTATTTTCAAACTTCGCCTCAGGGTTTCTGGTTCGATCCTACCCCCCCCCCCCGCTGGGTTCTTTTTTATTTAACACCACACACACCTACAAACACCTCGGCAACGCCGGGTAGCCCCGCTAGTATAATATAAAGCTGTGTGTGTGTGTGTGTGTGTGTGTCTGGTCATGAATAGGCTCCTATATGGTTGACTATTTTAAAAAATGATTACATATAATGATAGAAGATGTATCAAGACACAGGAATGGGTATGTTTGATCAGGCAGAAAGGTGGTTCATTAAAATTGTGGGGTCTGCGTATGCGCCTGGTCCACAAAGTATAGAAATAAAAAATTTAAAAATTTAAAAAATATGTTTACAAGTGTTTTTGATATAGATGTACATAAGAATACTTTGATAAGTATGTTTTAACTTAAATAGGGATGGTATAATAAAATTGTGGGGACTGCGTTCATGCCTGGCCTCCATAGAATGGAAATAGGCACAAACTTTAATAAAGACTTTTCATATCTATCTGCGTAAGTATACTTCGATAATTATGTTTCAGTTTGAAGAAATATGGTATAATAAAATTATGGGGTGTTCGTTCGCGCCTGGCCTCCATAGAATGGAAATATGTTTTAACAAGGTTTTTTAATATAGATCCACAGAATATTGTGATAAGTGTTTCAGTGTGAATAGGTATGATATAATAAATTATGGGGTTTATCTATTTTATTTTTACTTTCATCATATTTTGCTTTGGTTTTGATACCCCCAAATTCGAAGCTATCTCTTTACAACCCTTCCTTTTCATAACGTATCATACTTTCATAAATCAGAGTCCATTTTCTGTAGGCTGTTTTTGAACCTAGTCAACGACAGATATTTTTGCTAGTATATATGTGTGTGTGTGTGTGTGTATAACTTGAGTTCCTTCAGCCATAATCGAAACCAAAACCAAAACTTATGAAGAATTCTTGATAAAATTATTAATAAAAAAAAAAAATAGATTACTGGAGTGCCATCAGTTATAATCGAAACCAAAAACAAACCTTATGAGGAATTTTTGGTAAAATTATTTATTACAAGAAATGAAAGTCGATAACAATTAAACGTCTCGGATGTAAGCATGACACAGAAAATAAATAAATAACACACACTGTATCGTATTAATATAATGAATATTTTTAGTTACAAATAAATGTATATATTTTTGTAAATCAACTAGAAATATTCAGTTATGGAAGTATAAAAAAGGGAAAATTGAATTACTCAAACTCCTATTCTTATTTTGAGTGTTATTCTCATGTTTTGGCTGACCTTCTTCAAGTATGTTTTGTGGAACTCTGGGATCTTCTGTCGAACTTGGAAATCTGCCTGGAATTTTAAACAGCGCTCTTTATTTAATCCACGTAATTAGCATTATTCATTCTGTCATTCATGACTGGGTAGAAGTCTTGAGTAATTTTTTGCAATTGTATTCATAGTATTCTTCATGCTCAAAATTGAACTTTCAATCTGCAGAAGAATGTCACCGAAAACTATTTTTTTTTTTTTTTTTTTAGTATTTTATCCATTTATGCTATGGATCATAAAATAATGCATATTAAGTACAAGAAAGTGTTTTAAATTTATTTTATTTTCAAAAAGAACTTTGATGGATGTTTGGACAAATACATAATTCATACAGATGGAGAAAATAAGTTTGTTTTGGGGTGAAGAAATAACTAAATAATGCGGAAGCTAATTTATGAATAATAATTAATTATAAAAAAAAAAAAACAGACAAAATAAGGAAAAAATCAAGAAATGAGTTACATCCAGATTTGAAAGATTTTGAATGTAGAAATTATGTTATAAAGCAAAAAAAGAAAAAATAGATGTAATGTTATGAAGTAAAAAAAGAAAAAAATATTTTAAAGTAAAAATAGAAATAATGTTTTAAAGTAAAAAAGAAACATTGTTTTAAAAAAAATAAATATTTTAAAGTAAAAATATAAATGATGTTTTAAAGTAAAAAAAAAAATGATGTTTTAAAGTAAAAAAAAAAATAAATGTTTTAAAGTAAAAATATAAATGATGTTTTAAAGTAAAAATATAAATGATGTTTTAAAGTAAAAAAAAATGATGTTTTAAAGTAAAAAAAGAAATGTTTTTAAAATAAAAAAAAATGTTTTAAAGTAAAAATAGAAATAATGTTTTCAAATAAAAAATAAATGTTTTTCTTTACATAGGCATCACAACTTGTCAAGGCCCAGAGACCATTCGAGGATAAGGGTTAAGAGTGTACAGTAGTCAGTTGGACAATATAGTAATCATTAGTAATGGAAATTCGGTAAATTTGTTAACTTACATGTAACGACTCTTCAAAAACTTGTTTACGTTGGACTTGAAGACAATCAGATTATAGTCAGCTGGAAAGCAAGAAAATGGAAGACAGTTCCACAGGCGTGCACTTCTAAGAAAGAAGCTTTGTTCATGGTTTAGGCACAGATAAAGAGTGGGGGTAATTATTGATAGTGTTTTCAGCTAGACGAGTGTTTCTTGTGAAAGTTTGGCGAGGGGGGACCATAGATTAGAGCTCAGTCAAGCACTTGCCATGAAAATAATGATAAAGCAGAGACAAACTCGCAACATCTTTTCTGTGAGAAAGAGGTAGCAGGGAAGAGAAAAGGACATCTTCCACTAGACTACGAAATCTATTTTGAATATCAAGGCAGGACAAGTCCTTTTTAGCAGCTCCTGCCCAGATGTGGCAACAGTACTCCATATTTGGACATACCTGGCTCTTATATAGATAGAGAATTGCATCAGCACTGAGATATCTACTGAATCAATAGAAGCATCCCACCATTTTTCCAGCAGCCTTGGCAACAGATTTGATGTACGTGTTCCATTTCAGATCAGGAGTAAAGGTCAATCCCTGAAGCTTGTCAAAACATGAGGCCTCCCCAAGACGAGAGCCATTCATTTCAATTGATGCCAGATGGGGATCAGAGCGTTGATTATGTAAAGATAAAAACTTGGTTTTAGATGCATTAAAAGTAACCAGCCACTCCTTTCCCCATTTTACCACATGCTCAAGATTAGAGAAGAGAGAATCGGAGAGAACTTGGTCATTTACAGTCTTAGATGTGCTACCATAGATGGTAGTGTCATCAGCATAAATGTCTATGAATGATGTAAGGATGTGATTTGGAAGATTATTAATGTAGATCAGGAAGAGAGTTGGGCCCAGGATGGACCCCTGTGAGCTTCTGATTTCTTCCCATCAACTACTATTCTTATGAACCTATCAGAGAGAAATGATTTAATAATTGAGAAGATATTTCCAGCTCTACCATAGCTGGAGAAGGCCTTTGGTATGTCAAGATCAATTGCCCTAGAAAGGTTATTTGCTGAGAGATTCATTAATCCTATGAGATATAACTGTAAGCACATCTGCTGTAGATCTAGCAGAATGGAAGCCATATTGTGTGTCACTAAGAAAGTTATTTTTGCTGAGATGGTTGATTACTTCTGTATTTAACACAGATTCCAGCAACTTACTCATGACGCACAGGAGACTTATTGGCCTGTACTGAGAGAGAGATTAGCGATCACACAGAGCATACTGATGAGATTTTCCAGGGCAATGGGAAGCAGTTCTCCTTAAGACAACGTTTAAACAGTAAGTAAGGGTGCTAGTTGTGGTTGAAGTTTTTTGAGTACTATAATTGGAATACCGTCAGGGCAGGTTGCTCAAGGTTTTTGATTAGCTTGGCAACATCACGTACATATATTTGTATATCACATAGTGTGTTTTCTGATACAGGAGGAAATATTGGGGGTTGGCGGCCTTGGTCGTAAAGGGTAGAATTAGCTGCAAAGTTCTTGGCAAAAGTTTGGCTTTGTCTAATGCTGACGAGATGACATCAGGTCCATTGATGATAGTTGGGATAGAGCGTAGGCTTCTGTTCAGGATCCTGTTTCCTATTTGCTAAAACTTTAAAGTAAAAAATAAATAATGTTTTCAAGTAAAAAAAGAAATAATGGTATAGAGTAATAAAAGAATGTCAATAAGTAAAAAATGAAGTTTAGAAAGTAAAAAAATAATGTTAAATATTAAAAAAATAATGTTATATATTAAAAAAATAATGTTAAATATTAAAAAAATAATGTTATATATTAAAAAAATAATGTTAAATATTAAAAAAATAATGTGATACAGGGTGGGCCAAAATAAGGGTCCTATCTTTAAATTTGAATAACTTCCACAATATAAAAGTTAAACTCACTAAACTTTATGTGTGTGTAGACTGACCCTTCAGAGATTTTTTGAAATAAACAAAACAAATTTTGGCCGAAAAACACTTCTTAAAACTTACAAAAACTAAAGTATTGTTTTTTACACTGTTTTGAGTTTTTTAAGCAAAAATAATGTTTTCTAAATGGGCGCCGTTGGCGGCTTCACACTCTTCGGCTCTTTTTAAAACATTTTCCATAACAGTTTGCAACATCTGAGGACTTATGGCTCTTATTTCTGCTTCAATATTTGCTTTCAGTTCCTCAATATTGTTTGGTTTATTGGCATAAACCTTTTCTTTGAGGTAACCCCATAAGAAGAAGTCAGGAGCTGTAAGGTTGGATGATCGTGGAGGCCATTGAATTTCGCAACTGCGAGAGCTAATCTGATTTCCAAATATACCCTGTAAAAGTGTAAGGGTATCTCTCGCAGTGTGTGCTGTGGCTGCATCCTGTTGGAACCACATCCTGTCAGGTTTGGCGGCAACCCATGGTTGCAAGAAATTTTGCAGCATTTCTCGGTAGCGGTCACCCGTTACTGTTACCTGATTTCCGGCATCGTCTTCAAAGAAATAGGGGCCAATTATCTCTTCAGCAGTAACGCCACACCACACCGCGCACTTGAGTGGATGTAATGTGTGCTGCTGAATTATCCTTGGGTTCTCCGTACCCCATATTCGGCAATTTTGTTTATTGATGAACCCATCAAGATGAAAATGGGCTTCATCCGACATTATTAGTTTTTTGAGAAAATCGGGATCATCATTGGCCAAATCCTGGAGTCGCATAGCGTACTCAAGTCTTTTTTCATTATCTCAAGGTTGAAGTTCTTGAACTAGCTGCACTTTATATGGAAAATATCCTCTTTCTCTTAGCATTCTCCGAAGTGAGGTTCGAGAAATGCCAAGTTCTTTTGATCTCCTCCTTGTGGATGTGGATGCATCCTCCTCCAAACTTCTCTCCAGTTCCTCGAAATTTTGAGCTGTTCGTACAGTACGAGGCCTACCACTTCTCGCCATGTCGGATATTCCTTGTTGGTCCCTAAAACGAGCAATAATTCCTCGGATTGCTTTTGCCGAAGGAGAGTTTCTGGTGTTGTAATGACGCCGATAGATGAGTTGAGTCTCCGAAATCGACTCATTGGATTTAAAGTACCACTCTATTATGAGGGTACGTTCCTTAGGGCTAATACAGCTCATGCTTGCTTCGGAAGGGGTCCTTTACTTATTCTGAAAAAAATCAACAAAAAAAATCAATAAATAAAAAAGTTATGAATTTTTAAAAATAGGACCCTTATTTTGGCCCACCCTGTATATTAAAAAATAATGTTAATATTAAAAAAATAATGTTATAAAGTAAAAAAATAATGTTATATATTAAAAAAATAATTTTATATATTAAAAAAATAATGTTAATATTAAAAAATAATTTTAAATATTAAAAAAATAATGTTATAAAAGAAATGTTATAAAGTAAAAACAATATAAATTACAATATTATGATATTAGATTGAGTGAGAGTAGAGTTATGAGTAAAGAGAACTGAAAACTTGCATTATTTTTTCCCTGTCGCATCGCCGCAATATTCCTTCTTTGTGTCTGTTTTACAAGTACTTTAATGGAATGTGCTATGATGAAATCATTGCACTTGTGCCCTATCCTTGTGACATATCCTTGACTAAACTGTCAAGTAGCAAAATTCCACCCCTTCACTGTAGAGGTCTTTACAGGAACGTTTTAATAATTTCTTCCTTCAAACTGCTAGACTTTGGAATTACCACTCTCCGTTTCCTGCTTCCCTGACTGTACTAACATGCAGAAATTTAACTGTAATATGGACATCGTGTTCATCTCTTCACAGAATATCCTCTAGACATGATCCAAAATAGTAAATCTTTACATTTCAAGTGATAATACATCTTGCTTGGAGTGAGCAAAGAGTAATAAAACAATAGTATGAATCAAATCCAGTCTATCATTGGATGTACATCATGTGATGTTACGTTTCTTTTTAATTTTAATAAAATGTATTAGATGATGATGATGATGATGATTTTTCCTCTTCTCGTTCAATATTTCAGGAAACAGCTGGCAATGTCGACGATGAAATCATGAGTGCGATCAAGTTGAAAAAAGACAGGATTTACATCCTTGCTTTGTTTAGTGCCTTCATCTTCTGTTCTTATGTTGTTTTAAATATTTTCTCACTTTGGCAAGCATCGACCTGTTCAAATGACGTCAGTCGCAAGTTTCTACAAGATTTGGTAAGAAATACACAATTGTTTATTTCATCGTCTTTTTCTACCCTCTATTATGCAACAAAAAACATTTTCTCTTTATAAATTTACAATTCTTTTATGATTTTAAATTTTTGAGATGAAGATTTTCAATTTCTATTGAATTATTTAGACTACTGTTCTCATCTTGAGCATTATTCTTACAACATTTCGACCGATGTTGTAACATTGTCCAAGAACTAACAAATTGTAATCTCAGTCGCAAAGAAGACTAAGAATAGAAAAGGACATCAAATCGCTTTTCTTTTTTTGTAACAATGACATTTATTTCTTCATTGTAACGGCTGTGATATCGCCCACATCTTGAATGTGATCCACACATTTCACATGATCTCAAACGTTCTTCACATCTCTAATGTAATCTCAAACCTTATTCACATGTCTAATGTGATCGTCCTCTTTTTTTTCTTTACCGGTGACATATGCATTTGCATATGTGAGTCCTGAACTCTTGAATCTGCACAGAATTTTGAATTTTTCATTTAATTCATGGGAGTAGCATGCTCTTGTTCTGTCAGCCATGAGTAAATGTTTTAAGTATTTCACAATTGTATTCTTAGTATCAGCCACACTGAAGATTTAACCTTCAATGTCTAGAAGAGTATTACTTCGAAACCCATGGTGTAACGGATAAAATATTAAGTAAAATTCAGTTTTGTACTGAGATACATTTAAAACATATTTACATTTGTCAACAGTTCAAAGTTCACTTATCAGTTTATATATCTTTTCAACCGACAAGCCACCATATATTTTTTACTCGATCATATCTTTTTTTTTTATCACGGTATCATAGTCCACAAAATCCTTTTCTTTTTTTTTTTAAAGTTTGTTGTTAAATTATATATCATATTTTTCTCCAATCTCTTTTCTACAGCATTTCAATCATGCTAAAATCTCCAACTCTCCAAAATATTGCATGTAAAACCAAATGTCTATTGCTTTCAAATGTTTCCTTTTCTCTTCCCTCCTCTTACCACCACTCTCTTGCCTTCTCCTTTTCCTATTACCATTTTGTTAAGTCAAGCCAAGCCCTGGCAAATAGAAATGAAAAAAATTAAACTAAATAACCAAGCAATCAACCACAGTAAACAAAGCCTTGCGACCTCCTCCATCTATTGACTGCCCAGTGATATTTAGAAAGACAGAGAGAAAAAATCAGACAGCATCATACTCTATTATTCAATTAATTGGAATTCTTTTTGAGGTGAGTAAATTTGTATTATTTATCCACTTCGGGGCCTGTGGCACAGTGAATAGAGACATTGAATCTCTATGTTCCAGGTGAATATTGTCTGAAGATTGCAGTTACAATCCTACTCAAAGCAGGCCAGAGGCTTAGTTGGCCAAAAACGTGGTGAGACAACAACTATGGAAGGCAGTAATTACTGAAGATGCAGTCAGGAGATTCAGTATTCCTATTCCGTCACCTGACGAAGGCCAGAGGAATAGTTGGCCGAAACATTGTGAAATAACAACTAAAAGATGAGGATAATAGTTCGTTTGCCTTACTTTCCTGGTCTCTCTCCTTTATAAATCTGGCAGTATTCTTTGTTTTTCTTTTCTTAGTCCATTTCAAATCCAATCGCTCAATATTTTTTTTTTTTTTTTTAAGTTATTATTTATCTGATGAGCAAGCATATGTTCTTTCATCATATCACAGATACAATTTCCTACCATCAAACTGATTTGGTGTCTCATTTCTCTGCACTCTGCAAAAAAGTTGAAGTGGGGGTTGCAAATGTTAGATGATAATAATTAAGAATAACAAAAAATAATTACTAATTTTACCTGATCATGACTGAATGAATAAGAATAATCTATCCCTGTAGATTAAATAAAGGGTTCAGTTTGAAATTCCATATAGATAATTCATTCGATATGAAGATTCCCGAGTTTAATAAGATGCACATGAAGAAGGTCAGAAGTTACATCAGCCAAAATGCTATGAAAGTAACAACAGTAATAATATTCATCTTTATCTCCATCATTATCTTCTTCTTCATCTTCTTGTAGTTAATGTTCATTTTACATGCTAACATGTGTTGAACGAGTCTTAGAAATCCGACTTCTGAACTAACCTATCTCTTGCCAGGTTATTTAAACTACATAACCGGAAATACAACAGATTTGCTTTGGAAGTCATTTTTTTAGTTGGGGCAAGGTTTTTATAGGTTAAATGCACGTTTTGATGTCAAACCCAGTGAGATGATGAGGACCAGAGGTTTTATTGAGACACGATTGCCTACCAAGGATAAAGAGCGTTTTACCTTAAACTCTGAGATGAGAATAGTAGTCTAAATAATCCAAGGGCATAACCAGAAAGGACCAAGGGGGAGGAACCCAAACTTTTGTAGCAAAAGTTTTACAAAATGTTGTGTTCGTTTCAGTAAAGTTTTGTTTCGTTTCATTCATTTTTTATGATTAAGACAACCTTACAATTGCAATAATGCTCATTGAATGTTCTTATAATGTGAAATTTAAATATTTTGATTAACTTATTATTATTTTTTTTTAAATAATTACTCTTGTCAAATTACTCAACTTTATTAATAAATGCAATTTTTGGTTTACCCTGATTATAACTTTTCATGTTTCATAGTTAAACCTTGATACCTTTTGCCACATTCTGGTTGTAATTGAATACTTATAGTAGCAATACCACATGAAAAAATTTAAATGGCTTAAAATATTTCAATATTGGTATATATAGAAAGAGCCTGATAAGCTAAGAAAGAATTTTTTTAAATTTTTAAAATCCAATTAAAATCAAGGAAGTTATGACTATTTTTATGCCCTGCGTGTTTAGATGTTTTCCCCTTTTTAAGACCATATGCATTTTGTCACATTTTTTGCATTACTTTTTCAGTAAAAATGTTATATCTTTGTTATGCTGTGTCTTTGTTTTAACACAAGACTAAGCAATGAAATTTGCCATATAAGTGTATTTTTATGCAAGGAATCTGAATATGCTATTGAAAATCTCCAGAAATGAATGGTTTCCGAATAATCTGCAGTAAATACACATAAATATGCTGCGATTGCTTAAAAATACCATGTATTCATTAAAAGAAAAGGAGTTAGAGAACTCAAAGTTTAGTTGTAATGCATTTTATGTGCCAAAAACTGAAATCAAAATCCAGGATTGGTTAAAAATGAATATATTGCAATATTTCTTTGGTATTATTATAGATTAATACCTTCTGTTACCCCTCCCCATTGACCACCTCTCCAAAATATGTGATTCTACCTTTATAGACAATTGCATGTGAACAACTTGAAAAACTTTAATAAAAGAAACAAAAATTATTTTAGAATTTAATGTAAAATGATTTCTCATTTTGAATCATTCCAGCGTTTTAGGGCAGTTACCCTCCCACCTTTTCCTATGATAGATAAATCCTGGGTGTTTTTTTGCTTGTTTGTTTTCTAAAACGCGATTATGCATGGTTTTAAGAGGGTCTTTGTGCAATTATGAGAAGGTAGGGAGCTTGCCACTCTGACTTTGGGTTAATGATAGGGCTAAGGAAAATTATGTGTGAACATCCTGAAGACTTGATAGAAATAGAACAAAAACAATTTTAGAAATTAGAGTGGGGGTTGGTTTCACAGAAATGTAAAATAATTCACCATTTCAAGACAATCCTAGCATTTTAGGACAGTTGACCAATTTTTTTTTTTTTTTTGGGGGGGGGGGTTAATCATGTGCACTTTTCTTTAAACGTTTTAAATGCTTTTCTTTTTTTTATGTTTATATGAGCTCACAGAGGAAGTTTGTTTAGTGGGGAGCTCTGCCACTTGTACTTAGCGTTATTGTTAAGGTTAAAGGTTTTAGGCGGAGGCTTGCCACTCGTACCTAGGATTAGACATAGAAATAAGTGATTTTTTTTAAGAGGGTGTTTGATACGCATTGTGAAACTTTACAAGAATTATGACAAACAGACAAAAATAAATGTTATTTAAAAAAGTGACGTCCCTCTAACAGAAAACATGATGCTTGGAAAAACATCAAGTATTTAAATTCTATTTAAATATAAAAAAAGAAACAAGTTTTTGCTAAAGCTGGCAAATTGTTAAAAAATTTGAATTAATGTTATTTTGATTTTTAATTACATTTCATGTCTTTTCCTACCGTTGTTATTTTTTAACTGAGCACCTCCTACAAATATTTAAATATTGATTTTTTTTTTTTATTTTATTTTTTTTTTTTAAATAATCGGATAGATTACTTTCCATTCGATAATAATTCACTGAAAACATTTTTTAAGGAACGAGAATTAGAAGTGTGTGTACCGTTCATACACGTGAACCAAAACATCATATTTCACATTTTCGCTTGTTAAAATATTTTAAAATTTACTACTACCCAATTTTTAAAAATATTTGTATGGTTGATAACAAAATAGCTCTAACTAAACATGCAAGAATTTTTTTTATAACCAGATTTTCAATTAAAAAAAAAATCGATTTGGAATAAAAAATAAACAACAAAAACAAAACGTTTGTTTACGCCATGTTATCGCTGCTGCTGCTACTATCACTACTACTAGAGAAGTCTTGATTCAAATTCATAACAATTTTTTCGGATATTATGTTTTTAAATTGCTACGTACCACTAGAGAAACCCCTGTCCAATCATCTTTTTAGCGAATAAACATAGTAAAAAGATTGTTTTATTTATTAGTGAGTGTCCGAAGAAAATTTTTTTCAGAACTTTCAATACTCATCATTTTGAAATCTTTTCTTTAACACAACAAAAAACAAGTGTTCAAATGAATTTCGGACACTCGAAATTATTAAAAATGACATCTCTTTTGGCTAATTTCCAAATTTCATTAAAAAATTCTTAACAGAAACATGGTACGAATGTTTAGAAATCGGGAGGGTCGTTACAAAATCTTACCAAAAATGACGTTTTATGATGTTCACATTTTTATCACTTTATTTGCTTAAAACTCTAAAAATATATAATGTATGTTATTATTTACTAATTCATTTGAAAGTATATTCATTTCTGAACAAAATAGTGGTATTTTAAAGACTTAAAGTGCTTTGGTTTTTAAAATATGACTATTTTAGCAGAAACCCCTTGAAATCTGTGATTATCCAAAGCGTTTTAACGGCCATGTGTATTGCTACTTATAGATATATGAAGGAAAACAAAAAACAAATAAAACGATACAAAGTTTCATTTCGATTGCATACAAAAAAAATGAAAATAGATTAGTAAAAATTTTTAACAAAACAGAACAAAATGAAGCAAATCCAACTCTGCGAAATTCTCCTATAGATAGATAAACTGTGAGTAGTTATTGTGAAATGGCAGGCAAAATCAATTCATAAGCAATAAATAATTACCCCATTAGCAAACAAATTATTTACAACTATCTCTGACTGCTCTACTGGTGCTTTAAATTAGAGAAAAAATTTTGGTTGACTTCTTTAAGAAGGGGTTCAAAAAACCACGGCTGGCTACACCCTTGAAATAATCCAAGTAAGCCAAACTTTTTAATTTTTTTATTTTGTTCTTCATGCATTCGGGCAACACCGGGTAGTCCTGCTAGTTACTGACAAGTCTCATACTAACAATGATGATCTTGGTATTTATTTCATAGCAATTTAGATTGTTACGTGCCTACCTTCCATTGTAGATCTTAGTAATGAGCCATTGCCAGGCCTTTTATAGGCATCTCATTAATTGATTTATAAAAAAAACAAGTTTTAAAATTTAATATTGGTTATTTTTCCTATTAATTTTCCAGTGCTCTTTGTACAAGAAAGAAGTGGTGGCTGGCAATCTATGCCATTCCATTTGCGTTAACCATACCATCCGTTACCGAAAATGCACCAACTACCGAGACGGCAAAGTTGTCATGATAGCCGATGCAGACAACAAACCATTTCCGATGATTCTCAAATCAGCAAAACACACTTTCAAAGATTTTGACAGCATTTCCTTTAAAGTTGGCAACCAGCGAAGGTATCCATATTTTGACACCTTCTGCCAAATAATCCGGGATTCTGTTTTGTTGAATCTTGGCTTTAATTTGACTTCTGAGTTGGATGAAATTGGACAGGTGTGGTCGATGGACACACAGACGTTCCTCGAGAGTACAAAATGGTCCAGGCGGGCATATGTCACCCTCATGGATAGCGTCTGGCCTCTCATTCAGCAGGATGAATATCTTCTTTTAAGGTTGAGCCAGCACCTGCCGTACATGCCGAAACTATACGGAACATGTGGATATGTTTATGCTGTTGAGTATGCACCCCCTTCCAAGCTGTTTTATTCCTCTGTTATCGAAGGGGGGTGGAGTGCTAGGGCCAAATTAGCCCTTGGAATTCTGGACGTGGTACGAGCGCTTGACTCTGATTTTCACGAACCATTACATATTTGCGATGTAAAGCCGGAGAATTTTGGAGTGAGTTCAACCAATAAACACGTAAAACTGATTGATACAGACTGCTTGCTACGGGATAGTACAATAAGAATGGAATTGCGCAACAAAACGTGTCGCACGGATCGAGACTGCACTTTTTTTGATTGCAAAGGATGGTGTCGAACGCAGAATAAAAAATGTGCTAATGAACGGATCAACACAAACTTACAGGTACGTTTCTTTAAAATTCTTTCATCTATCTTTATTATATACTAGCAGTTCAGCCCGGCTTTGCTCGGACCCTATGTACTGTTCATAACTTTATGTGCATATGTAATATATATATATATATATATATATATATATAAAAAGTTTGACTCGTGTCCAGGTAATCTACATCTAAAATGGCCGAAAACCGATTAAAAAGATTTTCCCAAATCTCAATATCCCTTATGTCAAATCTTGAGTCTGTAGACTAAAAATTTGTCATAATAGTTTGGTAGGGAAATGTACAGAGAGAGAGAGAAAGATACACACACACACACACACACACACACACAATTTCACTTTACTATCGGGGGTACCCGGCGTTGCCTGGGTGTAGAGGTGTGTGTTGGGGGGAAGGTAAATCAAAACAAAAGAATAAGCGAAGTAATAATCCTGCTTAAATATTATATAAAAAAAACATTAAAACTTCTTAAAAAATCATTGCCTGGGTGTTTGTAGGTGTGTGTGTTGGAGGGGGGGGGTAAAAAAAGTTTTGGTAGGTAGGTAGGATCGAACCCGAAGCCTTGAGGCGAAGGTGAAAAATAAAGTGTGAAAAAAACCTGGCACGTTACCCGCTCGGCCAGCAAAGAAGAGTAACTGAAACATTTAAGTATTAAAAACGGAATTGAATTGACAGGTGCAAAATTTTAATGAGGTCAAATAAAAATACCGCAGTTAATTTTTACCGCGAGGCAGTTTTTTGGGTTTGTTTACCCAACTTTGGCTGATTTTGTTTCCCAAGATGTTGGGTGTGGGGGGGCAGCTCCCCATAAAAAGGGGATTGTCCAAATTGAATAGCAATTGTCTGATATAAGGGGTTTCCCCTGCAGTGATCAAAAGCTGATTGCTTTCTGGATGTTCCAGCGCGATTGCCGGGGACTGCACCTTTGCTTCAGATCAGTTTTGCTTTTATATGAAAAGGCTGAACGAACGAAGCCGAAATAGCAAGAATTTTATAAAAGTCGACGTAAATAAATCTAGACGCAACGCACGTTTGCAAATTGTAGATATCATAATCTAGGGGGTATGTAAAAAGTTCTAAGACATAGTCCCCCCCCCCCCCCGAAACCGGGTGAAAAAAAGCTTTTCTTGGACATACAAAAACGTGTGTGTTGCATTTGCCTTTTATATTATATAGATAAAGTTATATGTATTTGCATAAGATTCACTCCAAAACTAATTAACTGATCAATATCAATTATAGAACACAATTGCTAGATGTAAGTGACACGCTTCTGGAGGTTGAAGGTTCAATCCTCAGTGTGGGCAATACTAAGAATACAATTGACTAATGGAGCAAGAGCATTAAATAAGGTTGGTTGGTTGTTTTTGTTTTACGGCATATCAACCTTTTTCAGGTTATTTAATGCCGAATCTAGTTATTTTGAGGAACGATTTTTAATGGAGTATATTTTTTTTTTAAGTCAGATTCTATTTAACCCATAGTTGGGACCCTAACAGGTACTACCACTCCGGGTCAGAGTGGACCTGGGAGCAATGGCAATTAAAGGGTGGCTCCACACTCCCTAAGGCCTCACCATCAGATATAGTTTTAGGTCATATCCAGGACCGTATTAAATAAGGGATTCCATTCGAAAGTCTGTGACGATTCCCAAGTTTAACACAAAAGATTTCTAAGTTTAACAAGATATATCTTAAGAGGGTTGGAGGTTATAGCGACCAAAACATTAAGATAAGAACTAAATAATTCAAATAATGCAACTTATCAATTCTCATCTCAAAAATTTATGAACATAATGTGTGTGAACACTTTTAAAAAAAATAATTTTATAATGTAGAGTTTAAAAAAAATGTAAAAAATATCCCTAAACAGCAACAAGATAACAGCAAATCTATATATTAATATGAGAGTGTGTGTGTGTGTTATTTTCTGTGTCATGCTTACATCCGGGTCGTTTAATTGTTATATACTTCCATTTATTTTATTTTTTTTTTTACATGGTAGTAACCACTTATAAAGGCCTGGAAGCCACTCGGGGATGAGGGTTATTGCATGTACAGTAATCAATGGGATAGTATCGTAGTAATCGTTAGTATTGGAGATTTTATAAAGTGTCTTGCTTAAGGGCGTGGTTCATCAGGAATTTGTTTATGTTGGACTTGAAGACATCCAAGTTGTACTCAGGTGGGAAACAGGCAGACGGAAGAGAGTTTCACTGGCGTGCACTTCTAAGAAAGAAGCTTTGTTCATGGAATCTATGTTTTGGTTTTGGCATAGATAAAGAGTGGGGAAAATTTTTGACAGTGGTTTCAGCTAGACGGGTGTTTATCGTGAAAGATTGGCAAGGGAGGACCAGAGATTGGAGCTCAGACGAGCCCTGCCATGGAAGTAACGATAAAACAAAGACAGGCTCGCAACATTTCTTCTGTGGGAGAGAGGTTGCAGGGAAGAGAAAAGGGCATCCCCTACTAAACCACAAAGTCTATTTTGTACTCTGTCAAGGCAGGATAGGCTGTTTTTAGCAACTCCTGACCAGATGTGGCAGCAGTATTCCATCCTTGGATGTACTTGGCTTTTATATAGATAGAGAATTGCATCAGCAGTGAGATATCTTCTGGAGCGGAAGAAGGATCCTACCGTTTTTCCAGCAACCTTGGCAACAGACTTGATGTATGTGTTCCATTTCAGATCAGCAGTAAAGCAGAAGCTTATCAAAACATGGAGCTTCCCCTAGACAAGAGCCATCTATTTCAATTGATGCCAGAAGGGGATCAGAGCATTGATGATGTAAAGATAGGAGCTTGGTTTTAGATGCATTAAAAGTAACCAGCCACCTCTTCCCCCACTGTACCATGCGCTCAAGAGGAGAGAGAATCAGAGAGAACTTTGTCATTTACAGCCTTAGATGTGCTACCATAGATGGTCATGTCATCAGCATAGATGTCAACGAATGATTTAAGTATGTGTTTTGGGAGATCATTAATGCAGATCAGGAAGAGAGTTGGGCCCAGGATGGACCCCTGAGGGATTCCAGCATTAATACTGTGGGCCTCTGATTTTTGCCCATCAACCACTACTCTTATGAGCCTATCAGAGAGAAATGATTTAATGATTGAGAAAATATTTCCAGTTATACCGTAGCTGAAAATCTTATGAAGTAGTCCCTTATGCTATACCTTATCGAAGACCTTTGATATGTCAAGAACAATTGCCCTAGAAAGGAAGCCTTTGTTAAGAGATTCACTAATCCTATAAGATATAACTGTTAGCACATCTGCTGTAGATCTGGAAGAATTGAAACCATATTGCATGTCACTAAGAAGCTTGTTTCTGCTGAGGTGGTTGACTACTTCTCTATTTAATATGAATTCCAGCAACTTACTCATGACACACAGAAGACTTATTGGTCTGTACTGAGAGGGAGATGACTTATCACCTGAATTCTTAAATACAGGGCAAACTGATGAGGTTTTATAGGGTGTTGGGAAGCACTTCTTAAGGCAAAGCTTAAACAGTTTTGTAAGTATGAGAGCAAGTTCTGGTTGAAGCTTTTTCAACACTATAATTGGAATGCCGTCAGGGCCAGTTGCTTTACTGGAATCAAGGTTCTTGATTAGCTTGGCAACCTCACGCACAGATATTTGTATATTGTATAGCGTCTTGTCTGTTATAAGAGGAAATACCAGGAGTTGATGGCCTTGGTCGCATAGGGTAGAATTAGCTGCAAAGTTCTTGGCAAATAGTTTGGCCTTGTCGGATGCTGACGAGATGACCTCTAGTTCATTGATAATGGTTGGGATAGAACATATGCTTCTGGTCAGGATTCTGTTTGCTATTTGCCAAAACTGGTGGGAACCAAGCCGCTGCTCAGCTACTTTGGATTTAACAGACTGCGCATATAGCTCCCTTGCATTTTTTATTACTCTTTTACAGTAGTTGCTGGCAGTCCTGAAAGCAGCTTTAGTCTCAGTGCATCTGTTACGTTGGTAGCTATGGAAAAAGTGATTTCTGTGCGCGATGGCAGCTGGGGAAAATCATAGCTGGCTGTTAGGTTTTTGCTGGAATTTTTTGGATGGTATGAAACGGTCTATGCCTACAATTAACCATTCGGTCAAGTCTGATACTATAGAGGACACATCCTTTTTAAACATAGAATGCAGGGGTAGATCAGATATAAATGTACAGAAGCTATCCCAGTCAGCCGTAGAGTATCGATATACTGTATGGTGGAGAGGTACGTCTAAAGACTTATTACTTTTCATTTTTATCTTAAGTGATACAACTGAGTGGTCGGAAGATCCCAGAGGAGATAGAACGGAACATGAACATAGTTCAGGGGAAGTTGTGAGAAAAAGGTCTAGAAGGCTTGCGTACTGACCGGAAGTATCGGGCACACGGGTGGGTTTGTGAACAATCTAGGTGAGGTCATAGGTAATGGTGAAATCATGACAGAACCTCTGTCTTGTTCGAGTGAGTCAGCCATTCTACATTGTGGACATTGAAGTCACCGCAAATGTGGATGTTAGTCGAAGGATGAGCAGACAGGATGTGGTCAATTTTCTCAGATATACTTTTAAAGATAGTAACTTCGCTGTTGTGGGGGCGATAGAGGGCAAATATAATTACGGTGGTGTAAGCAAGTGCAACCCGGAAGCACATATAAGGTAATTTAGGGTCTTTTCTGGAGATATCCCTATCACACGGAAAGCCATCTTTAATGTAGGCACATATTCCATGCCCATGGCGATCTTGTGGTCAGATTTAGATGTTATTTTAGAGTATCCTTTAGTTTAGTTATGAACTCGTCTAGGAAAGTGGTCGGCCCTATGCCAGTTTCGCTTAGGAAGAATATGTCCGGTTTCATCTCCTGTAATTGGGTTTCAAACTCTGGAAGGTTGGAACGTAGACCCCTGAAGTTGGAGAAGGAGACATGGTAGTAGGGATCTATGTTGGAGGATGAGGGGGATGCATTTGTGATGTTAGGCTGTGTAAGGTGTTAACTTTGGTCAAAATCGCCTGTTCCTTCTTTCATCAGATTTTTTCAATTATCGATTATTGATACGTATCGAAGACATTCCCATGCAAAACCCATCTAAGAACACAGCCAGGCACGTAAAGTACCTTCCTGTGTAATTTCATAAAAATCTGTCCAACCATTTTCAAGTTCATGGAATGAACACACACACACACACACACACACACACAAAGTTTCTTTTATATGATAGTAAATTGATAGGATATATATATATATATATATATATATATATACACACACACACAAAATAAGTAGTAAAACTAAACATTTCCAATAAATATAGGTTGTTTAAGGCTCCAACAATTCATACTAGAATTGTCTGCCAGAACCTGTGGCATAATGGATATAAATGCTAAATAATAATACATTCTGAAGGTTAATGGTTTAATCCTCAGTGCAGGCGATAGTATGAATACTTGAAGTACTTAAGTAACTTCTACGTAGTCATGTTTGATGGAATGAGAGCAAGCTATCTCCGTGGATTAAACAAAGGGTTCTGTTCAAATGAACCATGGAATGGATGCGTGTATACAAATGTATGAAAAGTGGCATCACCGGTGGGGGTTGGGGAGAGAACTATAATAAAAAGAGAAAAACAAAGCTCTTATGAGAGCTGAGATAACAATTAAGATCTTATGAGAGACGTAGATAATGTTCGCATTCATGTGCGAGGCGTGAAAGATGCTCGAGAAGGAAATCACGTAGGTGACATCACGACTGTAATAACAAGGAAATAAATGTTGTTGTTAAAAGGAACAAGCGAGTTGGAGTTATTTCCTATTCTTTGTCTTGGTCTCTTTTGTGACTGAAACTGCACACAATGTGTGTTGATCCTCGGACATTGTTACACAAAATGCCATGCAGATTTTTTAGTTCGACAGAAAGATGCTCCTGAATAAGGTTACATCAGCTGAAAGTGTAAGAATAACACCCCAGATGAGAAGGGTAATCTGAATAATTAAAATAATAAAATCGTTATGAAAAAGAAAATGTCTATCCCCACCCGTCATAAACAAAAAATGAAAATGTATCTTTACCATTTGCATATTTCAGGTTATATGTGAACACATCCTTCTCGGGAAGCATTTCTTTGTGGGTCTCCTGAAGAAGGCTCCTCTGAAGCTGCGTGAACAGTTATGGATGTTACTACAGCAGTGTGCCTTTCCCGTCACTTACAACAACAACTCGCTCGTGAAACATTACAAGCGGAAACATTTTTGGGAAATCTATCGGTTCCTCCAACGCAGCATTGGGATCGGAGTCAGACATCCGGGCGAGATATGACAGATATCTTTTTTTTTTTTTTGTTTGTTCTTGTTGTTTTTGTTGTTTTTCAGTTGAAACATGATCTGCTTGTTTTTTTGTTTTTTCACTTAAATCTCAAATTTAAAATTTGGGGTGAAGGGGGCTTTGAAATGATTTTGATATTTTTTAATATTTAAAAAAAATGTTTTTTAATACTTTTAAATATTTTTTAATGGCTTAAGCAAATCGTTTTTTAATGGCTTAACCAAATCGTTTTCTCAATTTATATCACATAATTGTTACATAACATTGCACTGCGAATGGATCATTCTTTACTAAAAATATTAGTTTGATATAAGATTATTACAGGTTTATTTAATAATTTTATTGTTTTAATTTATGCTAAATTTGCAAAGTTACTACATTGACGTATACAGTTAACCAAACAAACCTGTTTTGAGACTTATGTTGTCACCATAAGCATGACATGTAAGACAGGTGAATATAGAAAAAAGATATGAGCTTGCATAAGTCATTCTCTTTCCTTTCCACTACTTCTTCAGCAAGTTTTCAAACAATATAAATAAACCTAGACTTTTTGACCATGAAAACGGGCAAAAGTAATAACCCATTGACTAATAATAAACATTTTATGCCAAATTAATGGTTGTATATGATTAAATTTATATTCATTTTTGCATTAAATACTAATCCCTATTAATTCCTAACTGTACATCAGATGGATACCATAATACTTAGTTTGGGGCACCTTATTATATTAAAGATTCATACATAATTTTAGGCAGATCGATACAGTAGTTTATGAGAAAACCTCAAGATTAAATGTATTGATCTCTGCGTCGAATGGATACTATAATACTTAGTCTGCTGCACTTTATCATAGCAAAGGTCCATACAAAATTTCAGCAGATTGGCCTAGTAGTTTCTGAGAAAAAGTGAAATGGACAGAAAAACAGACAAAAAGAAATATATTATTATATAATTTTTGGGTTAGGGTTGTGGTTAAGATTAAGATGAAAAGAAACTGAACGGAGAACGAAAGAGTAGCTTATACAGGATAATATTTTTTTCATGTGCACTTGTCTTGTGTGCCATGCCTGAGATGGTAGCCACCTCCTTAAATTTTATCACCATACTAGTTAGGTCAGTATTTGTTATATATATATTATAACATATCTTTCTCTTTCCCTCTCCCTCCTCTTTCTTCCTATCTCTATCTCTTCTTCTCCTTTCTCTCTTACTCTTAACCCCCCCCCCACTCTCTCTCTTACTCTATCTTTATTTTTTAGTTGGTTCGTCACAATTGAGTTTAAATTACAGTGTGGTCCAAAATGATGTAACAATTTCTGATAGCATTTATTGTTTATTCTTTAAAAAAAACAAAAAAAAAACTTGGAATTTCGGTTCCATAGACTTTTCTTATGGATAAGTAAATTTTGTGTCGCATAAGTTCTCCATCATGTACCATCATTTTGTGCATTACAACTCACTAGTTTCTAATGTGCTCGATTCAAACTCCTTGGTGCTGAATCACTATGGTTACTCACACATTGAAGTTTGTAATGACCCTCCAAAAGTTGTCTCAGTCACAATGTTATTTTGTGTCCAGACTGATCGTGGCGGATCACTGCAATCTTCAATGTTATCCTGCATACTTCCCATCTACCTGAATAAATTGGGAAGTCATTTATTATGAGTCTGGTTGGAGTGGGGTTTTTTTTTCCAGAAAGTTCCTCCAGAATTGTCAAGTTTGGAGAGATGCTTTTGTCGCAAAGTTTACTTTGATCTTCTCCTGGACGGAATATCTTGCTGCTTGTTCAGTTTCACCCGGAAAATAAAAAGTTGGTTTAATTTTCATGATTGTGATAATAAATTGGAGAAATCATTTTGGATCATCCTGTTTTTTTTTTTGTTTTTTTTTTTGTTTTTTTTTTTACTGTATCCCACCTTTTTTTAAGTCCACTTGAATCCCTACTTCTTGTGAATGCGAGTTCTCTATTTTTTCGTTGAAATCCAATTTTTTTTAAGTAGGAAAAGTGATTTCTGACAGATTGCTTAGCCTTAACTGCTTATTTTTTTGTCTTTCTCTATTTTGCTTTATCTCTCTTTCTCTAGCTTTTTTCTCTTCCTCTTCTCCTTTTCATTTTGTCAGGTTAGTAAGGAAAACTGTGATTTCTGCCAAATCACTAGAGTCTTACATGCTTATTTTTTGTTGCTATTTGGCTGGATTTTATTCCTCTTTCTTTCTCTCTATCTCGCTTTATCTTTCATTCTCTTGTCCTATTTCTTTTCTCTTCTTCTTTTCATCTTTCCCCCCTTCTTTCCTCTCTCATGATAGTTCTCGGTGAAAACTGAAAATGTTAATTTTACCATGTAGGCTAAGGCTTCGAAAGATGATGAGATAAGAGGTGACTTTTGCATCGTCGAAGAATGACTTCCTGTCTCCTTCCCTTCCTCCCACATGCACATTCAATGACTCTTAGTTGAAACTGATTGGAGTTGCTTAGGAAAACGAAATTTGATTTTTCCACTGCCCATCTTTCATTACATATATTCATGCACATGGTGGGGATGGCATGGCTCCCAGATGGGAAAATTCGTTTCAACTTTTTTTTGACATTGGTCATTTACATTCTTGATTTGCATAAATTATTAATGCTCTTAGCAAACAAAAATTAAAAACCCAATCTATTTTTTTTTTTCATTACAGACTACAAAAGTCTTTTCTGTTTTTTATTACTGAGCAATTCATCAATTGATAATGAAACAATAATTCAAATGATAAAAACTAAAAATTATTATACTAGTTCAAAAAAAAAAAAAAGTTTTGAGAAATTCAAAACACATTTTTTTTTATATACAGGTTATTATAATGCAAGAAGTTGAAATATATCGGAGTTTAGAAGGAGGACAACAACAATGTGATTTTCTTTTTTAGTAAATCTTATATGGTTTAGTATTAATTTCTATACAGTGATTTATGTAACATAATTTACTGTGGGGGAGGAGAGGAGATATCTGTGTCATTGAATGTGGTAATGGAAAACAATATATCTAGTGCTTATGATCACATGGATTTAAAGAGATTTGATGAAGAGTTTTTACCTAGAAATATCATTGAGCAGTTAATCCTATATCAAATAAGATTTTCTATTTAAAAAAATATCATTTAATTTTTATCCTCCATCTCAACACCAGTGTATTTTTACTTCTTGCCTTCTATGACCTCTTTCTATACACATTATATTCAATGCTTCTAGCAAACAACATTATCTTATTACAATTTTATATTCCAAACATAATTTTCTATATATAGAGAGAGATCATAGAAGGCTATCACGTAAGAAGTGAAAATATGTCAGTGTTGAGAAGGAGGACAACAACAGTATGATTTTCTTCTTTTTTTTTAAAAATCTTATATGATTTAGTCTTAACGTCTACGCAGTGATGTAATGTGTGTGTGACCTAATTTACTGCGGAGGGGATATCTATGCTATTAGTTGCTGTAATGTAAAAGGAAAATACTATGTCTGTGCTTATGATCACATGATTTTAAGGATATTTTCAATGCTTATTATTTGACAAAGAGGTCTTACCTAGAAATATCATCGAACAGATGAGGTTAAATCAAATATGATTTATTAAAAAATAATATTATTTAATTAGAATTCATTATTGAGATGAGTATTATTTATTAATTTATTTATTGCGGACTATTATCCTCATCTTTCTTAGTTGTTGTTTCACAACGTTTTGGCTAACTATTCTTCTGACCTTCGTCAGGTAGTAACCATGATGGAATAGGAATTCCGAATCTCCTAACTGCAAATTTAAAATAGTATCACTTCATTTTTGTGCTCCATCTCAGCTTTGGCATATTTCCACTTTTTGCGTTGTAATAGTCATCTATGATCTCTCTGTATACATATACGCAATGCTTTAAGCAAACTATATCACTTTATTACAATTTTCAGTTATTTTAAATAAAAGTTTTGCCAATGTATAACGAGAACGCATTCCTTTCGATTAACACAAATATATTTCGAATGGATATTACATGTTAAGGCATTTCACGTTTGTACATACATTACCAGCTTTCACACTGCATTTATATCGAATAATGCTATGTTCACAAATTAATACTTAACATAATTCCAGTTTAATTTTAAAACTCTACATTAAAAAAAAATAGTATTTACTTTGAAATGATTCTTTTTTTGGAATGGTTTTATTTTTAATAAAATATGTTATAATCAAAATATATTTTTCAGTCTTTACTTTCATTTTTTTTTTTTTTTCAGAATGGTTTTATATTATAAAAGATATATATCTTTAAAGTTGACATAAAAATAGTTTTTACTTTGAAATATTTTTTATATATAAAACCATCCTCAGAAAAGTTTTTCAATGTCAAAACTAAAAGAAATATATTTTGATTATAACATCTATATAATTAGAAAACTCTGTGGACCTTCCAGCCGTGCTTGCTTGAATCTTTTCTTTGATCAGTGATTCCATTTTTTAAAAAAGGGATGAAAGGTGAATATATATATATATATATATATATATATATATATATATATATATATATATATATATGGGCGTAGCTCAGAGACTAAGGAATTAGGGTAGAAAGTCGTATGTTTTGGTTTCAATTCTAGTTAATGGCACCCAACTTATATATATATTTTTAGTTTTGATCTCACTACTATATATTAGGTTCAATATAATAATCTATAGAGAATTGTCTATAATAATAAATATGTAATCTGCATGAATTAAAATATATTTAAGCATATTTTATGACTAGGCAACGCCGGGCAGCCTGCTAGTATTATATTAAAAATAAAACCATTCGGTAATGGAATTACTTTAAAATAAAGATTAGTTCTTTGCAAGCAGAGTTTAAAAATTAAACTGGAATTTACGTAAGAAGGAATTTTTCTTTTGTTATACACTGGCAAGGCTTTCTGCTAAACAGAAGGAAGAAGTTGAAAAAAAAAATTGTTTTATTTAAAATAACCCAATTTTCTATTTGATAAACTTGATTTTTATCTGTCTGCATGTTTCAAAAACCCAAACTGCTGGACATAGAAAGCTGTCATCTGTTGGAACAATCTCCTTTCTATGTATCTTTTTTTTTTCTTTTTTAGGTTAATCATAACGCCATAATGCATGTGAAAAATTAGACAAGACCATCAGTTTTAACTGTTAATGTGACTTTGTAAGTAAAGCATTGTCCGCTTTCCTTTTCTGGTATTTTTCATCTATTTAATAAATTATTATCTGGCGGTGCGTTTTTCTGAAGCCTATGGACACCCAAACTGCTGGTCATAGAAAACTGACATGTGGCAGAAATAATTTTTTTTTTTTTTTTTTTCGAAACCCATAACTTCAGTTGTGCAATCTTTATTTTTGCACAGTTTGCACCATATTGATATATTTTGAAGGATTTTGTGGTCTGAATTTCTTTCACCTATTAAACATGTCTAGGGATGGATAAACTCTTTGGTATACTTAAGTGTGTGTATGGTTTCTAATATAATAAATCAATCCCCCATATTGGAACCACTTGATGTGCAAAAATTGAATGCACGGCAACCAGTGAAAACAATACAGAATGCAGATCTGAATACTCCTAAAAATCAAGTGGTTATAAAATGGGTGATCAATTTACTAGAATGTTGTATTAGAAACTGAGCACACCCTATCAATATTTAAATATTGACTTTATTTTTCATATTTTTGTATAATCTGGTAGATTAGTGTCCTTTTGATAATAATCTGCTGAAAATTTGAAAAAAGAACGACAGAATTAAAAAAAATATAGGGCTGGGGGTACTGCTTGTACGCGTGAACTGGTATTACATCTAGTCTATGTATATTATGATATGCTAAGGCATTTCGCATCTGTACATACGTTATCACCTTTCATACTACATTTATATTGAATAATGCTATGTTCATGAGTTAATGTCATTCTTATACCTATATAATATCAGGTTAGTGCAAAGGTTTTTGCTGGTTTCTAGAAATGTCATTTCAAACCATTGTAATTTATTTTATGCATATTATTATTACATAAACATATCATCATGATTAATTTATAACTTTTCCTTTTTCACATTATTAAAGCATTGTTCATATTTTTTGCAATATTCTCATGCACGTTGACTCAAAAACGACTTTCTTTCCTCAACAAAAAGGGAGTCATCTTCCATCACGATAACGTTCGTTCTCACACAGCATTACTGACCAAAGATCTAGGTTGGGAAATCTTACCCCATCCTGACTATTTACCTAACCTAACTCCCTCGCATTATCACTTATTTCAAGGATTACAAACCTATTTAGATAGTGTTACACCAATATCACGAGAAGAAATTGAATATGAGTTAGATTCATATTTCACACCAAAACGTAAAGAATTTTACAAGCAAGGCATTGACACATGAAATCAAGAGCAAATGTTGTTACTGTTACGAATAAAGATTTTCCAAAACCACAATTTTCATTATCAAGATGAATTTGAATGCCTACTAGACACTGCCCTCGAGTGTCTAAAGTTTCTCTGTACAAACTGGCATGAGGATACTTTTCCTTATAAGTAAATTCTGACTAAATATTCAAAACCACATCGCATTCAGAATAACTAAATATTCAAAATTACATCGCATTCAGAATAACTGAATATTCAAAATTACATCGCATTCAGAATAACTAAATATTCAAAATCACATTGCATTCAGAATAACTAAATATTCAAAATCACATTGCATTCAGAATAACTAAATATTCAAAATCACATTGCATTCAGAATAACTAAATATTCAAAACCACATCGCATTCAGAATAACTAAATATTCAAAATTACATCGCATTCAGAATAACTGAATATTCAAAATTACATCGCATTCAGAATAACTAAATATTCAAAATCACATTGCATTCAGAATAACTAAATATTCAAAATCACATTGCATTCAGAATAACTAAATATTCAAAATCACATTGCATTCAGAATAACTAAATATTCAAAATCACATTGCATTCAGAATAACTAAATATTCAAAACCACATCGCATTCAGAATAACTAAATATTCAAAATTACATCGCATTCAGAATAACTGAATATTCAAAATTACATCGCATTCAGAATAACTAAATATTCAAAATCACATTGCATTCAGAATAACTAAATATTCAAAATCACATTGCATTCAGAATAACTAAATATTCAAAATCACATTGCATTCAGAATAACTAAATATTCAAAATCACATTGCATTCAGAATAACTAAATATTCAAAACCACATCGCATTCAGAATAACTAAATATTCAAAATTACATCGCATTCAGAATAACTGAATATTCAAAATTACATCGCATTCAGAATAACTAAATATTCAAAATCACATTGCATTCAGAATAACTAAATATTCAAAATCACATTGCATTCAGAATAACTAAATATTCAAAATCACATTGCATTCAGAATAACTAAATATTCAAAATCACATTGCATTCAGAATAACTAAATATTCAAAATCACATTGCATTCAGAATAACTAAATATTCAAAATCACATTGCATTCAGAATAACTAAATATTCAAAATCACATTGCATTCAGAATAACTAAATATTCAAAATCACATTGCATTCAGAATAACTAAATATTCAAAATCACATTGCATTCAGAATAACTAAATATTCAAAATCACATCGCATTCAGAATAACTAAATATTCAAAATCACATCGCATTCAGAATAACTAAATATTCAAAATCACATCGCATTCAGAATAACTAAATATTCAAAATCACATTGCATTCGCAACTAGCCCGGGTGTTCGGCATTGCCCAGGTGTTTTGCAGTATGTGTTGAGCAAAAAAAAAAAAAAAAATGGTAGCAGGCAGGCTCAAACCTGTACTGTGAAGGATGAAAAGAACATGAAAAAAAAGTGACGTCTTTGCCATTGCGTCCATCGCCAAACCGGAAGTGGTGAAGCATTAAATTAAAGCTAGTCAATTGAAAAGAGGAGATTACTTTCGAAAATATCGGCGAAAAAAGCCACCCTTCCCTGTAGAAAAGTGCCCAGTTGAGGGTGAAAGAGTTACTGTTTTTAACCAATTTTTCGATATTTGTCGTCCAAAGGGTCGAGCTTCAAAACAATACTGATCTCGTGAAAATTTGTTGCCTCTGCTAAAAGTTTTAGGCAGATATATAAACATACATACATACATTTAAATAGACAGGTGGGATTTATATTATAGATGATTAAATATTATAAATCACATAGTATTCACAATAGTTAAATACTCAAACTCACATTTCCTATTCACAACCCAAATAAGATCCCCTTGGTATGGCTACCTCATACTAGCTTATATGAGGAATGGTGCACCTTCTCCAAGTTATGTTTGCCTATGATAACAAAACTAAGCTGGATACTCTACCAGACTAGATGGATTCTTATCAAAATCCGATAAGAGTAAAAGACCACGAAAGATATACTATAACAAATTAAACTTATCAATTAGTGAGAGGAAAATTGATGTTCTTAACTTCTTTACTAACTCAACATTTGTAAATGTAAAGGAAAATTGACAGAACACCCGAATATCTATGCATCACATATATAGATTAAGTGTTAGCCCATGAATATCTATGTATCGCATATATAGATTGTTAGCCCACGAATATCTATGCATCACATATATAGATTAAGTGTTAGCCCACGAATATCTATGTATCACATATATAGATTAAGTGTTAGCCCACGAATATCTATGTATCACATATATAGATTAAGTGTTAGCCCACGAATATCTATGTATCACATGTATAGATTAAGTGTTAGCCCATGAATATCTATGTATCACATATATAGATTAAGTGTTAGCCCATGAATATCTATGTATCACATATATAGATTAAGTGTTAGCCCACGAATATCTATGTATCACATATATAGATTAAGTGTTAGCCCACGAATATCTATGTATCACATATATAGATTAAGTGTTAGCCCATGAATATCTATGTATCGCATATATAGATTAAGTGTTAGCCCACGAATATCTATGTATCGCATATATAGATTAAGTGTTAGCCCATGAATATCTATGTATCACATATATAGATTAAGTGTTAGCCCATGAATATCTATGTATCGCATATATAGATTAAGTGTTAGCCCATGAATATCTATGTATCACATATATAGATTAAGTGTTAGCCCACGAATATCTATGTATCACATATATAGATTAAGTGTTAGCCCACGAATATCTATGTATCACATATATAGATTAAGTGTTAGCCCACGAATATCTATGTATCACATATATAGATTAAGTGTTAGCCCACGAATATCTATGTATCACATATATAGATTAAGTGTTAGCCCACGAATATCTATGTATCACATATATAGATTAAGTGTTAGCCCACGAATATCTATGTATCGCATATATAGATTAAGTGTTAGCCCATGAATATCTATGTATCACATATATAGATTAAGTGTTAGCCCACGAATATCTATGTATCACATATATAGATTAAGTGTTAGCCCACGAATATCTATGTATCACATATATAGATTGTTAGCCCACGAATATCTATGCATCACATATATAGATTAAGTGTTAGCCCACGAATATCTATGTATCACATATATAGATTAAGTGTTAGCCCATGAATATCTATGTATCGCATATATAGATTAAGTGTTAGCCCACGAATATCTATGTATCGCATATATAGATTAAGTGTTAGCCCATGAATATCTATGTATCACATATATAGATTAAGTGTTATACCATGAATATCTATGTATCGCATATATAGATTAAGTGTTAGCCCACGAATATCTATGTATCACATATATAGATTAAGTGTTAGCCCATGAATATCTATGTATCGCATATATAGATTAAGTGTTAGCCCACGAATATCTATGTATCGCATATATAGATTAAGTGTTAGCCCATGAAGGATGCTCTTGATTTCTGAGCACTTTGATTGAAGTAAAATAAAACAAATTTAGAATTGGCAGAATCTTTTGCATCAACCTGATAATACCCTGAGACATTTCATGTTCGAACATACGTTATCACCTTTCACACTGCGTTTATGTGGTATAATATTCATGGATTAATGCCATTTCTAATATCTATAATAATAATAATAATACGTTAAGGCATTCCATGTTCGTACATATGTTATCACGCTGAAAAATGACGCAGTTGAAAATGAATGAATGAATTGCTCCAAAACCTACTCTTTCATTCTTTTTTTTTTTTTATTTTGATGTAATTTTAATAAACATGTAATTATTACATTTTTGCATAAAAAGTAAAATTTTTACTCATTCAGTAAATAACAATAAATAATATTTTGTTAATAAAATGTTCCGTTCTTGTCCAAAAAAACAAAAATAAAGAAAAATATGTATCAATGATGAAATAAAAATATATTTCAAAAATCACATAAATTGGTCTAGTAGTTTTATTTTTATAAAGAAAATTAAATTTTATGAGTATCAGAGGAGTGACTGTCTCACATCGCCATTTTGAAAACAATCTCAAGAAACAAAAGGAGATAATTCAAGAATAATTAAAACTTGCAAGATTTTTCTTGTAATGCTTTATGAATTCCTATTAATTGCTTAAAAATTATTTTATTTATAAAAATAAAACTACTTGATCAATTTATGTGACTTTTAGAATATGATATTTTGATTTCATCACGGGTACGTACATCATATAGATTTTTCTTTATTTTTGATTTTTTTTTTAATATAGGAAGAATTCTGGATAAGAACCAAATGTCCTTTTTAAAAACCAATGTGCAAATATCAAGACCTTTAAGTGGAAGTCCAACTGGCTTGGCAGACTGAAAGCATTTCGATGAATAATGGCAATGAAGAGGTGTTTGTAAATCCAAGTTAATTCACAATATTTTTTTATGTGGGAATCACCACTTATCAAGGCTCAAAGGCCATTCGAGGATAAGTGTTAATGAGTGTTCTGTAATCATTGAGACAACAGCATATTCATAGTTAATGGTCGAAATGAATTATGGGGGGGGACTGAACAAGAACTTGTTTACATTGGACTTGAAGATGACCATATTGTAGTCAGCTGGAAAGCAGGCCGGCGGAACAGTTCCACAGGCACGTAGTTCTAAGAAATATGCTTTGTTCATAGAATTTGTGTTTGGATTTAGTCACAGATAGAGAGTGAGGGAAACTGTTGATAGTGGTTTTAGTTAGACGAGCGTTTTTTGGGGGGGGGGAGTTGTGAAAGATAACAAGGGGGAAACCATAGATTGAAGCTCAGGCAAGCACTTGCCATGAAAATAACAATAGAGCAGAGAGAGGCTTGCAAGGTTTGTTCTGTGCAAGGAAGAAAAAATGTCATCACCGACTAGGTTTCGAAGCCGGTTTTGAAGTTTGTCAAGGCAGAATTAAGTGCTCTGAGCAGCTCCCATCTAGATATGGCAATAGTACTCCATTTTAGGATATACCTGGCTTTTATACAAATAGATGGCTGCATTGGGAGTTAGATACCTTCTGGAAAGGTAAAATGACGCAATCATTTTTCTGATGACTATGGCAACATATTTGATTTTTTTTTTTTTTTTTTACACAGTGGTCACCACTTATCAAGGCCCGAAAGCTGCTCAGGGATAAGGGTTATTGCAAGTACATTACGTTTGTGTGGAGATTTGATGAAGTGTTTACTTAAGGGGGCGGTTCATTTAGAGTACGTCTTCCATTTCAGGTTGGGAATAAAGGTCAGACCCAGAAGTTGGTCAAAACAGGGAGCTTCTTTTAGATGAGAGCCATGCATATCAATTGGGGCCAAGTAGGGATGCAAGCTTTTATTGTGGAAAGATAAAAGCTTGGTTTTGGATACAACAAAAGTAACCAACCACTTTTTACCCCATTAAACCACATGCTCAAGGTTTGTGTGACAACCAGGCTTATTGAGCAAGTCATAAATGAGTTAAGAAAGTTTTATTTATTTATTATCTGACAACTACAGTAAGAAGAAAGAGATTATTTATTTAACAATATTCACATTGTTACAATAAATGTTAATAAAAAGTTAAAAGGTTTTTATTTTTAAAATATTGCTCTGATAATAATTTTTATGAAAGACTGTGTTCATTATATTATTATGTTATTATTTCAAGAGTGATGTAATACATACGAATACATCTGGGTTCCTTCTCACAAGAATATGATTGGTTGGTGTAAGCCATAAATACAGACGGGTACAGGGAGAGACGTTGAAAGATATGCTGAAAACCTAAAGCCTATTATTAATTATGACTATGAATAGTCGTTCATTAAGGTAACTTACTAGATTGTATTACTTGATTACAGTAGCCAAAACTACTCAGCTACTTTTTAAATAACTATATCCTTTTCCTGGACATATCAAAGAGAAATATTATAATTATAATTAAGAAGTAGGATGGTATTTTTTTTTTCAAAATATTGTTATTAAATGAATATTAAAATTTGAAATTTAAGAAATTCAAAAACAATATATGCTTTGTTTTTCCTTAAAATAAATATTTATTTAGTTTTGAAGATATGAGGCAAACACAAATGATTACTAAGAAAAAATCAATTGAAAAAGACTCAACCGAGTTGAAAGCTTCTTTCATATCTTTAAAGGTAAATGTTTTTTTTTTCTTGAAAAAAAAAAAAAAGCAATCATTTTGGGCTTTTTAAATGTAAGTCATGATTAAGAGTAAATTATACAAATTATCAAGCATGGAATTTCCTGCTAATTTAAATATGAAGTTATTTCATATTCGTACATACATTATCATCTTTCACGCACATTTAAAAAAAAAAGAAATTGTTTGATCAGCAAAGATGTTGATTGGTGATGAATCTCATGACGTTTAGGGAAACAATTCTGACTTTAATTTATTTATTGTGGACTATTATTCTCATCTTTATTAGTTGTTGTTTCACAACGTTTCAGCCAACTATCCCTCTGGCCTTCGTCAGGTGGTAATCGCGACGGATAGGAACTTCGAATCTCCTAACTGCATTCTCAGCAATCACTGCCATCCGTAGTTGTTGTCGTCTCACCACGTTTTTGGCTAAGTAAGTCTCTGGATGACTTTGGGTAGGGTTGAAACCACTATTTTCAGACAATCATCATCTGGAACTGTAGAGATTCAACATCTCTATCAACTGCGCCACGGGCCCCGATGAAGATTGTCTGAAGATAGTGGTTTCAATCCTACCCAAAGTCATCCAGAGGCTTACTTCGCCAAAAATGTGGTGAGACGACAACAACTACGGATGGCAGTGATTGCTGAGAATGCAGTTAGGAGATTCGAAGTTCCTATCCGTCGCAGTTACCACCTGACGAAAGCCAGAGGAATAGTTGGCCGAAACATTGTGAAACAACAACCAATAAAGATGAGAATAATAGTCCGCAATAAATAAATTAATATAAATAATACTCATTACAATAATGAATTCCACATAAAATAATTCCGACTTTATCCATTTTAAAATTAATTGTTCCAAAATCAAATTCTGTCCTCTCATTAAATACATTTAAAAAAGGGGACGTTTGTTTCATCAATTTAAATAATATTTAACTGACTATTAACATTTTTACAACAGCAAGCCGAGATATTTCTTTTTCTCAAAAGACATTTTTTCTTGCATTGTTTTATAAATTTTTTGTTTTTTGTTGATAAAAACTGTTTTATCCTAATCCTTGTTGTCTTTACTTTTTCTTTATGAAAGGATTTTTTTTTTTTTTTTTGTCGGTCGCTAGGTGGGTGGAACTATAAAGGTGTCACTCTAAAGGAAACAACACTACAGCTTTATTTTAAAACTTTCATTGAAAAAATCAATTCAGGTAACTTTATTATGTAGTAGAGCTGACATCTATTCAATGTAGCCACCTTCAGCTTCAATCACCACCTTGATACGGGTCCGGAACTGGGAGCATGCCTTTTCCACAAGCACTGGCGGGAGCTTGGTAAATACTTGATGAATGGCAGCAATCAGGCTAGCTTTGGTGTTGTGGGAGGTCATGTTGATGATGTTCTTGACATATGACCAAACGAAGTAGTCCAATGGGTTCAGGTCAGGGGAGGAGGAGGGTCAGTGAGAGCACTCCTTTTGAAGCCAAGCCTGGGTTTCTTTGGACTTGTAGACCGGCGCCAAGTCCTCCTGTCACACACAGGGTCTGCCAGCAGCACCTGATTGCACCAGGAGATCACCACACTCTTCAGCACATCCAGGTACACTTTGGTGTTGATTTTCAAGCCGACTTCAAAGATGTGAGGTGGCATGTTGTGGCCCTCACTTGAAACCACACCAAAGACTATAACTGTGGCTGAAAACTTTTTCATCTGCAACAAAAATAGAAATGGAAATGGAATCACGTTGTCTTTTCTAGGGTGATATTTTTTCTTTTAAATCTTTAAAAGTTTTGGAAATATATTTTTTAAAAATCTTGCTCGCAAACATTCGACCATATCTGCTATTTGACGTGTTCTACAAACAACCAATGGTAATGTCAAGGTCAAACAACCGGTGTCACTTGAAATGTTCACCAATCTTTGTCTTCTACTACGGGGTATCTAATCTCTACTTGATCCAAACGCAGTAATACAGACATAAAATAATGCTCAAGTCGACAAAATTTGACAGTTGTCCTGCATAACACTAAAACGTTCACAAATTCATTTTGGTCGATTGTAAACTAAAGTTACATGAGAGTGGAGTTGAATGTATTCACCATTTTACCGTGAACATTTGTCAATGAGAAAATGGTGTTCAAAGTCGATGAAAAACAATGAGCTGACAATTCATAGTATTCTTTGTAAGTGTTTCAATGCAACAAAAAGTTTTTTTGTTTTTTTTCTTCATCGATATGTGACGAAGGATGAAACGTTGACCCACCATTTCACTCCAGAGTCAAATTGGCAGTCAGCTGAGGTAACAGCAGCAGGTGAAAGCCGTCCAAAGAAATCACATCAACAGACAAATTTTTGGCTTACATACTTTAGGATTCACAAGGCATGTTGTTCATTAATTACCTTGGGGGGGGGGGCATTAATAGCGAAGGTTATGTAGCATTATTTTTGCAGTCAAAGGAAGAAATATCTTAAAAAAAAAAAAAAAGAACGGCCACAAATAAAGTAGAAAATGTGCTGTTTCACCAAGCCAATGCACCATGTCACAAGTCGATTGCAGTAACAGTATAAATACATGTATTACACTTCGAATTGCTTCCATACCCACCCTATTCTCGAGCAAAAAAGAAAGGGAAAAAGATTTGGCTCCAACAAAGAAGTGATATGAGAAATTGAGCTGTGTTTTGAGGCCAAAAACAAATCATTCTACAAAAAAATAACCCTTATCCCTGAGTGGCCATTGGGCCTTGATAAGTGGTGAACTACGTTAAAAAAAAAAAAAAAGTATTGAATTGCTAGAGAAGCATTGGAATCAGTGTATCACCTTATAAGAAAACTATGTTGATGAATCAAGACAAATTTGACCTAAAAGTTGCTTTATTAGTTAGACTGGGACTTATTGACTGATGTGATAATGTTTGGTCTTATCATAGTTCAATGCACAATCCATTTTGTTAAATAGTAAATTTGCTTGTAATCTTTCGGTTTAGATTTACAGACCAATGTTGACATGTGCACAATGGACTGAGGTCATCTTGTTATCAGTGCATTCAAGGTCATTTTGACCCTGCTATATATTGGAAATGGCATCACATGGCTAAAAGAGAGAGGGTAAGAGAAGTAGGCAGTTGGTTGAAAGTTTTTGAAGTGAACGGCATCTGTAGAGAATAAATTAAGAAGCCAAATGTCCCAACAATACTTAGTCAGAACACACTCTCGACACTGGCAGAAGAGAAGGCAATGAAAACAGAGCAATAAAAGGTTGTTTCTTAAAACTTTGTGTATTGTATCCAACTTTAATTCCAGCAAGAATTTACCCCTTAAGACTATCGTTGAATGACTTCCTCAGTCAGTGAGGATTTCTGTAGTTGAGCATGGGAGACATGGGAGTATGTTTGTGAACGTCTACATATTTTTTTGGCTGTGATTTGTGAAACATTAGAGCTCCTCAAAAAGGGGGAGGTATATCTAACATCTTTGTCTATAGGAATCTTGATATTAATTACAACACCCGTCCCATAATTAAAAAAGGGATAGAAAAAAAATAAGACATAACAGAACAAAAAGAGAAAGAAAAATGTATGTGAATATACACCCAGGCTAAAAATCCAAAATGTGACCACATAAAATTAAATTCTCTTTCAGATTAGGGAAAAAATATTTTGTTATAATGACAATATATTTAACTTTAAACAATACATTTTTAGGACCGAGAAATTTAATTTGCTATAGTATAATGGCAACAACATATTTGATAAAAATGCATCATGTGCACTCACTTAGCCACCATCACGGCCAGATGAGTGCACACGGTGTTGTTCCAGGCTAAGGTTCATCTATCAATCCAGTCAGTGATGCTATGAAGAGTCCTCATAGCAAGCAATGCCAGAAGTTCAGTTTATAAACAAATAATAGATATTTATTTTACTAGGATAGCATGTGTGTTATTTATTTTGTGTGTCACACTTACATCCGAGTGAGTGTCGTTTAATTGTTATGGACTTCCATTTCTTGTAATAAATAATTTTACCAAGAATTCTTCATGGGTATTGGTTTCAGTTTCGGTTATAGCTGATAGCACTACAGTAATCGATTTTTTTTATAAATAATTTTATCAAGAATTCTTCATAAGTTTTGGTTTCGGGTTCAATTGTAGCTGGAGAAACTCAAGTTATATATATATATATATATAAGTTTTGATTTTGGTTTCAATTCAAGCTGACGCACCCAAGTCATATGGATATATTTTTATTTTTGAAATCA
Organism: Euprymna scolopes; assembly: GCF_053919585.1. Lineage (NCBI taxonomy): Eukaryota > Metazoa > Mollusca > Cephalopoda > Sepiida > Sepiolidae > Euprymna > Euprymna scolopes. The sequence continues at coordinate 102,546,778 of NC_136511.1, read as the reverse complement.
CAACTTTATAACATATAAAAATTGATAGAACATTAACTCTATAATAATATATACGAAATCTGTAAGAATTAAAATATATTTAAGCGTAGTTTATGACCAGGCTATGCCTGGTGTCCCTGCTAGCTTTGATAAATACTTTTGCAGTTTTAATGAAAGAGCTACAATAATATCAAAGTGTCTCCTTTTACGCTGAACATCTACAGAATGCCAACATCAATATATTACATATGAGTCCCCTGTGGAATTTCCACAGGTCCTGTTAATAGATATGTATTACTTTTTTAGTTTACAAATGATACCCATTTATTTTGGTGAATGATAGACTTGCAGCATTAAGTACCATTAAAAAGTTCCTTGACTTGTAGCCTCAGGGGCTTGACTGAGCCAGAGAAAGACACTGCCTCAGTAACTCTCACCTTACCCAACTGTCTCAAACGTTTAATTCACACTCTTTTTTTGGGGGGGGGCAGGAGAGGGAATATGAACGCTTCTCCTTTTATTTATTTATTTTTTTTTATTTCTTCACCGTTGATGATCATTGTTCAGCCACCTAAAGGAGACATTTACTGATGATAAAACCCAGCTGGTATTCAGATATTGTTGCTCTTACAAAGCTGATCCAAGTGGAACTCTTCCTGCATGAGACATTTTTTTTTAACAAAAGGAATATCTATAGAGGTGTTTGACTGGCCAGAGATGTTTTCAGCTCTCTGCATCCCCCTTTCTCTGGCCAAGCTTCTATCATTGGAATGCCCGCAATTCACATGCACTCATAAAACTAGTGCTGTGCATGTTTACAATTTAACTTAATATGGAGCAGTTTAATAATTGTTTTTATATTTTTCTCTGGTAAAAAAATTCTACTGTGTGCTTATTTTTTTTTGCGGGTGGTGGTGGTCCTTTTTTAAGCAATTAGGTATGGTTTTATGACCTTGCTATTAGGACTTAGGGCTAGTGGTACAAATTTTTATAAACATCCCTACAAAATTAGAATGGCTCTGAAATAATGATCAGTTTACATTGAATTTATAGACAAAACTGATATCTTACTGTTAATTCTAATATAATTGTTTTCTTTTCTTTCTTTTTTTTTTCTGCCAAGATTTTCAAGGTGTTCACACATAATCACTTAAACAAAGTTGAATCTAATTTTGGAGAGGTGATTTACCTGAGGGTGTGAATCTACAAATATGCCATTATTATTATTGGTGGTGGTGATAGTATTATTATTTACATATCTGTCATGTTGACAGTAGCAATAATTGACCAAATCTTTATAATGAGTGTAAAAATATGAACATTCTTTAATAAAGTAAAGGTACATAATAGTTAGCAAAACATTCCTACCATACTCTCCTAATATTAAGAATATTTTGTTAATAGTAACATTATTTAAGAGCTCATTTTTATATGGGGAAGAGGCTTTGTTAACTATTCTGTTCCTCCACAGTTTTCTAATTTTGCATATCAGACATCGATTATTTTCAATTGTTTATAAAAAAAAATTCAAATAGCATTTTTGTCAACTAACGATGAACTAATGCAAATGGACCTTATTTTAAAAGAGAAATAAAGCAATAGCGGACTTGGTAAAAATCAGTTGTTCCTGGAGATTAAAGGTTCAATCCCCAGTATGGGTGACACTCAAGATACCATTGCAAATTACTTAAGACTTCTACCCCGTCATGGCTGACAGAATGAGAGCATGCTACTCCTGTAGATTAAAAAAAAAGTTTCCGTTTGAAATTCTTTGTAGACACCCAAGTTTGACAGAAAGATTCCCAAGTTCAACAAGATACACCTGAAGAAGATTGGCAGTAACATCGATCGAAACACCGTAAAAATAGTATTCAAGATGAGAAACAGTAATCCAAAGAATGTGAATAATCAATCCTTATCTAAAACATCCAGAAACAATATTTCTTATATTATTTGTATTTCATGAATACACATGAAATTTTATAAAGAAATATATTTTATGTATCGATTTTCAATATTTATTTCAACAATGCTCAATACATGATATATTGTAAGTTATCATTCAAAGACTACCGTGTGAATGTTTAAATATATGGTTAAGTGGCAGTTTTAGTCATTTAGAACTGCTTTAAAGCTTCATCTTTCACTCATTTTTCGTCCAAATTTTAAACAATTATGACAGTTTATAGATCACCTTCTCAGCTGTGTTGTGAAAAAATTTTCAATTTTCGTTCAGTAAAACAAAAGTTATGAATTTTCTCGTGTTCAAAATCGTAAAAAAAAAAAACATAAGGAGGTGAACGACGTTTTTTATGACTGGTTTCCACAGCAACCATGTCGTTTCAGTGACTACTATTGCTACTAATTCACTGCTGTCGCGAAAAGAGAAGTAACAAGTGAAACAGAGAATGAAAGGGAGATAATTGGGGTAGATTTTATTGAAAGCAGACGAGTGCCGTACATTGTTATTACATATGTATATGTTATGTTTATGGGGCAAAAAAATAAGACTGAAATTAAACAAAGAACAAAGAATTTACTGGAAGCCTGGACAAATCATGGATTACAATAGAAAAATGTGAGCATGAAAAGTAAAGGACTAGTTGTTAAAACTGGAAAAGAAAAGGACAAGATATTCTAGTAAAAAATATAATAAATTTATAACTTAAAATGTTGCAACATTAAGAATTTTTTAAAAATTCAGTTCATAACATTATATAATCAATTCTTAATGCTGCAATATTTTAAGTTATAAATTTATTATACTTTTTACTAGAATATCTTGTCCTTTTCTTTTCCAGTTTTAACAACTAGTCTTTTACTTTTCCATGTTTAAGCTTAACCATATTACTTTTCATGCTCGCATTTTTCTGTTGTAATATATATATATATATATATATATATATATATATATATATATATAGTAATTAAGTTACACAGAAGTTTTGGCGTTTCATCCCCTTAAAAGAGTCGTTAGGCTAAAATTTAACCTGATGAGTCATAGAACGATGATTCTATGATTTTTATTCATTCATTTCTCTGACGTACGATCTTCTTTGTACATGGACTTCTGCTGTGTTGTAGTGCACCTGAGCACCATACACAATGATTTCCTTATTATTTATAACTAGTGGTTGTGCCGCGTCGGCACACACAAGTCAAACACAAAATCGAGTACATTCATCATCAAATACACTCAACATCATCTTACCATCAACGTTTACCTTGTGCACTCAGAGTATGGCAAATTCCCATATGCACAAAACGAAATCACTAAAAAAAAACAAAAATACCCTAACTAAGGGTAAGGATAATGAGTAAACGGATAAAACGATAAAATTATTACAAACTTGTCAGGATTCAAACCTGGAATCTTCTGATCTGTAGTTAGATGCTTTATCCATTGCGCCACAAGTCCTTTCCGTATGCCGAAAGATGTTACCGCGACTGAATACAGACTGTGCTAAATTCTGTTAACATGGGCAGATAACTTTTTCAGCAAGTTTACAAAACCGACCAAAAACCCTTATTTTGGGCTTTTTGTGTGACGTTGTTCGTTACGAACCATATATAGATAAGGACAATCTAGGGACTCACACCTTTCAGGGGAAAAGAGAATTTTTGCATCCATTCCAAAGTTTTATTGGTATATATACATGCACACACATAAATAAACATTCAGAATTTTATTAATAGTATAGATTATATAAAACTAGCGAGGGGTACCCGGCGTTGCCCGGGTGTTTGTAGGTGTGTGTGAAAAAAAACAGGTGCCCGTGAAAAAAAAAAAAAAGCCTTAACGACGCGCAGTTGGAAAATAGTAAAGTGTGAAAAAAACAGGTACGCGTTTTTGATTGACGTGACGGCGATTAGGTATTCAGCAGTCAGCATTTTGTGCGGGACAGTTTTTAATGAGGTCAATAAATCGGTTTGTTTGTTTTTAAAAACCTGCTCCCCCGTCTGATATGACGAAGTCGACAAACGTTCACTGGCTCTGGGCCTGTTATTAGAGTCGAGTTTCGCTTTTTGTTTATACCGAATGTAACGCGTGTCGATGCGGGAAATGTGGAATAATTAACGTTTGAAAGTCAATAAAATTAAATAGACAGGCGAGCTCCATGGTTAAGTGTGAGATATTACAATTTATAGATGATATAAAAAGTTTTAAGAAGTTGTGAACCGAGCGAGCACTTCTCTGAAAGAAGCCTTTTGTGGACATCGAGGAAAAGCTTACATACATACATACATGCATACATTTTCGCTTTTATATATATAGATGGGCAGTATTCTACTCATAAAGTAAGAAGTCACAAGGAAGATAATCCTTCTATAACTATTGTTTGATGAATTAACTCCCTTGCATTATAACACCACGCACAGAAATATCATTTTGATTAATGTTAAACTTAATATTAGGTTGCTGCAAAAATAATGTCGTTTTTTTTAACGTTCAACTTCAAAAGATCATAACTCCTTTCATAATAAACTTTATTAATCGAAATAAGACCCATTAGGATCGACACATTTTTGCCAACAAGAAACAAGTTTATTTATCCCATTAGCATAGAAATCCGGAGTTCTGGAAGCAATGAAGTCATTGAAGGCCGATTCGGCATCATCTCGGTTTTTGAAGCATTTTTTGCGCAGGAAGTTGTCGAGATATTTGAGAAAGTGATAATCGGTGGGCGAGAGGTCCGGTGAATATGGCGGATGAGGCAGAATTTCGTAGCCCAATTCATTCAGCTTCTGCAGGGTCAGTTGAGCAACGTGCAGGCGAGTGTTGTCATGGAGAAGTATTGATCCCTTCATATTGACCAATCTCGGACACATATATTGGAGCTTCTCTTGCATTTTGTTAATTTATCGGCAGTACTTTTCTGCGTAAGAAGCTGTGATGGATGAGACCGGCCGCAAACCAACAAACAGTTATCATAACCTTTTTTTGGTGCAATTTTTGCTTCAGGAAGTGTTATGGAGCTTCTCCGGCATCCAACCACTGTGCCAAATATCGCCAATTGTCGTAGGATCCACTTCTCATCACACGTCACAATCCGCTCGAAAAATGGGTCGTTTTTGTTGCACAGAAGGAGCATAGAAGACACCTCAAAACAACAATTTTTTTGATTATCATTCAATTAATGTGGCACCCATTTATCCAACTTTTTTTACTTCCCTATTGACGAACGACTGTTGAGTGGTCTACTTCGAGTTCAACAGCAACTTCTTGTGTGGTTTTGCGAGGATCTGCTTCAATTAAGGCTTTCAAATGTTCATTATCAACCGCAGTCGGCCGGCCACAACTGTCTTCATCTTTAAGGCTCTCGTCACAATTGCAAAATTTCTTGAATTACGGTTGTGCCACACGTTTGTTAGTGGTTCCTGGGCCAAATGCATCATTGATATCACGAGCTGTCTCAGAGATTGAGAACAGTAATGAATAACATGATTCGATAGATCAAAAAACACGTTTAAAAATGATATCTAACATATAACAGAAATCATATAAAAATAAAATATGTGGGAAAACGATATTTTTGCACTAACCTTATATTACACTTTAAATTTCCCCAAAACTGTTACCAGATATTTTTAGCACATAGAAAATTATTGTAATTATATTATTTTATTTATTTATTTTTTTGTGTGTGAAAATATTGAATAAACAATGCTTAATTTAATGATAATATTGTTAGTTTGAGATTTTTTTTTCAAGTTATCTTGATTTTATTAACACGGACTTTGGCTCTTTTTTTTTTTTAAATAATGTTTGAAATATATTAAAGAAATTTAATTGTTAACGTCTACAATGCTTTATTTTCACAAAAAGAAAGGAAAAAATAAATTCATGCGTTTTTTAGTACTTAAAACTATAAGTTTAGTAAAGGAGTTTCTTATTTACACAAAATGATACATTTTCACAAAGATTAAAATAAATAATAATTAGTTCATTATATTCTGTGTTTGTTAATACTGAAATCTTTATAAACATTGGTTGATTTCCTGAATTTTAGTGAATTTTAAAGTGTAGGGAATCCACCATTCATTTTGCACCTACCTAATGCAAACAGTTCACTTCGCTCTGCAACAAGAATTATTCCCCCTTATTCATAAATTGTGCCGTTTAATCGCATCGAGTTTTCTCCCTTTTAATATTTTCAGAATTATTTCCCATTTGTAAGTTAGTGTTTGGAATCCCTTTTTCTAATCGTAGTAATATCGCTGGAATAGGCATTAAGCCAAAATAAGACTGTGGTAATAGATTACCTTTCATTTGGCTATGTTACAAATTTTGCATAAAATTAAATCGTATGTTTTGTCGTTAAATGAATTTATAATTTCCTTTCTAAAATCTTATATTTGACCATTAATTATTGCTCTTAGATTGATAAATGAAAAATCCTTTTTGAGTCCGTGTTCTCATCAAGTGATTCCAAAATTTGGGGATCGATTAATTGTATTAGAAACTGTGCACACACTTAAATATACCAAAGAGTTTTCTGTTAATTTTACTGTTGATTGTTGAAATTTTTAATAGAGAAATAATTTTTATTTATTTTTTTATTTATACCCATTCAACATCTCCGCATTTAGGTCAAGGAACGCATTCCTTGACCGGCAGGTCACTTCTATTATCATCATCAGCAGCATAGGTATAGTTTGCTTTCTAGCAGCCAGCCCCACTCCTACCCTCTGGAGAGGAGGAGGAGGGGTTGGAGGAGGAGGAAAGGTTTTTTGCCCGTTTTCGTCAGTTCGAATCTAGCCGGCTAAGAAGAAGGGCGCTATTCAGCTCCGTCAGATCAGAAAGGATTCTTGACGTTAAATTCCACGGTTTTTTTCTCTCCTCCTTTGGAGAAAGACGTTTGTTTAGAACTAAACTATTAAAGTTATTTTTTCTCAGTCATTATAAGACAACAAGGTCTTACGATGGGAAGATTAATATCGGTTATTAAAAGACAATCGAGTCTTACAACTGGTAAATTATTATTCTCAAAGGACTAACGAAGGAAACTACCGTGTGTTGAGGAGTTCTTTTCTAAGAAGAACAAAATTTAATTTCGCCGACGAGACGAGCAGAATATCGCTCCTAGAAAGGAAATCCCCTCTTTTGAAAGATTTTCAACCTTCAAATCTTCCATAATTCAAGAATTTACCCCTCATAAAGCCTACCAAAGCGGCTTTATGGTCTTCTCTCCCTTTTGAATTAAAAGGCACAAGAGCCTTAACAAAGGAAATTACTTCTTTCTCCCATTTTAGGTCAAAGAAACTTTTGTTTGTCCTTTCGGAAAAGAAAAAAAAAGAACATTTTGTCAAAGAAAGACTGAACATTTTGTTAAAAGAACTGAATTCTTAACAAGGACTGTTTTCCGTTTTTTATATGTTTCTTTCTTTCAGCCTTTCTTGCAAGTAAGGATTGACGTCTTTTTTTGTATTTTTTTATATGTATTTTAAATGTTTCTTAAGCGTTTTTTTTTTAACTCCAGCCTTGAGAAATAAAGGCAATCGATAACCTTTTTGTTTTAATAAATTTGGATCATTTTAAACTTATTCGGGTCTGTATTTCTTTTGCTCATTTCCTCTAGTTACTCTTTTCCGAGAAATTTGCCATAAATGTTTTTTCCCCCTTTTTTTTCTTTCCTTTTTGTTACTATGAAAAACGGATTTTTGTGATGCACCCAAAATTTCCTCATGATTTAAAAATTATCAATGTCGGGTTACAAAATTTGAAGATTACATATTAAAAAAAATTCCTCATTTATTAGTATTTAACAAAAAACAACAGGATAAAACAATATTTCTCATACATACACAATTTTTTATCACATTATGTTTAGGCCACTAAATTGCGGTTTTACTATGCTGGATTAGTTTAGTTAGTGTGATTTCAGACAACAGTTGCATCTTTATGAATTGGCAACAAGCCACGCTGACAATATATAGGCCATAATGGTTATAAATGTTGAATTTTTGCAAAGGAAGGAAATTGAAAACATTATTGCATATAAAATGTGAAAGATTGTGAGAGAAGGAGAATCATTAGTTAACAAATATTAACTACGTCAACAAAGTTTTGTAAATGGACAATTAATAATAATAAAAATTACAATAAAACATTTTTATGTCTATAATTTTATAGGAATATAAAAGTTATTTTCAGTTCATTTAGAAAAGTTTATTCAAAATCATTTTTTAATAAAAAAAAAAGTTCGTAAATAAGTAGACATAAAAGAACTGACCTTATCAGTTCAGTGTTAATATTATTAGGAAGTAACGAAAACTGTCACATGAAAGATAATAAACAAAACTTTTTATTCAATTACCTTTTGATATAGGTGGAAGAAAGTTGGACAATGTTCAAGTGAGGAAAGAAAGAGTAGAAAGTTCTTTGGCTGTCGAAAGTCTGTCAACAGGTATCTTTGAGCATAAATGGTTGATGCTTGAGAAAGAGCTAGACGGATGAAGAGAGTGTTGGAGACAGAGCCTGCAATGGCCTTGTACAGGAGTGAAGTAAAACCTAAGACAAGCATGCAATCTTCCAACAAGGAAACATAAAAGATGTCTAAAATATAACCGAAGACTCCTCGTCGTTTCTTTGGAATAAATGTCCATTTCAGCTTTTGGCAGATTCATCAACCAAGGCCCCGGATGAGCGAAGGTAATGTTTCCCTGTTTGGCAAAAGATAATTCCCCCAGAAGATGTTTCGTTCCTTTGTTGTAAAGGAAATGCTTGTTGGTAAATATTATATAACCTGTTGAACTATGTAGACCTTATACGCCCCCCCCCCTCCAATGGAACAAGAATTGCTTACATCACGGCTGTAAATTTTTGGATACCTATTCTTAAAAAGCACCCCCAAAATTAATTCTCTCCTCCCAATATCCACCCACACAAAAATGGGAGTGGAGTAAAAAGAAATGTATCCTAAAGCATTAATCATTGTTTTCGCACTTTATTATCTTGTGTCTAAATAAGTAAATAGAAACAAAGTTTATATGTTTATAAATTTTGTTGATGCCAATTATTTTTGAACAGATGTACTTAATAATGAATATGTCATAATTTTAGACTACAATGTATTGTGGACTAATCACTGTGGGGAGGAATATGAAGCTTCCTCCCGGTGCACTGCGATGGGTCCCCAATTAGAGCAGGCAATCCATCAATTTGATTGAAAATGGTTGATTTCACCGATTTCGATAACATAAAAATTTAGGAGTGTGAAACATTCATTGATCATCATTCAATTCCGGATAATGTTGGGTCTCCCTGCTAGTGCATATATATATATATATATATATAGCCAGTAGAGTTTAGTTTCCTAGAAGTACATCCAATGAAACAACATGTGTCTACCAAAGTAGTGCTCAATGAGTGTTTGTATAACTAAAATTAATATATATATATATATATATATATATATATATATATATATATATATATATATATATATTGAGAAAATGACTCTTCTGCATCAGTATTGGGTTGATGAAGTACGGCATAATCGCATTGACACACCAGTTTTCGTTAGATCACCAAAGTTAAGCAACATTGAGCCCAGTTAGTACAAAATGGGTGACCATGTGGAAATTCTAGGCACTGCATGTGCTCTCCGCTTATCTCGGCATTTGTTTCCAGTCGTTCTGTACATACACTTCACTTGCCACTGGTATTTAACAATGTTGACTCAGGAGAGGTGCAGTTGGAGATTTTGCACCTCTTACCACAAAAATTTCATGCGCAGACATTCCTTTGTGGGTATCCATAGTCTTTCAAAGATTGAAGGAGCCCTTGTTTTATATATAATGAAATATATATATATATATATATATATATAATGAAAAATATGGAAATAATTTTCTAATGTGATATTGACTACAAAAAAGAAAGATGGTTTCCCCGCAGAAAGTATTCCGAGCAGGATTGATTGTATTGAAGTATTACAAGTTTTTTCTTGTTCACGCTCAGGAAAAGGAAATGACCAGGAATTATAATAAAAGAAAAATCCTTAACTCATTGATTTTCAAAGATAGGCTCTTTTCATCAGAGGATAAACGCTAGAAAAAATGTAGAACTAATAAATTTGAAAATATATATAAGAACATTTTTGTAAGCTAAAAGATATTTTCAATAAAATTAAATAAAATATAAGAGTAAAAGTAAATATCAATTAATAAATTAATTGATTAATTAATTGATTAATTAATAAGTAATATAATAATAGTAATATGTTGAGCTTTCTATTATCTCGATAAGTTCTAATATAATATATGTAATTTTTCTTTGTAATTATATATATATATATATATATATATATATATATATATATATATATATATATATATATATATAATAAACCTAATGAATATATAATCTTTAAGCAAAGTAAACCTATCAAGATAGTAGAAAGCTCTACATGGTTAAGAGGAGTAATTCATGTAATAAATAAAAGATGCATAAAAGTGTAATATTATTATCAAATAAATAAGAAAGGAAGAAAAAAAATAAGAGGGAAAAGCCTCCTTAAGCTATGGCATTTCAAAGTTGAATGCTTCCCATCAGAAGAGAAAGAATGTAACGGTAGCCAAGTGGTTAACAACACAAACTAACGACCTAGATATTCAAGTTCAAATCCATTTCATTCCACAAAAATCACCTTTACTTAGGATGTAGGCAACTTTCATGTGGTCCCTCCCGTAAGTACTCAATGTCTTTCTAGAAAAAATGCTGGCTAGAAAAATAGTGAGGAAACCAATGCCAACAATAGCATGTTCAGATTCATGCGATATGATGACGATGGGAATAGGAGAAAAGCCAACAGTTTACAAATACAAAAACCAGTCAATCTAGTTGATGTTTTGGCTAAACCTCAAACAAATTGCTAACAAAGGTTTTGAACTTGGATATTGGGCATGAACGACCTCTATTTCAGATAAAAAAGTTTATCCCAAATAACCTTGCCAAAAGGGGTCAACGGCCGCCATCTTTAAAATCCAACTTAATAATATATATATATATATATATATATATATATATATATATATATATATATATTAAGTTAGAAAAACATATAGGGGACAGGTAGATAAAAAAAACGAAAGTGCATATAATGGAAAGTAAGTGAGAAAGGTAAACACAGAAAAAAAACAGAAAATTACAAACTTTATTGTGTTTTCCAAGTAAGGTCCGTGAAATAGCATTCTAGAAAATAATGAAAATAGTTCAAAGTGTGTTGAGACGAATGTTCTCTGATGCTTTCAATGAAAGATGACTTCGGTTTTGGAATTTATAATGTTATTATCTTTAGAAGAGATATTTTTGCACTAAAGTTTACCCTTCAGGGTCCAAAATCAAAGTGCGTAAACTCGTTTCTGTGCACTGAATTCATGCAGATCTGAATTAATGAAAATAAATATATTATTATAAATATATTATATTTTGATCAATCAGAGAACTTTCTGAATTTATTCAAAATGATCTTTCTAGAAGCAACCTAAATAATTTAAAAAGACAGATTTTCTTTCAATAAATAGTTGAGACCAAAATATTTCAGCTAATATTGTTAATATACGTCTTCTTTAATTGCCAAAATTCTCAACTTACTGTAACTCGCATGCTCACACATAAAAAGCGTGAATCACACACAATGTCTGCTGAATCCCATAATGTTGTCTGCGCATTTAAAACAACTCATTAATCAAAATAGTCTCAACCTTTATCACTGAATTCTCTTCCGAATACAAAATCAAAAGAGCATTGACACTTATAAATAACTTTCAATGAATTATAATTTATTTAATTGAGCAGAGAAGTTTTACTATTAACTAATCGATTAACTTCTTCCATGTCTCAACTAATGAAACTCCTTGTTTTACCAGAACTCTGACATCTGAAACTCACGACTCTTAATTAATCGATTCAATGTCTGAGCTAATGAATTTTTGATGCGATATAACATCAAACGATCTAATTTTAAAAAAAATTCTACTGCATCTTATGAAGTCATATTTTTTCTGTTGAATCTAATATATATATATATATATATATATATATATATATATATATATATATATATATATATATATATATATATATAAATTACAATAAGTTTACCAAGGTAATCAAAATGATAAACTTAAAATATATTATAAATATTAAAGAGTTAATATTTACAAGTAAAGTAATCTCAACCAGATGTAAAAGCTCAATAAAACCGAAAAGGAAATAGAGCTTATAATATGAACAAATGATTAATAAAACATGTTAAAAGGCATCTTAAAAAAGAGTTAAAAACATATTTAATTTTAAAAAGGAAGCACACACCGGACTATCCATTCATGTGAAATCTTTTTATCATTTTTCTTTTACCTCCTATTCCCCTTACCTCACCCTTTTTTTAACCAAGTAAGATCTGTGACTTACTTGTAGTTTCATTAAATACTTTTACATGCAAAATCCGATCCCGCATTTTGCTAATCCTTGCCCTCTGATGAGAAGGAGAGTATTTCTTCGAAACTCTGCGGATTAAGAACTATCCACTTATCTTGTGCTTCCTTTTTAAAATTAAATATGTTTTTAACTCTTTTTCAAGATGTCTTTTAACATGTTTTATTAATCATTTGTTCATATATATATATATATATATATATATATATATATATATATATATATATATATATATATATATATATATATCATGTTTTGCATTCTTATACACACTTATATTCAGACATACCTGTATATCCAAAATTAACAAATGAATTTCCAACACATAGAATTCTTTTGAGGATATTTCAACCCCGGACTCTTATTTTTGGATTCCCAGCATTTTTTTTTTTTATCTACCTCTCCTCTATGTTTTTTTTACTCCCACTATTCTAGTGTTCACGTCAATTTAAAAAATAACTTCAAATTGAGGAGGCAAAAAGAAAGTCCACAGTAACAAATTTGCTAAAAACCAGCTTAAATTATCGCCCCTAAATCAGTTTAAAATACCCACCAACAGACAACAAAGCATCTCTAATCGTAACTATTGTTGTTCCAGGTTATACAACATAACATTTAGTCCATATGCCACAACTTTCTCTTAGTGATCGTCAGGAGCTCATTAATCTCCACCTTTCTGCTTTATCCAATCGAGAAATCGGCCATGGATTGAAATGTGATGAGAAAACGGTACAAAAGACCGTGCAAAAGCACCAAAACACTGGTAGTGTTCATGATGCCCTTAAATCTGGTCGTACTAGAGTTACTTCTAACAGGGAAGATAATGCTATCAAGATCTGCAGCCTAAGAAATAGATTTGAAACGGCTCACCAAATCCAACAACAGTGCAATCCTGTTAAAAAGTGCTCTCTTTCTACTGTCAACAACAGATTAAAGGAATTTAATTTGCGAGGATATGTTGCAAGACGCAAGCCAATGATTTCTGTAAAGAACAGAAAGCACCGTCTGGACTTTGTCAGATGCAATGAAGATCATGACTCTTCATATTGGTCAAAAGTGCTTTTTAGCGACGAAAGCAAGTTCAATAGGCTAGACAGTGATGGTAGGCAGTACGTCCATCGGAGGAAAGACAAAGACTTTAATCCTAGGTGCTCAGTTTCAACACTGCAAGGTGGTGGAGGTTCAGTTTTGGTGTGGGGCATTATTAGTACCCATGGTCCAGGCCTTATAGTTCGCTAGCAAGGTCGAATTAATTCAACCAAGTACATTAATATGTTGACTGAGCATTTTCTAGCCTACTTTGGCAGGATAATGCTCCCATCCACACAGCTGGCAATGTCAAGAGGTTCCTGGAAGCGCATGATATTCTGTGTTTGGATTGGCTTGCACAATCTCCATACTTCGATCCTATCGAAAATGTATGGCATTACATCAAGCAGCAGATACGCAATGATAAAATTTCAAATTTGGAAGAACTTTGGACAAAAATTAAAGAAAAGTGGGATGCACTTTCTGGGGGAGTATTGTTGCAGTCTAATTTAAGGAATTCCCAAAAGATTGCAGGTTGTCAAATTGCAGAAGGGCTATGCTATTAAATATTAACTAGTTCATTGTGTTCCTGTTGTATTTGTGTTGCATTAATGTCCTAAAGTTACATTTAAATAACAATTTTTCATTGCGCGGACTTTCTTTTTCGGCTCCTCAATTTGAAGTTATTTTTTTAAATTGAGGTGAACACTAGAATATTTCAATAAAAAGTCAAATATAAACAGGTAAAATTATAGAAGAATAAAAAGCCAATCAAATGAGGTATAGGTTGTTTAAACAGTTACATAAAATTTAGCTTAAATTTGCAGTTTTTGAAAAAATTACAAGTGCGGACTTTGTTTTTGCCGCCTGTGTATATTTTATATATTATTTTTATTTCTAAACTAAATGTTTTTGTATTTGTATAATTCTGATGAGAGAGATTGGCTTCGAAATGTCATGGTTTAAGGAAGTTTTTTTTTCTCCCATTTTCTTTCTCTTCCTTCCTCATTGATCTGATTAATTATAGTTTTATAAAATTTATCATTAAAGCCATTGCTCAAAACGACAAGGAACTACAATATAACTGACTGGGATGCCATTAGAGATCACATCAGAGATGCCCCATGGGGAAATATCTTTTCTCTTCCTGCAGAACAGTGCACAAATGAGGCCATTGAATGTTTCAAAGCAGCAATTGAAGCACATATTCTCACACGGAAGTGCTATAGCAAATCCCACTGTCCACAATGGTTTACTTCTACTTGCGCAGCTGCCATTGCTCAGAGGTAACATGCATACCACAGATTTATCCAGCATAAGTCCAGTACAAACAGATAAAAGTTTATAGAAGCTAGAAGTAATTGTAAGAAAGAAGTAGCGACAGCTAAGAGAATATGCCGAAACCACCAGAAAATGCACCGAAGCACAGAAATTAGGAACTGATGATTTCTGGCAAATCTACAACAGTGTAATAAATAATGGGAAATCAACAATTACTCCACTATCCAACAATCATGTGGTTGTTTGCACGGCAACCAAGAAAACTAACATGGTTGCTTGTCAGTTTGTCTCAAACTCTACTTTGTACCCAGCAAATCACTCCTTCCCTGATTTTCCTTTGCAGACAGAAACCACACTAAATGATCTGAAAATCACCCCTTCTCAAGTACATGATATAATAAAAGACTAAGACACCTCAAAGCATGTGAACCTGATCTCAATAAACATCAGGCCAAAGAAGAACATACCTAGTTCATCGGTTGATGTTGGTTGATGAAATTGACAAAAGCTTAAAGGAAGATTCATTCTAAAGAACGACAATTGACAATCTGGTTATACTTTCATGCAACTTTTCTTTCCTAATGTTCCTCGTCTCTGGGGTTGCACACAAATCTTTTATTCTACATTCTTGCTATTTCTCTGTGCCTCATAGCTTCCACGATCCCAACCAGCTGAGAACTGGCCTGTCCCGTCTCCCGTCTTTCTAGCTCTGTCTTTTTGTTTATATATATTCAAACTAACTCGTGTTATGACGTAATTAAACTCGCATCTTTTAACATGTGACTTTTGAATCACGTTTTTCTATCTGTTAGAAACCTATTTTGCTGATCCACCGCATTCTTTCCTTGATTGTTCTAAGTTAACCTAAATATTTTACTAAACATACCTCCTTTCAAAACATTCACTCAGCATACTTTTTCCACATAACAAAAATATAATCATGTTCATTATCTAACATTTCACTTTTTAATAATAATAGTCGATTTAGGAAAATCAGCAAGGCAACCCAATGTCGTCTCGGCATAATCTAACACTAGGACGCAATAGACGAGACTACCAATAGTTCCGCCTATTGTCACTACCTGTCATCATAGATCAGCTAACAGACTTTGTCTTTCAGTAGTGGTGGTCTTGCCAAAATAAAGAGAGTATCACCTGGGTTAGACCTTTTTATAAACTCTGTAACGTACTAATTTGGCCTTTCTCTGATTGGGTAAGCCGGAAGGAAAGTTGACTGCTAGCACCAAGCAGTAAACATCTCAAACCGCAAGTATTCATTTCTGTTACACTTTATTCGCAGGAAGCCTTGTACATGGTATCCTTAATCATATGAACTGGTAGCGACTCGCTACAAATATTAAGCGATTGACCAAGCAACATTTTGGTTCCGTGTACATTTGTGGTGTACACACACGCAATCTTGCGGCCGTAAAAATTTAGCAGTTGACAGTCTTTACTGACAAGCAAAGCTACATCTCGCGGCTTCGGGATTTGAAATTCATTTCCGCCTGGATTGTCCAATCACAAGCCAACTCTCTGTCACGTGACAGAGTTTATAAAAGGAAAGATCCAAAATCGATCACCCTCTTTTTGGCTGGTCTCCAAACAGCAAACACCGCCGGGGAGGCTTCGGTCCCCGGGCCCAACGTGAGTCCAACACAATACTTTTGACTACTATTTGTTGCCACGTGCGGTACCCTGAAACGAACTTTCTGTATCACCCTCATGTTGTGGCAGCAACGCGCTGAAGACTTTGCCTTTTTCTTTCTCTTCTTGTTTTGACGACTACTGCTGAAAACATGTGCGCGCACGAACAAAGAACTATCGTCTCTTGTAGCCGGCCGGCAATGTGTTAATTCTATGTGTCAATTCTAGCTAGGAACGTTTTCCTCTCTATTAAAAAACTCTTCACGAAACCTATCAGACTAAATACAAATACATACATATATACCTAGCGACCAAAAAGAAGATACAAACATTAACTTTATTACCAAAATATTCCTTCCCTGAGCATTTTTAGCCTTATCACTTTTATGACTCATCATTCTCCTTATATTCTTAAATAAAATATTGTGTCGAACTTTTAAAATTCGCCTTTGTCTTAATGCCATTTTTGACAACCTTTTATTTTCATATTTTGTTGGGGTTTCCCCAGAAAGTGTTGACTCACCTCAAGTGTTGTCTCACAACAAGTGGTGACTCACCACAAGTGGTGATCCTTCCAACAAACTTATCAATTTTCTGTTGATGCCGGCCAATGTTACCTGAAATCTCCTCCTGTGTGCATGTATGTATTGTACGAGCCTTTTTCAAGCCACACACAAAAACACACATTTACATTTCAAGCTATGTCATATACATACGCGCCCACGTCCACACACGTACACATATTCACGTTCGCGTACATACACTCACATTTACGTATATATACACACACGCTAACGTATACACATGTACTCACACACGCGCACATGAACGCACACATGGACGACGTCACTTCCGCTTTCTAAGGAAATATACACATGCGCAAAGGACCACCGGAAACGAGTATAAAAGAGAGAGTAACAACCGGCTGTTCCTTTTTCCGGTCCAGCTTCCGTGCTGGTCGGTCGGTCTTCGGACCAACCGCGTGCGTCACGCCCACTTACTACTATGTATAGGGCACAAGCTAACAGACTGTATGTACACATTCCCACTCTTTCTCTCTCTATCTACTACTGGTCCCTAAGAACACCTTCGCGTAGCTGACTACTAACTGATGTCAACTCTCTATCCACTTTTTTGTCTACACGCTGGACTATCATTCTCTATTCTTACTACAACACTCATTTCTCTTCCTACGCGCGAACAAACGATAGTGATCCGAACTTGAGATGAACACACATTTCCTTTTCTTGCTACAACACCAGTCGTGTAACGAACATTGGTTACATAGGCGCGGACATGAACACATGTTATAACTAAAACGTTCATTCTTTCAACAGCAAATAAATGACGTTTATCTTATCCATCAATTGAGTTTTTGTTTCCTTCAATTCCACTCGTTTCATTATTTTCTTGTGGCGAGCTAGGGTATTATATCCTGCTCCGCAACAGTATGTATGCATGTGTTTGTGTGTGTGTGTGTGTGTGTGTGTGTGTGTGTGTGTGTGTGTGTGTTTGTGTGTGCGCAATTCCCTTCCAGATTGCCAGTTGCGTTTCTATGCAAGTTATCAATGTCTAACTTAAAGCCATGACTCGATTTGTAACCGCAATAGGAGGAGGGGTTGTAGAGTTATATTCGAGGAATGAATAATGCTTTACACTTGATATCCCGCCGCCGCCACCACCACTACCAATTGCTTGCAACCTTGTTTTATAACCAGCTTTATGGTTCTTATCATTGTAGATATCAAACAGTGATTATTTTTTTAGCTCGCATAAGGTAAGGACTGGATGTAATGTGTGTGTGTGTGTGTGTGTGTGTGTGTGTGTGTGTGTGTGTGTGTGTGTGTGAGAGAGAGAGAGAGAGAGAGAGAGGGGGGGGGAGGGAGGAGACATTAAACATAAGCGCATTTTCTGGAATTCAAGGTGAGTCAGTCAACAATGTACACGGTAGACTCTTAGGTAACAGGAAATTGATAGGCCTTTCGTCCAATGAAAAGGCAAAGTATTTAGCCGGTGTATGACTTTTATTTGTCAACATTGAATCAAATTTCTTCTCCCCAATAACTAGTTTATTTTTTCTGGCGTTGGAAGGGCGATTTTGAAAAACAATAGAAATGAGACTTTGTGAACCTATCCCTCCCCTATCGTTATAAAAATAATAGTAATATAGTAATAAAAGCAGAACAATATTGAAGTATAAAACTGTCACTAAAACAAAAGATCATTTGCAAAATTATAAACAATAAAATAAGTTGGCAAACAGTGGCGGTTCGTGCCTGGAGCTGTGGAACTGCAGCACCCCCAAGTCATTTCTACTCATTATTATCGATACACATTAAAAAGAATACGTTTATTTTTTTTCTTTGTATGTGATAATATATCATATTAATTATATATATATATATATATATATATATATATATATATATATATATATATATATATATATATATATATATATATATATATATATATATACTTATATATAATCCTGAAGCTTAATGTCGATAATTGTCCCCATACTCATATAAGCATAAAAGCAAAACTTTGCTTGGGGCTGCGAAATTCACAGTTACACATTCTTAGTGAAATTCGCTTGTGCGCATGCCCGATCTAGAACGGTTAATATGAGTCAAATCGGAACTGTATTTTTCGCAGTTCCAAACGCGGTGTTTGCGCGTTTTCGCTTATTTATTATTTTTTTTTTTTTTGGTACTGGTCGCGGTAAGAGTTCCCTGCCGAACACCCTAAAAAAACAATAACTTCTCCCCGCGCAGCAGCAAAGGACATGTTTTAGTTGCCATAGTAACAACACTTTTTATCGACATTGTTTTACTGTTTATGAATATTGAAATAAAAGACATTACTACACATTTATTAATAATATCTCACTTTTAATCACTTTTATCGACTTTTTAAAACTTTTTTTTTACTCTTTTTAAATGACAACGTTAATGTTTATGAATATTGAAATAAAACATATTACTACACATTTATTAAAATCTTTTTTTTTACTGTTTATGTGTCAATTTTATCGACTTTTTCTTTTCTTATATTGAAATATTATGTATATGAAATATTGAAATTATTCTTATATTGAATATTGAAATAAAAGACATTACTACACATTTATTAATATCTTTTTTTTTTTTTTACTGTTTTACTGTTTGTGTCACTTTTATCGACTTAAAAAAAGATATTATTAATGAATGTGTAGTAATGTCTTTTATTTCAATATTCAATATAAGAATAATTTCAATATTTCATATATATAATATTTCAATACAAGAAAAGAAAAAGTCGATAAAATTGACACATAAACAGTAAAAAAAAAAAAAAAATAAAGTCGATAAAAGTGACGCATAAACAGTAAAACGTAGCCATTTTAAACAGAAAAGAAAAAGTCGATAAAAGTGACACAAACAGTAAAACAGTAAAAAAAAAAGATATTATTAATAAATGTGTAGTAATGTCTTTTATTTCAATATTTAATATAAGAATAATTTCAATATTTCATATATATAATATTTCAATATAAGAAAAGAAAAAGTCGATAAAATTGACACATAAACAGTAAAAATAAAAAGATATTAATAAATGTGTAGTAATATGTTTTATTTCAATATTCATAAACATTAACGTTGTCATTTAAAAAGAGTAAAAAAAAAGTTTTAAAAAGTCGATAAAAGTGGTTAAAAGTGAGATATTATTAATAAATGTGTAGTAATGTCTTTTATTTCAATATTCATAAACAATAAAACAATGTCGATAAAAAGTGTTGTTACTATGGCAACTAAAACATGTCCTTTGCGGCTGCGCAGGGAGAAGTTATTGTTTTTTGAGGGTGTTCGGCAGGGAACTCTTACCGCGACCAGTACCTTTTTTTTTTAAGAAGCTTTGTTTACAAATGTTTTCTTTTTATTATTATTAAAAAGTGTAACGTGTTCTTGTAAATAAAATCTCCACCTTAAAAAAAAAAAAAAAAATCCCACACTTTTAAATGCGATTTAAGCAGACAAAAATATATAATATGCCAAACTTTTTTTTTTTTTTTAATTAAAAGTGTTCGGGCTCTTAGCCTTGAAGTTACCAATGTTATTTTTTATTTTACCTATATGGCTTATTTTATTTGTATTTTTAAGTAGTTTAAAATTTATTTATTTTGTAGTAGTTTACCTTTACAGAATAACAAAATATTTACATTTTTTTTATAGAAAAGCGAAGAAAAGTTTATTTTTTAAAATACATTTTAGTTAGAAATGTTTTTTCCTTATATATATATATATATATATATATATATATATATATATATATATATATATATGTGCATATATATATATGTGTATATATATACATATATATATACACACATATATACATATATATATACACACATATATATTCACACGCCTATATATACACACACATATATATATACACACACACACACATATACACCCACACACACATATATATACACACATATATATATATACACACATATACACACACATATATATATACACACACATATATATACACACATATACACACACATATACACACACATATATACACACACATATATACACACATATATATATACACACGATATATATATATACACATATATATACACACATATATACACGCACATATATATATACACACATATATATATATACATATATATACACGCATATATATATATATACACACACATATATATATACACACACATATATATACAAACACACACATTATATATATATACACGCACACACTATATATATATATATATATATATATATATATATATATATATATATATATATATATATATATATAAAGCTTTAGCATTTATTTACATCCCACGAGGACAAGGCAAGAAGTTTTACACTTTGAACAAAGTTTTTTAATTAAAATGTGCAATAACAAGACGAGTATGTAAAACCGTTTTTATAATAAGCTTAGTAAATAGCAAAGTTTGTTTTTATTTTTATATAAAAAGTTGTAAAAAGATTTGTAAATAAAATTATGTATCTTTAATTTTTTTTTGTTTGCTCATAGTACAAACATGTAAACTTTTTTATTCTATATTTTAATTACAAAGTTTTGTTATAAACACACATTTTTAAATTTTAAATAAAACTGTTATCCAATAAAACCATTTTTAAATGGTAATCTCCTAACTTTACCATCGTTTGCAGGCAAAGATTTTGTTTTTATGAAAAAATAAATTATTAAAAAATTGTAAATAAAATGTATTTAAACAATGTTTTTCGTTTGTTTGCCTGCGGTAAAATTTTATTTAATCTGTAAAGTTTAAAAGAAATATATTTGTATATTTTTTTTTATTACTCTGTAAAGTGTATACAATTTAAAATAGTGTTTTTTGATTAAAATGTTTTTGCGTATTACCCCTTTTTCGACGGCTTATAATGGCAAAGTTAAAAATATTTGTATTAAAAAAAGCAATTTTAATGACAAGCTTATTTTGTTATACGCCTATTTTTAATTAACAATAAGCTTTTTATAAATAAAACCGTTGTTAAATAGTAAAACTTTTTTCGTTAATAAAAATCTGTGACCTAAAAGTTATAAAAGTATGATTCAACTCAGTTAGAACTTCCGGTTCAGTTGAATCGCAAAAAGAGGATCACATAAACATTGTATTCCTTCTACCCTAATTGATATTCTACTAATAGACTACCTAGTACTTACCTTTCCCAATACAATTGATATAAAAAGAATTTAGCCATGGTCTCCTTGCACCCCCAAGAAATAACTTCTGCGACGGTAAATGAACTTCAACAGATTGAGTTTTCACAGCAGTCTCTCCATGATAAAGTTGTAATTAAGAAAAGAAGCCGTTCAACGCTTGATATTCAAATATCTCAGCCAGGCATTAGCAACAACAAAGTGTATATTCGTAGCTTTAATGGTACCAACGGAAAAGTTAGCTTTGCGGCTGTGAACTAAAAAAGGCATTGTTCTGCTTTCCTTGTTTGTTGTTAGGGGGTGATGTAACATGGACAAAAGATAGTTTCAGAACTATTAGCAAAATGAAAGATAGAACTGAAAAGCATGAGAAGCACGTTGACAATGTAGTTTCCCTATCAATTTTGGGGACCATAAATATTAAAGCAAAACTTAGTGAGGCCTGCAGACTTTCAATCAATCATCATAACATGAATGTTAAGAAGAACCGTGAAATTTTATCTAAAATAATAGATTGTATTTTCTTTTGTGGGAACTTTGAAACTCCCTCACGAGGACATGATGAAAAAGATGATTCAGTAAATCCAAGTGTATTTAGAGGATTTTTAAATTTGGCATCTTAATTAGATTAGATCCAGATTTAAAGAATCACTTAGAAACCAGTAATGTCTTCAAAGGTGTTTCCAAGACTATTCAGAATGACATACTTGACTGTCTTTTACAAATATACCATAATGAAATAAGGGCAGAAATTAGCAAAGCTTCTTTTGTAGCTGTCATGGCTGATGAAATAACAGATGTGTCTGAACATACACAAATGATCATTTTTTTTACGGTACGTCTTGGATGAAAAAATACTTGAACGCATTTGGGGATTCTTTATTCCAGAAAACCAAACTGCTGATAGGATATCAAAATGTATTCTACAACAATTAGATATAATCCTTCAAGGGAATCGCCAAAAACTGATAGCTCAGACATTTGATGATGCAAATGTCATGAAAGGCAAAAAAGCTGGTGCTCAGGCGAAAATAAAAGCAGTTTATAGTAATGCGCATTTCACTCACTGTTATGCGCATCAACTTAATTTAATAATGAGGAATGCAGCAAGCATTACACGAAATGCTAGAATATTCATCTCAAACATTTTGGCTATTCCGACTTTCTTTTCTAGATCACCACAGCGTCTGTCCATTTTTCAAGAAGCATCTGGATGTAAGCATTCTACGTGTATCCGCCACAAGGTGGAACTTTAACATACATAAATAGAGTTCATGAAAATGTTCAAGCATAAAAAAACTGTCACTGAAATTCAGTCAACATCATATGTAGATGAGACCGTTGCAGAATCGACAGGAATTCTGAAATATTTGAACAATGAAAATTTCATATTTTGGTTTGAGCTATTTCATAAAATTATGTCTCATGTTGAAATTATTTCTCGGGAAATTAGCATATATAAAGTCAATGAATACATAACAAATTTCAAAACTTCTATTTTAGAGATAAGAAACACCAAATACTGTGAAAATTCTTCACAAACACTCAAGGGCGAAGCTAAAGAACTGTGTGACTATATATCTGTTGATATAACGGACAGATATTCTTCAACTAAACATTTAATACTTGCTAAATTGTTTTACAAGATAAGCTTTGCTAGTTTTAAGAAAAAAAAACTACCTACAGAAGAGATATCCTTGACAACTGAAGCATATCCCATGATTGACAAAGAAAAGTTTGAAACTGAGCTAGAAATATTTTATAGTAGGTCAGATATCCATGAGTATTGCAAAGTAATTGATCTCCTGAAATTTATTTTGGAAAACAATTTAAACGATGTTCTTAGTGAAATCACAAAACCCATAAAAATTATCTTGAAAATTCCCATGACTACATAAGAGATAGAACGTTGTTTTTCAACTCTTAAAAGAACAAAAACTTTTCTAAGGAACACCATGGGTTGCGAAAGACTAAATGCACTAGCAGTGCTTTCAATTGATAAAAAAGTTCTTCAGCAGTCATTCAGAAGTTAAGGAGAACATTATCAATCTTTTCTCACAAATTAAAACAAGAAGAATGGAGTTTACTTTCAAATGAATGTAATAAGTAAAATATTTAAAATATTTACATCTATTTATGATTCCTTTAAGTTATTGTATTTTTATACGTGTGCATACGTATAAATTATGTATAATTTTATGTTTGTTTTATTTTTACACAATATTAAAAAAAATAAGTATTTTCTTTATAACAGCACCCCCACTAATCTTAGGCACGAGCCGCCACTGTTGGCAAACATTTCAAGTCGGCGTAACCTGGATTGAGTGCAAGTTTGGCACAAGACCTTGGCGGCTATAGATCATTGGTCAATCAACCATAGGACTGCTCCTCGTAGCCCATTCCGATGACTTTGATTGATTGGCCGATTATCTAAACTAATAAGAGGCAAACCAGGGTGATTGTTACGATGATAGCCATTGGTCGGCAATCCCCATTGGCTGACCAATCAGGAGCTGATTATTCGGGATTCAGGCCCATAAATAGAGGATATATATATATATATATATATATATATATATATATATATATATATATATATATATATATATACACACGTGAGTTTTATATATTAGATTGGTGCAAAAATAATGTCGTTTTTTTACATGAAAACGACATTATTTTAACACCAACCTAATATATATATATATATATATATATATATATATATATAAAGCTGAACGTCTGTGTGTCTGTCTGGTCACGAATAGGCTCCTATACGGTTGACTATTTTTAAAAACTGATTACATATAATGATAGAAGATGTATCGAGACACAGGAATGAGTATGTTTGATCTGGCAGAATGGTGGTTCATTAAAATTGTGGGGTCTGCGTTCGCGCCTGGTCCACAAAGTATGGAAAAAAAAAATTAAAAAAAAAAACGTTTACAAGTATTTTTGATATAGATGTACATAATAATACTTTGATAAGTATGTTTTAACTTAAATAGGGATGGTATAATAAAATTGTGGTGTCTACGTTCGCGCCTGGCCTCCATAGAATGGAAATAGGCACAAACCTTAATAAAGACTTTTCATACCTATCTGCGTAAGTATACTTTGATAATTATATTTCAGTTTGAAGAAATATGGTATAATAAAATTATGGGGTGTTCGTTCCACAAAATATTGTGATACATGTTTCAGTGTGAACAGGTATGGTAGAATAAATTATGGGGTTTATCTATTTTATTTTTACTTTCATCATATTTTGCTTTGGTTTTGATACCCCCAAATTCGAAGCTATCTGTTTACAACCCTTCCTTATCATAACCTATCATACTTTCATAAATCAGAGTCCATTTTCTGTAGGTTGTTTTTGAACCCAGTCGGGTATTTTTGCTAGTATATATATATATATATATATATATATATATAGTGGGGACTTCCGATGTTGACTGGGATTGAATGTGGGTCAATAATTGATAAATGTTCCACCCTCCCATATTTTTATTGTCATCAGAATCTGTGAAATCACCCATTTTTCAAGCAAATCCATTGATTGCCTGCTCTAGTTGGATATCCGCTCCCACGGTGTACTGACCCCTACATCCCCTGTAGACTATATTGCACTGTGTAGAACCTTCCGCTGATTTTAATTATCTCCAAATAATAGCTTGATTTTAAGTTTAAAATGCAAAAGTATAGTATCATGGTTCAAAACTGAAACATCCATTTTGAATACAGCGTATCTTATCAAAGAACCAACCATTGATTTTATGAAATTTTTTTTGCAAAATTACTTGAAGTAAAGTTAAACGTACAAATTTAAAATATCATGGTTCAATTATGTTCTAAGAAGAAACATTAATTTTGAACGCGCCTCTGTCTTATAAAAGAATTTAAAGTATATTTTATAGGATTGGCCTTTCTACTTATGCTAAAACTTCTCAAATGCACTTGTAAGCCGTATAAAAGTGTTAATTTTGGTCAAAATCGGACTTCTTAAATCGGATTGTTTGACTATCGATTTTTGATACTTATCGGAAGCATTCTGATACAAAACCTACGTTAGAACACTCCTCGACACATCAAATACATTTGTGTGAAATTTAAAAAATTTAGTCCAGCCATTTTGGAGACCATATGGAACGAACACACACACACACACACACACACACACACACACACACACACACACACACACACACACACAGACAGATAAATTCCTTTTATGTTTATATGCAATTTAACTATTTGGGGCTAATGATTACATACACATTGTTGGTACGGGTTTAGGTTCTTCCAAGTCCTAAAACTACCGACCAGCTTTAATAATTACTAAACGTACAACAAGTATAAACGACAAGAATTTATTAACAAACATGAAAACATGACAACACTGCAATTCAGAACATTAAGGTAAAAAGATTACTCACTTCAATAGTGGGGTTTACGGGAGGAGTGAGGACTGTATTCTAGAGTTGTACTCTGCCTGTCCAACATTGTCTTTTAGGAGAAGAACTTTTTGCGTCCGTGCCTCATGTGTACGGACTCTCCTCTCTTTTCTCAAGGGACCTCACTCCTTACCCTACACCGGTAATCCGGTGCTCTTATTTATTCCCCTACAGTACTCCCCCCCAAAATACGGAGTACCTGAAATAAATGGGCAACATTTTTAATTTTATTTAAACCGTCACAAAATTTTTTAAATGTGCTGACCATCTGACATGTCTACCTGACCGTGTCTTTTTCTTTTCTACTTTCTGAAGCGTCATATCTACCGGCATGGCGTTTGGGGGTGATACTTTCAGATATGTCTCTTCCAGTGATGCGGGTTTTAACCTGTCTACCGAAATGTTTTGTTCCTCATTCTTGATAAGCACCTTGAAAAACTTATTTTGTCTCTCCACAACCATAAAGGGGCCACGATACGGCAGTTGCAGGGAATGCCTCCTTTCCGTATCACGGATAAAGACGTGCATGCAAGTCTCTAAACCCTTAGGTACATATGGGACCATGTTCCTATTCGAGCCTGAGGGAGAATATGCCATCTTGGCCATTTTTGTTGTTAGCCGGTCGACAAACGCTGTCATGTCCATAACTTTTTTTGGTGCTTCAAAAAAATATTGTGCTGGCAACCGCAATGTGGTTCCATATAGAGCCTCCGCTGCTGAGCACTCCATATCTCTTTTCACCGTTGTCCGCAGTCCCAACAATATTAGTGGCAGATGTTCTAACCACCTTGTATTGTCCGTAAGCTGTGCCCGTAAGGAGGCTTTCAGACTTCGATGTAGTCGCTCGACCATGCCGTTTGCCTGGGGGTGATAAGCCGTGGTGTGTATACTCTTGGTGCCCAAAAGTTTTGCAAGTTTATGAAAAAGGTCTGACTCAAACTGTCGACCTCTGTCTGATGTAACATTTTGTGGTACACCGAATCTGGCCACCCAGCCAGCATTGAATGTCCTGGCAGTTGTGTATGCCATCATGTCTGGCATCGGTAGAGCTTCAAACCATCGTGAGAATCTGTCGATACATGTCAGCAGATAGCACTGACCTTCACATGTCGGAAATGGTCCGGTGATGTCGATATGAATGTGCTGAAATCTCTCATCTGGAACTGGAAACGTGCCTAGAGGAGCCCGCGTGTGACGACCGACCTTGGCTTTTTGACACTCCACACACGTTTTCGCCCACGCTCTTGTATCAGCTTTTATTCGTGGTCAGACATATTGGTCTGTTAGTAGCCTTACAGAGGCATTGGCCCCTGGATGCGATAGACCGTGTACTGCCTTAAATATGTCTTTGCGTAGCGATGCTGGAACGTATGGTCGCAGTTTGTTTGTGCTTTTGTCACACACAACTTTTGTGTGGCTGGTAGGGTTGGTAATTGTCACTAGGTTCAATGAAGTTGGATTATTCTGCAGGAGAGTTTGTAAATGTTCATCCTTCTGTTGTTCTTTAGACAAGGTGTCGACGTCAATTGCCGGCTGCAACAGGAAGGAATTAATTCCCCGCGATAAGGTGTCTGCTGGGGTGTTGTCTGCTCCCTTGATGTGCCGGATATCCGATGTCAATTGCAGGATATAATCCATCTGGCGAATCTCTCTGGGAGAATATTTGTCCGAGGAAGACTGTAAAGCGCCTAACACGGGTTTGTGGTCCGTGAGGATATGGAACTGCTGACCTTCCAAGAGCTGCCGGAAATGGCGTATCGCGGAGAATGCAGCTAACAGCTCTCTGGAGAATGTACTATAGCGTTTCTCAGTCTCTGTTAATTTTTTTGAGAAAAAGGAAATGAGTTTCCAGTCTGCATCACATTTTTGTTGTAGGACCGCTCCAATTCCAATTGCGGATGCATCCACTGCTAGGCACAGCTCCTGGTTGGGTTGGATGTGAGACAATTTTGCAGTCTCCTGCAACATAGCCTTGATCTTGTTGAATGCTTCTACCGCGTGCTCT
The DNA here is from genome assembly GCF_053919585.1 of Euprymna scolopes. Taxonomy (NCBI): domain Eukaryota; kingdom Metazoa; phylum Mollusca; class Cephalopoda; order Sepiida; family Sepiolidae; genus Euprymna; species Euprymna scolopes. Next base: position 102,518,220 of record NC_136511.1, on the reverse strand, counting down.
GAAAATACAATGTCACACTTCATCACATTTGTCAACAAACTTGTCAATGGTAAAAGTACTTGTGCACAGTGAGGTAAGAACCTACGATAAAAGTTTATCAGCCCCAAGAATTGACGCAGCTGCCTCATTGTGGCAGGGATAGGGAAATTTTGAATGGACTTGACCATCTCTGGTGATGGGGATATTCCCCCCTCTGAAATATGGTGTCCTAAAAAAATTACTTCGGATTGACCAAATGCACATTTTAATGGGTTTAGGACTATCCCATATTGCTTCAAACGTTCGAAGACCTGTCGCACATGACACATTTCTAGTTTGGCTAGCAATAAGTACATCGTCAATATATGCACAGACGAATGGCAAATCTGACAACACCTGGTCTATGAACCGTTGGAATGTTTGTGCTGCATTCCGCAACCCAAAAGGAACTCGCATGAACTCGAACATCCCGAATGGGATGATGATAGCCGTTTTAGGAATGTGTTTGGGCTCCACCGGTATTTGGTGATATGCTCGAATTAAATCCAATTTTGTAAAAAAACGGTTATTTTGAGCCACTGCTGTCACGTCCTGGACATGTGGTACTGGGTATCTATCTGGTTTAGTGACTGCATTCAGTGCTCTGTAGTCCCCACATGCCCACCATGTGTTAACACCTTTGTTGACAAGATGAAGAGGTGAAGCCCATTCACTCTTTGAAGGGCGAACTATGCCTAACTTCATCATTTGCTGAAATTCAGCCTTGGCCGGTGTTACTTTTCTGGTGCTAAGCGCCTAGCTTTGCTATGAACGGGCGGACCATTTGTTTCGATATAGTGTGTGGTGGAGTGTGGCAAAACGTCCCTATGGAAAGAAGGCACTGAAATTGAAGGGTATTCCTTCAAGAGACTCAGAAAATCGTTATCCTGGTTTGCATGTGCCATTGCTGGACACAATGGAGTACCAGTCCTAACTACCCCACACGCTGTGAGATGCGTTTCTGGATCTTTCAGACACTGGCCTGTTATATCCACCACCAAACCGAACGCCTGTAAAAAATCGGTACCTAAAATAGCACTGTCTACCTCTGCCACTATAAAAATGTGGGTAAATGTTCTATGCAGGCCTAAATTAAGGTCCATACACTTCTCCCCATATGTATGTATTAACGAGCCATTCACAGCTCGTAGTGTGAATTTACAGGGAGGGGATTTCTTGTCGGCTGCAGTCGCAGGAATGAGAGACACCTGTGCCCCGCTGTCCACCAAAAAGGACGTACCTGAGTTTTTGTCCACCACATACAATAGGTGGCCTGAATGAGATGCACCGACAGTTGATGCCGCATTCTTCTGTCGGTTTAAGCTTTTCCCGAACTCTTGTAACTACAAGGTGGGATACAGGAATTTGCCTTCTTCCCAAATCTCTTGTGCTTCCAGCAAATGGTCCTATCCTGCCTCCGTTCTCTGGAGTGGCTGCGCACCCCCCCCCGCCTTTGCTTATTCTCGAGGGTAAGTCTTGCGATGTCCTCCGCCATTTTGTTCATGTGAGCTTCCAATCTGGTCTGTCCCTCCATTAGTTTGGAGAGTAGCTCGTTTTTCTCCGATGTCTGAACGCCAGCCACCGTTGACGACCGTGTCGACATTATATCGGCAATATGGTCGGCTATCTCAGCCACTCGTTCCACTGGCATAGATTCATCTTGTGCAGCTATTACCACCTTATACTCGGTTGGTATGCGCTGTAGAAAGATGTGTTTGACAATATTACTGTCCATTGTCCCTTCAGCCAACTTCTGCAGGCGCTTTAGAAACTGTGACGGCGTGCTATCCCCCATCGTTTCCTGTTCTAATAATTGTGAAATTCGCCTGTGTGCTGACACTGACACAGCAGTTGTCACTCTTTCTCGTAGGGTGTCATATGGTTTCTCCGTGGGAGGAGATATAATTAGGTCTCTCACCTCGACGATAACATCCTGAGGTAATATAGTCGCCACATGGCAAAACTTTTCAGTCTGTCCTGATATCGTTTTCTGCCGAAAACATAAATCTAGCTGTGCGAAAAACAAAGCAGGGTCATTCCGTACATCCGTTGGAATCAGACTGAATGTGGGCGACGCCATTTCACATTTATTTATGATTTTTATTATTATTATTTATTTTTATCTTATTTATTTATTTATAGCGACAGTTAGCTAGATGACACCGTATAGTAGTAATAGTAGGGACAGAGCAAGAGGAAGACGAAGTGTGACGTAGTGTTTACATCAGCCAATCACGAGACGCGGTCGGCCATATTTGTTGTGCGAGAAAAATTTGAATATCCCGATGAAAGGGTAACGATACTTGTATAAAATAAATCTCGGCACAAAAACGTAACTAGTCATTATTTTTTTTATTTTTTTATTTTTAACTTACGTACGTAAATGTTTTGTTTATTTATTTTTAACTACTCTGACGCCGGGATTCATGTTATGGATTATTTTTATTTAAAAATAAACTTTAATTTTACGCATTTTCCTTTTGTTATTAAAACATAAAAAAAACGTTGCTTTGCGTATTCTATGTTGCTAGTTGGGGTCACCACCGTTGGTACGGGTTTAGGTTCTTCCAAGTCCCAAAACTACCGACCAGCTTTAATAATTACTAAACGTACAACAAGTATAAACGACAAGAATTTATTAACAAACATGAAAACATGACAACACTGCAATTCAGAACATTAAGGTAAAAAGATTACTCACTTCAATAGTGGGGTTTACGGGAGGAGTGAGGACTGTATTCTAGAGTTGTACTCTGCCTGTCCAACATTGTCTTTTAGGAGAAGAACTTTTTGCGTCCGTGCCTCATGTGTACGGACTCTCCTCTTCTTTTCTCAAGGGACCTCACTCCTTACCCTACACCGGTAATCCGGTGCTCTTATTTATTCCCCTACAGAATGAATAAAATAAGCCGCTCATTTAGATAGCTTAATAGTGCAATACTAAAGCTATAAATATTTTTCTTCCAAGATGCCACGTTAATAAGAATAGAAACAAGTATTTACGCATTTTTGAAAAGTTTTCTTTTATTGGTCACAATATTGTGTACAATTGTTTCAGCCTAGCGTGTTGACATATAAAATATAACTGTTTATCAAATAATAATTTGCACAAACTTGGGCTTCATCAGTCCGTTAGAAAAAAAACATATTTCAAAAGTTTTTGCTTAAGAATAGGGCCTTCCCAGGTAATACAGTTGACATTCATTTTTAATCAACAACATAATATATATAAAGTTTATATATATGAAACTTTATATATATGTTGCTGATTAAAAACAATGCCGATTGTATTAATTGGAAAGAGCAAAAAAACTTATGAAATATTGTTTTTTTCTAACGCGCTGATGAAGGCCAAAGTTATAAGCTGATGGGCAGTTATATTCTTATATACCAATACTGGGGCTGAACAATTGTATGCAATGTTGGGACAACGAGTAATTCTCTGTGTTTGCATAAATCATTAATGACGATTTCAAACTTTCTGAAATTAGCATTGATAACTTTAAATGCTTAATATACTTACAAGGACTTGTGTACACGAAAGAAATTAGACGTAGAATGCTAACAAAGTTGAAGGGAGAATCAAAGTCTGAAGACTTGCCAAAGACTTATAAGTATTAACCAAAGTATTAACCAAGATTCTAAAAATATTGAAGAGTCTGGCATTGCTCATATAAGGAAGATATGCCAGAAAGCATATTTCAGCTCTCATTCAAAAACAATGAAACCAAAAAGAAAGATGTTTTTATTCTCTTAAAAAAAAAAAGGAATGACATTCCAATAAAAATCAGAAAAATTACCACCAAATTGCCTATTGCCGTCGTGGGGCCCATTCGTTGGTTTAGAGATTGTCCATACAGTTTTAAAACCTGTCTGAATTGTGATAAAGTCGGACAGAAAAGTACACATTACAGAACGAATAATGAAAATAAAACTCGGATGAAATCCACAAGAACAAGCAAACAAGACGACAGAAGAAAGCATGTACAGGTAAATATCAATTACAATTGCGTTATCCATAATAAACCTGCATACATTGAAAAGGTTTAATAAACCAATCATGCTAAAAACCAATAAATTAGCCAGATCAGTAACAAGTACAGAAATTAAATTTGAGGGTTAATGTTACGTTAAAAAGGGACTAACAAAAAATAAAAAATGTTATCAATTACAATTAGAACTCTGGGATTGCGTTATCCATAATAAACCTGCATACATTGAAAAGGTTTAATAAACCAATCATGCTAAAAAACAATAAATTAGCCAGATCAGTAACAAGTACAGAAATTAAATTTGCGGGTGAAATTATTTACCAATGTTACGTTAAAAAGGGACTAACAAAAAATAAAAAATGTTTGTATTAAGAAATGACAACAATTTATTTGGCATAGACTGGATGCGATATTTCAAGTTTTGTGATTTACCAATCAACACTTTTTGCTAGAAAATATGTAAGTTCAAGAAATTTCATGAAGCGAAAATGTACTTTGCGAAATCTCTTTGAAATTAAGCTACAGAAAACAACCGAAGACTTATCAAATGAAGTTTCATGGCAAGTGTTCGACTGAGCTTCAATCTATGGTTCCTATTCTGCCAATCTTATATATATATATATATATATATATATATATATATATATATATATATATATATATATATATATATATATATATATATCACTGTTCCACTGCTGCATGTTTGCGTGATGACTGTTCTAGTTTCGTTGTTTTGCACGTGTTTAAATTAAAATTTAAATAACAATAATATATATAAAAACAAAGAAAATGAAATACTACTACTACTACTACTACTATTACTAATAATAATAATATTTAAATTAACAAAAAAGGAAGCTTTAATAATAAAATAAATAAATAGATTTCAATAAATTCACTGTTATTTTGTTATTTTCTGCTTGGCAGCTGGCTCGTTTTTATAGCATACTTTTGGGTTCTTTTCTTTTTGAAAACGAAGGGTACCTCTCGAAATTATCAAAGACATTTACAATTCCGATTATATTTAACAGTACGTCCGCATTTACTGATTTATATGTGAATGATTTTGAAAATAAATAGATAACGAGGATTTATAATCTAAATAAGACCTTTTGTTTGTCTGGTTTGTTCATACATCTCTTCAACATGCTGATATTCTACATTGCTAACAGCCCTCTCATACATTTACGCATTTGTTTACAGCAATACTTCAAAGCAAACTACCTTTCCCTTTAACATGGATATTTTAACTGTATGCACACTATCGCTACTTGTTTTATATGTAATAACAATATAGGGCAATTTTTTTATTCAAATCTCAGAGATATTAAAATTTGGTGAAAGATGTTCCAGATATTCATAAACCATGGATAGAGGGATCCCAAAACTCTATAATTATACCCACCTAGAACCATTATCCCACATGAATATTAAGCAGACTCCATAAACCGTTATCGTCTAGAACCCAAATTCCCGTTTTCTAGTTGTTAGAAATATAGCCCAATATTCTTCTAAATAATTAAATAATTTTTATCCAACCAACTCACCTCTTTATTCATTAGACGTACCTCGTTCCCTCCAAATACTCTGTCTCTTTAAGTATTCCACTTACCCTATATTTCTATATATTCCCAGATATACTCTCCTCCCCATACCCCTACACCATACTCTCTCTCCCTTCTATATATATCCAACTACCCACCTTACACTCGCTTTTTATTCCTTCACTTACCCCCTAACATTTGCACATTTATCTATGCATGAATTAAACTATCTCCCACTAATTACTATCTCCACTAATTACTACTAAACTCTCCACATATATGGGTGTACATTTATTAGAGTCTATATTGACATCTGTATGTATATATGTGTCCATTTTTGTAGGTGTGCTAGAAATACTATATTCTTTAACGCACCTACTTACTCTCCTATCTATGTGCAAGTACATGTATCTTTGTGTGTCTATGTGGGTAGATGTGCAGGCATGACTGTGTATGTGTTCATGTGTATCTGTATACGTGTTTGTATATCTACGTGTATGGGTGTGTATGCATAGATATATTTTTGTGTATCTATGCCTATGTGCACATACAGACGTATGTGTACTTCTGGGTGTTGATGTGTATATATATGTGTGTATGTATGTGTATACATGGGTGAACGTACGTATGCAGGTATATCTATATCTGGATACATATGTGTGTATGTGTTTGTATGTACATACCTATCTATATTTGCAATACACCTGACACTGAAAATAAGGTTAGACATAACCATTGCCCAAAACACCAAATTAGGCGCCCAACCCCCTATATATATATGAACTTAACGAAGTCACAAGAACCCCTAACTGACTAAAACTAAACCACCACATTCATAATCTTTAACCTTTAAACGTCCAGGCCCTCTATATCGGTCAAACCACATTTAAACTCTTAGACATCCTACTAACCATATAACTATAAATATAGCTCAACCTAACTCTGAATATCCTAGTCTTACTAATAACTCTTACTACTTACATTTATATCCCCGATGCATATAAATTTAACCAATATATATATATATATATATATATATATATATATATATATATATATATATATATATATATATATATATATATATATATATATATATATATATATAACTACTTCATTTACTCATCATTACTGATCACACATATATGTATATATATATATATGTATATATATGTGCATGTATGTGTGTACACATAGGTATATTTATATATATATATATATATATATATATATATATATATATATATATAAAGGAAGGGAAAGATCTACCGTAAACCACTAACCTAGTTCTAAAACAGATCCTTTGTTCGATAAAATGCATGCCTATTGGCTGATAGGAAGGGGCGCGGTGGATACTAGAAAGCTGATTGGCTAACTAGAAATCCTCAACATATATAAAAACAAGAAGCAACCACAGAATTCGCGCATAAGCCTGACGAATCCTATAGTGGATGAAACGCAGAATATTCAGTGTAGCTTAATCGCCATATATATTTTATAAATTACTATATATATATATATATATATATATATATATATATATATATATATATATATACACACACACACACACACACACAAAAACCATTTAAGGAAATAAAAGTTGATCCCTCAACACATTTACACATTCACCGCATTTAATTTACAATCATTATTCTTTTACTCCTTCCTCATATTATCTCTATCATCTTTATTTTTTTAACTTATTCTATCTATATATTTTTCGTTATCTTTATTTTTATTTTATTTTCTATTTAGAAATCTAAAATTTTATTTTATTTTATATTATTATAATTTTTTTTAAGCCAATATAGCTTACCCCTCCATAATAAGCAAAGCAAACCCACACAGACCCCTAAACATTAAACATGTATTGTAACATATTTTATCATGCGTCTACCTAAACTCCCATTATTAACTACACACTTTGATTTTTTATCCTAACTTTACTTTATTTACTTAGTATAAGCAGACACATATCTATGTATATGGTCTGTATATGTATGTATATATTTATGGATATGTATGTCAATATATAAGTGTATGAATGTATGTGTACATGTGTGTATATGTTTGTATGTATATATACATCAATATCCTACTGGAGATGGCCCTGTCGGTGGGGCATTAGAATACGCCGACTGCCTCCCTGCAGAGGGTAAAAGTCCCTCGATGGGGGTCCTGGATATGACCTTAAACTATATCCAGTCGTGAGGCCCCAGCTTGTGGGCTTTGGGGAGTGTGGAGCCACCCTTTAATTACCATTGCTCCCAGGTCCACTCTGACCCGGAGTGGTAGTACCTGTTAGGGTCCCAACTATGGGTTAAATAGAAACTGACGTGAAAACAACAAATATATTCTATTAAAAAAATATTTTCTTCCGAATCTTTGGATTTGGCATTAAATAACCCGAAAAGGGTTGATATGCCGTAAAACAAAAACAACCAACGAACCAACCAACCAACCAACCTACTGGAGGTATATGTCTATACATATATGTATGTAAGTATGTGTATGTATGTGTGCATATTTATATATGGGTATGTGTGTGTATATATATATATGTGTGTATATATGTATATATGTGTATACATATGTCTGTGTGTATACGTATATATGGGTGTGTGCATTTATTGGCATGTATGTTTCCGCATACTTTCTGTATATATTTGTATGTGTGTATGTGGTTGTGTGTATACATGTTGATATACTTTTATATATACGTATGTATTTGTGCATATATGTATATATATGTATGTACGTGTTTATATGAGTATGTATGTGCGCGTGTATTGGCATATTTATTCACTCTTAACTGCCTAAAACAATTCATTGTTGAATGTACGTCTGAAATTGCCGTGGCCACTGCGAGCGTTCTAAAATGAAACCCTTGCCAAAAGCATGTGATACGTTCTCTACCCCTTTCTCTCTCCCTCTCTCCCTCCCATCAATTCATATACGCTAGTGTATAGCTAAACAATTTTACTAAAAACAGCCAAGTCTTAAAACCCAAAATTGAAATTCCTCCCCCTCCTCCCTTACCCCCTTTTATCTCCACCTCCCTATATCACTACACCTTCACCCACGTCTAGCTTAATTCACTAACTTCCCCCCACACACTACAATCTAATGCATTTTTAACTTAAAAACTTAATTATTGTCGATCTCCGCCCCCCCTTATTTTCTCTTCCCCTCTTTCTTTTTTCCTTATTTTTTTTTCTCTCGTATTTCTTTTAAAATCTTTCTTCCAAATAATAATAATAGCCATTTCTGTAAGGTCTGACGAGGCTGCTGGATCGTAAATATGGTCCGGCAACCGAAACATATGTAACTGAACGGTAATAAAAAATAAAACGCATATTTGCGCTCTGCAATAGTATTGAGCACTCTCTTCAGGTTTTACTAATTACCATTTTTACCATATATATATATATATATATATATATATATATATAGTGTTATAATGGAATAAATCCAGAGGAAATCCAGGTATGAGAGCTCAATGTGGTTAACAGAGCAATAAGATAAAAATTATAACACGGAAATTACATAATTGTCGATGCAATAATTTATTTCAACCTTATGGTATTTTCAAGCATCTAAATCAGACAATTACATTTTTGATACTGAAAAAAAGAAAAGAAAAGATCGGGCTTCGACCCTCAAAAAACCAAAGGTGGTGGTAGTAGCAATCCACTTAATACATTTTATAGAGAGGGTGGTAGGGATTTAAAAAAATAAAAATTAAAAATTTAAAATAACAAATAAAAATATTAGATTAGACACTTATAAGCGGCAGCTCGATGTAACCATAGATACACACACACACACACACACACACACACACACACACACACACACACACACACACACACACTCACACACACACACACACACGCAACACATACACATACACCTACACCCACATACACACACACACACGCCTCTAAAATGTACGTTCTGACATGTAAATGCCTTGATATATATATATATATATATATATATATATATATATATATATATATATATATATATATTGATACCGTGGTACCTTTAACGTAAGTACGTGTGTGAAGGTTTCCAGATTATAAATTATTCGATCGGGAGATCCTATTTATTAAATAGGAGGATAGAAGGTGATAACATACTATGAACATTAAATTAGTATAGATTTGGAAACAACGACTTTATAACGAAGACATTTCATATATACGAAATCTGGACAAATTAAAATATCATATTTAAGCATATTTTACGCTCGCCCCCCCCCCCTGCTAGTACAAAAAATGTTGCACAATTGAATCCAATCAAACGATTTTCAAAGCGAATATTCAAAGTTCCAAAGAGTAAATGGCTTGTTTCAATCGTGCATTTTCCTTTGATATTCCTTTGATACGAGTGTTAACTGACTTTTAACGGAATGCAATAAAACAAGTGCGCTCCACCCAAAAAGACGAAGGCGCATGATTGTTCGAATTGCTATTTGCGTTCTCACTTTATCTGAAGCATTCAAATCATCCATTTCTTTCTAGCTTTTGCGTAATGTGATCTACATTTAGTAGTATCAGTTAGATTTAAAAAAAAAAAAAATAAGCAAAATGAAAGAAACGAGTTTGAGTTGAACTATACACACTATCAAATGGAGGATAAACTGCAGTTGTTGTTTTTTTGTGCGGTTTTTTTTTGTCATAATATTTATTTATTTTGAAAAAATGGAGAAATACTAGAGATACTAAGTATTTTTTTTTTTTTTTTAATGTTTGACTTGCGCGAGCCTTTTCAAGTCTCACACAAAAACACGCGTTCACATTTCAAGCTATATTACTTGTCATATAGATACGCACACAAACATACGCGCCCACGTCCACACACGTACATATATTCACGGTCGCGTACATACACTCACATTCACGTGTATATACACACACGCTAACGTACACACATGTACTCACACACGCGCACACGTACGCACACAGATGGACGACGTCACTTCCTTTCAATGGAAATCCACACATGCGCAAAAGACCACCGGAAGTAGGTATAAAAGAAAAAGCAATAAGCAGCTTCTTCCTTTTAGGACCAGCTTTCGAGCTGGTCGGTCTACAGACCGACCGCATACCTCACGCCATTTATTACTATGTGGGACAAAAGGCCAACAGACAGTACCTACACTCTTTCTCTCTCTATCTTACTACTGGTCCCTGAGAACACCTTCACGTAGCTGACTGCTAACTGACGTCAACCCTCTATCCTTTTCTTTGTCTACACGATGGACTGCCATTTCTCGTTCTATTACATTACTCACTTCTTTTCCCACGCGCGAACAAACGATAGTGACTCGAACGTGAGATGAAAACACGTTTCCTTTTTCCTTCTATAATACCAATCCCGCAACAAATGATGGTTACACCCGCGCGGACATGAACACATGTTATATCTAAAACATTCTTTCAACAGTAAATAAACGACGTTTATCTTATCCATCAATTGAGTCTTTGTTTCCTTCATTTCCATTCGTTTCATTACTTTTCTTGTGGCGAGTTAGGGTATTATTATATCCTGGTCCGCAACATACTAAACAAACATTTATCAAAACTAACGATTTTTTTTTTTTTCGGGTAGAGTACGCTTTAGGCGTCCTAAATTTTTGTTTTCAAATTTGTTTATAATGTGCACAGGTAGGTGTGTCAGAAATTTCATGAAAAATAGTGAATAATTCCACCTCGTCTTTACAAGCTTATAACTCCTCGAAAAATGTAACTCAAGCCCTAAGTCTTTTTTCAATTGAAGGACCAAGCTTTCATTAAAAAAAAAAAAAACACAAAAAAAAAACAACGTGTTTTTTTTTTAAAGGTTTTAAACTTCGGACTTTACAGGTAATTTTCTAAAAAACACCACTTCTTGTTTTAAATTTGAATATATTATTTATTGACCTTTTCTCTTCAATTTGTGATATATAACACTTTGGTGAGTAAATTAATTATTTACTTTTTAATAGACATTTCAAAATGGGAGGCGTGAATTATTCGATCCCCCCTGTCTTTCCAAGCTAATAACTACTCGAAAAATGTAATTCAAGCCCTAATTTTTTTCAATTAAAGGAGCAAGGACCAAGGTCTCATTAAAAAAAAACAAAAGAAAAAACAAACAACGTGGTTTTAAAAAAAGGTTTTAAACTTCGAACTTTACAGGTAAATTTCTAAAAAACACTACTTTTATTGTTTTAAATTTGAATATATTATTTATTGACCTTTTCTCTTCAATTTGTGATACATAAAACTTTGGTGAGTAAATTAATTATTTACTTTTTAATAGACACTTGAAAATGGGGGGGGGCGTGAATTTAAAAAAACCTTTGTTTAAAATATTATATTCGGTTTATTGGAAAGAGCATAACATTTCACATTGACCCTGAAAATATCGTAAAAATAGAATCAATAGAAAAATTTTGATAGATTTTTAAAGTTTAAAAATTGAAAAATATTAAGTTCGTAAAATTCATTACTGTTTTTTTTTTTTGTAATATTTCTATTACTTTTAAAACAACTTTAATAGTTTATTTTGGAAATATAATTCATAAATAAAATAAACAACTCGCTTTTAAAAGAGAAATTACGAGTTTTTTATATTTTATTCGCAGTTTCGTGTTAGGGGTGTCAAAAATTCCTACAAACATTCTGATACACCTAGTGCAGTGCACAGGTCACAGTGTAGACCTGAAGTCGTCTCTTTCCTTTTTTTTATTTTCTGGGGTTCTTGAAACCTAATTGATCCTACACTTTATATAGATGAATAATAAATACAAATTGTCGGTACTCTTACATAATTTGAAACGAATTCTCGGGAATTCCCGCCAAGCATGGATCGAACGAGACCGGCAATCATCGGTTTCGGCCGAGCGTTGTTCAAATGTTGAAACGCTAAATCGACTTTTTATTTTTTTATTTATACCACGGACAAGGAGGGTTTTCTAGTGACCGTACCAAATCGCAACGCTGAAAACCTCCCTCCAATAATAAACAAATATATTCTGCCGGGGACTACAGTCGCATTCGACTGTTGGTAGGTCTATAACAAAGTAGGAGGAGAAGGATTCCGCGAGGCAGTGAATTATAAGAATGCATTTTGTAGACGACGAAGGCAACAACGAACCACGCCGAGAGGATGTGGGAAGGAAGCAAAACAGCGAAACAAGCAAGAATGCGGGACCAACCGGGAGCTTTTGGGAAACATTTACTTGAATTTGTGTGGAGACATTTTATATAGATGAATAATAAATAAAAATTACCTTCATGATAGAGTAGAAGAATGATCAAAAAGAAGATGATGATTTTTTAATGGAAATCGCTTACAACATGGTACGAAGTCATTTAATGTAAAGAGCTAACAAAAACGAAAGATTACAATTGCAAAGACAGGAAATGCCCATTGACCTTAGTTTTGAAAAAGTAAGAGGAAAACAGTGAGCAGGAAGAGAGTTCCACAATCTTGCAGTTCTTGGAACTGGAATAAGGAGTTGCATTATAATGAAAATTAAAACCACAAGACCAACCAGCAGTGGCGGCTCGTGCCTAAGATTAGTGGGGGTGCTGTTATAAAGAAAACACCTATTTTTTTTTTAATATTGTGTAAAAATAAAACAAACATAAAATTATACATAATTTATACGTATGCACACGTATAAAAATACAATAACTTAAAGGAATCCTAAATAGATGTAAATATTTTAAATATTTTACTTATTACATTCATTTGAAAGTAAACTCCATTCTTCTTGTTTTAATTTGTGAGAAAAGATTGATAATTTTCTCCTTAACTTCTGAATGACTGCTGAAGAACTTTTTTATCAATTGAAAGCACTGCAAGTGCATTTAGTCTTTCGCAACCCATGGTTTTCCTTAGAAAAGTTTTTATTCTTTTCAGAGTTGAAAAACAACGTTCTATCTCTTATGTAGTCATGGGAATTGTCAAGATAATTTTTATAGGTTTTGTGATTTCACTAAGAACATCGTTTAAATTGTTTTCCAAAATAAACTTCAGGAGATCAATTACTTTGCAATACTCATGGATATCTGACCTACTATAAAATATTTCTAGCTCAGTTTCAAACTTTTCTTTGTCAATCATGGGATATGCTTCAGTTGTCAAGGATATCTCTTCTGTAGGTAGTTTTTTTTTCTTAAAACTAGCAAAGCTTATCTTGTAAAACAATTTAGCAAGTATTAAATGTTTAGTTGAAGAATATCTGTCCGTTATATCAACAGATATATAGTCACACAGTTCTTTAGCTTCGCCCTTGAGTGTTTGTGAAGAATTTTCACAGTATTTGGTGTTTCTATCTCTAAAATAGCAGTTTAGAAATTTGTTATGTATTCATTGACTTTATATATGCTAATTTCCCGAGAAATAATTTCAACATGAGACATAATTTTATGAAATAGCTCAAACCAAAATATGAAATTTTCATTGTTCAAATATTTCAGAATTCCTGTCGATTCTGCAACGGTCTCATTTACATATGATGTTGACTGAATTTCAGTGACAGTTTTTTTATGCTTGAACATTTTCATGAACTCTATTTATGTATGTTAAAGTTCCACCTTGTGGCGGATACACGTAGAATGCTTACATCCAGATGTTTCTTGAAAAATGGACAGACGCTGTGGTGATCTAGAAAAGAAAGTCGGAATAGCCAAAATGTTAGAGATAAATATTCTAGCATTTCGTGTAATGCTTGCTGCATTCCTCATTATTAAATTAAGTTGATGCGCATAACAGTGAGTGAAATGCGCATTACTATAAACTGCTTTTATTTTCGCCTGAGCACCAGCTTTTTTGCCTTTCATGACATTTGCATCATCAAATGTCTGAGCTATCAGTTTTTGGCGATTCCCTTGAAGGATTATATCTAATTGTTGTAGAATACATTTTGATATCCTATCAGCGGTTTGGTTTTCTGGAATAAAGAATCCCCAAATGCGTTCAAGTATTTTTTCATCCAAGACGTACCGTAAAAAAATGATCATTTGTGTATGTTCAGACACATCTGTTATTTCATCAGCCATGACAGCTACAAAAGAAGCTTTGCTAATTTCTGCCCTTATTTCATTATGGTATATTTGTAAAAGACAGTCAAGTATGTCATTCTGAATAGTCTTGGAAACACCTTTGAAGACATTACTGGTTTCTAAGTGATTCTTTAAATCTGGATCTAATCTAATTAAGATGCCAAATTTAAAAATCCTCTAAATACACTTGGATTTACTGAATCATCTTTTTCATCATGTCCTCGTGAGGGAGTTTCAAAGTTCCCACAAAAGAAAATACAATCTATTATTTTAGATAAAATTTCACGGTTCTTCTTAACATTCATGTTATGATGATTGATTGAAAGTCTGCAGGCCTCACTAAGTTTTGCTTTAATATTTATGGTCCCCAAAATTGATAGGGAAACTACATTGTCAACGTGCTTCTCATGCTTTTCAGTTCTATCTTTCATTTTGCTAATAGTTCTGAAACTATCTTTTGTCCATGTTACATCACCCCCTAACAACAAACAAGGAAAGCAGAACAATGCCTTTTTTAGTTCACAGCCGCAAAGCTAACTTTTCCGTTGGTACCATTAAAGCTACGAATATACACTTTGTTGTTGCTAATGCCTGGCTGAGATATTTGAATATCAAGCGTTGAACGGCTTCTTTTCTTAATTACAACTTTATCATGGAGAGACTGCTGTGAAAACTCAATCTGTTGAAGTTCATTTACCGTCGCAGAAGTTATTTCTTGGGGGTGCAAGGAGACCATGGCTAAATTCTTTTTATATCAATTGTATTGGGAAAGGTAAGTACTAGGTAGTCTATTAGTAGAATATCAATTAGGGTAGAAGGAATACAATGTTTATGTGATCCTCTTTTTGCGATTCAACTGAACCGGAAGTTCTAATTGAGTTGAATCATACTTTTATAACTTTTAGGTCACAGATTTTTATTAACGAAAAAAGTTTTACCATTTAACAACGGTTTTATTTATAAAAAGCTTATTGTTAATTAAAAATAGGCGTATAACAAAATAAGCTTGTCATTAAAATTGCTTTTTTTAATACAAATATTTTTAACTTTGCCATTATAAGCCGTCGAAAAAGGGGTAATACGCAAAAACATTTTAATCAAAAAACACTATTTTAAATTGTATACACTTTACAGAGTAATAAAAAAAAATATACAAATATATTTCTTTTAAACTTTACAGATTAAATAAAATTTTACCGCAGGCAAACAAACGAAAAACATTGTTTAAATACATTTTATTTACAATTTTTTAATAATCTATTTTTTCATAAAAACAAAATCTTTGCCTGCAAACGATGGTAAAGTTAGGAGATTATCATTTAAAATGGTTTTATTGGATAACAGTTTTATTTAAAATTTAAAAATGTGTGTTTATAACAAAACTTTGTAAATAAAATATAGAATAAAAAAGTTTACATGTTTGTACTATGAGCAAACAAAAAAAAATTAAAGATACATAATTTTATTTACAAATCTTTTTACAACTTTTTATATAAAAATAAAAACAAACTTTGCTATTTGCTAAGCTTATTATAAAAACGGTTTTACATACTCGTCTTGTTATTGCACATTTTAATTAAAAAACTTTGTTCAAAGTGTAAAACTTCTTGCTTTGTCCTCGTGGGATGTAAATAAATGCTAAAGCTTTATATATATATATATATATATATATATATATATATATAATGTGTGCGTGTATATATATATAATGTGTGTGTATACATATGTGTGTGTATGTATATATATATATATGTGTGTATATATATATGTGTGTGTATATATGCGTGTATATATATGTATATATATGTGTGTGTGTATATATATGTGCGTGTATATATGTGTGTATATATATATGTGTATATATGTATCGTGTGTGTGTATATGTGTGTGTATATGTGTATATATATGTGTGTATATATGTGTGTGTATATGTGTGTATATATATGTGTGTGTATATATATGTGTGTGTATATATATATGTGTGTATATATATGTGTGTGTGTATATATATATATGTGTGTGTATATATATATGTGTGTGTGTATATATATGTGTGTGTGTATATATATGCGTGTAAATATATATGTGTATAACTATATGTATATATGTGTGTATATATATGTATATATATATATAAGGCAAAAACATTTCTAACTAAAATGTATTTTAAAAAATAAACTTTTCTTCGCTTTTCTATAAAAAAATGTAAATATTTTTTATTCTGTAAAGTTAAACTACTACAAAATAAATAAATTTTAAACTACTTAAAAATACAAATGAAATAAGCCATATAGGTAAAATAAAAAATAACATTTGTAACTTCAAGGCTAAAAGCCCGAACACTTTTAATTAAAAAAAAAAGTTTGGCATATTATATATTTTTGTCTGCTTAAATCGCATTTAAAAGTGTGGGATTTTTTTTTTTTTTTTAAGGTGGAGATTTTATTTACAAGAACACGTTACACTTTTTAATAATAACAAAAAGAAAACATTTGTAAACAAAGCTTCTTAAAAAAAAAAAAAATAGGCGAAAACGCGCAAACACCGCGTTTGGAACTGCGAAAAATACAGTTCCGATTTGACTCATATTAACCGTTCTAGATCGGGCATGCGCACAAACGAATTTCACTAAGAATGTGTAACTGTGAATTTCGCAGCCCCAAGCAAAGTTTTGCTTTTATGCTTATATGAGTATGGGGACAATTATCGACATTAAGCTTCAGGAGTATATATATATATATATATATATATATATATATATATATATATATATATATATATATATATATATATATATATATATATATATATATAATATGATATATTATCACATACAAAGAAAAAAAATAAACATATTCTTTTTAACGTGTATCGATAATAATGAGTAGAAATGACTTGGGGGTGCTGCAGTTCCACAGCTCCAGGCACGAGCCACCACTGCTCACAATGATGCCGAGCAGCTGATGGTCCTAAATGTGGCAGACGTCATCCACAATGTAGCCCCTGCCGTGACCTAGGAAGAAAAGAATGGTTTTTCTAACTATCCTAGCTGTAGCGAAAATGATGACGAGGGTTTCACATTTTTAAGAGATTCATGGCAGTGGATTTGCTTCTGATCTGGATCTGGTTGTCTACTTTAAGCATCAGCTCAAAGTGAGAATGAGATGCGATTGAAGTTGATTAGACATCATGGATTTCGACATAAGGTAGGAACACCACACAGGTTTGTGCATCTGACATGGATCCAGGTATAAGATCCTGTTTCTTACGCGTCGCATATGTGATGCTAGATTCTATAGAGCCCATCCCTAAATTTTTATAGACTCTTAGATAGTACAGTTAATGACTTCTGATTCTGTTTGATTTTCTGATGTAAGATAGCGTCCTAAGACGTCAACTTCTGTATTTTATTTTATCCTCAGTAACTATTGCTATATTAAATACACATATAATCAATATTTAATATATTACACGCATTGTACATATAATAAACATTGTACATATAATAACATTGTATATATAATAAACATTGAAAGTACAAATATTGTTTATACATAAACATTGTACATTAAATCAACATTGAAAATATAATCAACATTGTACATATAATAAACATTGTACATATTATAAACATTGTACATATAATCAACATTGAAAATATAATAAACATTGTACATATTATAAACATTGTACATATAATAAACATTGTACATATAATAAACATTATGCATATTATAAACATTATGCATATAATAAACATTGATCATATGATAAACATTATACATATGATAAACATTGTACATATAATCAACATTGTAGATATAATAAACATCGTACATATTATAAACATTGTACATATTATAAACATTGTACATATAATCAATATTATACATATTATAAACCTTGTATATATAATCAACATTGTATATATAATAAACATTGTACATATAATCAACATTGTACATATAATAAACATTGTACATATAATAAACATTGTACATATTATAAACATTGTACATATAATCAACATTGAAAATATAATAAATATTGTACATATAATAAACATTGTACATATAATAAACATTGTATATATAATAAACATTGTACATATAATAAACATTGTACATATAATAAACATTGTACATATAATAAACATTGTACATATAATCAATATTATACATATTATAAACCTTGTATATATAATCAACATTGTATATATAATCAACATTGCATATATAATAAACATTGTACATATTATAAATATTGTATATATAATCAACATTGTACATATAATCAACGTTGTACATATAATACACATTGTACATATCATCAACATTATACATATAATCAACATTATACATATTATAAAAATTATACATATGATCAACATTGTATATATAATCAATATTGTACATATAATCAACATTGTACATATACTCAACATTGTACATGTTATAAACATTGTACATATAATCAACATTGAAAATATAATAAACATTGTACATATAATCAACATTGTACATATAATCAACATTGTACATATTAAAAACATTGTACATATAATAAACATTGTACATATTATAAGCATTGTACATATTATAAACATTGTACATATTATAAACATTGTACATATAATAAACATTGTACATATTATAAACATTGTACATATTATAAACATTGTACATATAATCAGCATTAAAAATATAATACACATTGTAGTTATGATAACTATTGTACATACATTAACATTGTACATATAATAACATTGTATATATAATCAACATTGTACATATAATAAATATTTTACATATAATCGGCATTGTACTTATAATCAAAACTGTATATATAAATAACATTGTACATATAATAAACATTGTACATATAATAAACATTGAACATATAATAAAAATTGTATATATAATCAACATTGTATATATAATCAATATTTTATATATAATCAACATTTATGTATAATAAACATTGTACATATAATTAACATTTTATATATAATCAACATTGTACACATAATAAACATTGTACATATAATAAACATTGTACATATAATCACTATTTTACATATAATCAGCATTGTACATATAATAAACATTGTACATATAATCAACATTGTACATATAATCAACATTTTATATATAATCAACACTGCACATATAATAAACATTGTATATATATAATCAACATTTTATATATGATCAACACTGCACATATAATAAACATTGTACATATCATCAACATTGTACATATAATCAACAGTGTACATATAATAAACACTGCACATATAATAAACATTGTTATATAATCAACATTGTACATATAATCAACATTGTATATATAATCAACATTGTACATATAATAAACATTTTATATATAATCGACACTGTACATATAATCAACATTGTTATATAATCAACATTGTACATATAATAAACATTGTACATATAATCAACACTGTACATATAATCAACATTGTACATATAATCAACATTGTACATATAATCCACATTTTATATATGATCAACATTGTACAAATTATTTTGTAATGTTAACATTAAAAGCGATAATTTATCAACACCCCCTTAATATCTAACGTTATCCATATAATACATCCAAAAATTTCGGAATTTTTGAAGTACAAATTTATTTATAGTTAAAAGTAATTTTTACAGAAAATTTGGTAAAATTGCATTTTGCTTACGCATTATATAGTAGACAGTAAGGATATAACTCGGGATGTATAGACAGGGGATATAACTCGGAATGTATATTTAAGATTATTTGTTTATGGCTGCAATATTTGTTGTTTATTGCAATAGACTACATTTTACTAAAACACAATAGCAGTTGTTGGATTCTATAAATTTTCGTAATTTTAGTATATATTTTAGTATATATATTTTCGACATGACAATTAAGTATGTAATATTGTTCTTTTTTAAAACGACATAATAAAAAAAAAACTATTTGTCGATTCTATCTTAACAAGCAACGCTGATTATTTCAATTAATCCGAGAAGGATGGGCAAGAAGCAGTAACAGAAGATGAGAAGCATTTAACTTTGAAATGCCATTGCATAAAGAGGTTTCTTTTTCTCCTTTTTCTTTTTACTATTGTTTTTTACTTTTCATTATTGTTCTAATGATATAATATATATATATATATATATATATATATATATATATATATATATATATATATATATATATATATATATATATATATATTATTTGAGGGTAAACAGTTACATAGGTCGCTACAAATAGCCATTTGTTTAAGTCAATGAGACTTCCTCAGGCGACCCGGAATCTCTCGACGCCACAAAGAAAAATTGAAAAAACATTGAAAGAAATTGAAAAAAAAAAAAAAAAAGGTAAAAAAACCTCTTAAAAAAAAAAACATAAAAAGTTGCGAGCTCTCTAAAAAAGAGGATAAAAAAGGATAAAAAAATGGAGAGACCACATTTCAACCTATTGGGAGATTTTTCAAAAGAAGTTTAACAACTGGGTATAAATCTGAAATGATTAAAGTGGGTCATAATTTTACTGGAACTGTAGATTTTATAGGAGAGTGGTCATGCGTAGGGTGTTCTGTTTATACACTTCTTTTCACATATTATGAAAAGAAGTTTGCAAATGAGTTCATTGACATCATCAGTTGCGTATCGGTATAAGTTAAGTGGGGGTAGGGTGATAGAGAGAGAAGGCAAAGAAAAATAGCGTTGTCACTATAATGGAGAATGAAAAGTTAATAGACTGATGCACTGATGCAGACATATTCATACCGAGACCTACATCCATATACATACATACGAACAAAATATACATATACATACATACGTGTGCATACACCGACACACATATAAATCCAGTGACGGTAAAATCCAAATGTAAAACTTCAAGAAAGTTAAAAGAATTTCCATTTGTACAAGTAAAATCCAAAGAAATCCCGTAATTGTAAGATGATCCATAATAATCCAAACGCGTTTTACCGTCACTGGATTTTTTTATCTTCCACCAGACTATCCATTAATGTGTAATCACCTTTTTCTTTACCATATTCCCTCTGCTTAACTTATTTTGTTTTCAAGTAAGATCTTTGACTTATTTGTTGTTTCATCAAATACTTCTGCATGCAAAATCCGATCCTGCATTTTGCTAATTCCTACCCTCTGATGAGAAGGAGAGTATTTCTTCGAAACTCCGCGGATTAAGGACTATCCATTTATCTAGTGTTTCCTTTTCAGATTAAATATGTTTTTAACTCATTTCAAAGTGTTTAACATATTTCATTAACTGTTTGCTGATATTATAAGCTCTATTTCCTATTTGGTATTATCGAGCTTTTATATCTGGCTGAGATAATTTTATAAATATTAATTCTTTAATATTTATAATTTACTTTAATTTTACCATCTTGGATCATTTTGGTAAATTCAATTGTAATTTTCATTTTATATATATATATATATATATATATATATATATATATATATATATATATATATATATATATATATATGTACACAATAAATATACACAGACGGACATCTACAAAAATAAACATACGTACAGAGATACTATTATACAGACATATGTATATAATTAAGTAAATAATATTAGAATATTCAAATGCAATGTATTAAAATTTAAAATTTGCGATCAAAAGCCATTATGGAATTATTAATTATATACATATGTCTGTATAATAGTATCTCTGTACGTATGTTTATTTTTGTAGATGTCCGTCTGTGTATATTTATTGTGTACATATGTATATGTGTATGTCTGTGTATATATAAATATATATATATTGATATATACGAGTATATATAAATATATATATACATATACTGTTTTAAAAATAATAAAATAAATAAAAAATGTTAAATATGTCCAAATTAAAAAGGGCGACTTTCTAAGTAAATAAAAAAAAAATGAGCTCCGAGGCGGCGCCAATATTAACCGTAGTTATCGCTTGAAAAATAACAACAATAACAAAAATCTATATATATACATATATATATATATATATATATATATATATATATATATATAGATATATAGATATATATATATATATATATATATATATATATATATATATATATATATATATATATATATATATATATATATACTTGTGATTGTTTATGTATCTTTTTTTAAAGTTTTTTAGGTGTCATTAAATTCAACTGTGTTTAGTTTTTTCTTCAAAAGCCATGCAAATTGCAAGATCTTTTAGTTTGGAGACACCAACACGTTTTAAATTTTCCATGTACCAAATTGTGATCAGTTTCACAGTCAGCACTACGCAAGACTCGCACATTGCACATGTCTCTCATGGCACTTTTACGTGTAAGTATTGAATGGATCATATGCCCAATGCTTTGATCGGAGGTGTGTCCATGTGACTTTAAGCTTGCGTTTTTTATGGAAGAATATATTAAACACAACAAGATTAAATTCCAAACAAAGCTGGAGTAGAAAAAACCATTACTGTTAACTTTGCCGATACCATAACGGCCAAGTGCATTCCATATATCATGTTCCCGACCAACACGCGCATTGAAATCACCAGGGACAATCAGCTTCTCTTTAATTGGTACAGCTGCAATGATATTTCGAAGAGTCTCATAAAAAGACATGATGCTTTCTTCTGTGGATTCCATAGTTGGTGCATACACCGACAAGCATCGACTACATGTCAGAGGGACTCTGAGCTTTATGAGACGATCAGTGATTCCAGTTGGATGTTCAATCTTCTCAACGAGATCGGACCTGATCACAAAGCCAAACACCATCATCCCGCTTCATGCCCTCTGGTTTACTTTTCCAGAAAAGTGTGTAACCCGACTTCATTTCAGTAATTTGATCCTCGCCTGATAGACATATTTCATACAAAACTGTCATATCGATGTTAAATCTTTGTAGCTCATTCGTAACTAGTGCTGTTCTTTTCTCTGGGCGTGCATTTTTTTTCCAGATCAAGAAGAGTTCTGACATTTCAACAACTTACGTTCAGTTTCATCTTACTTCCTGTAAATTTCTTGTTTCTGTTGTTCCTACTGTTGTGAATCGCCATTAGCCACAGTAAGCTAACCAGCTTGGTTCCGATAGGCAATTTTTAGTGCACCTTTTCTAGTACACTCCCATACAATAGGTGAGCAGTGCTGTCCCTTAACAGGGCTGCTCAGTCACTAAAATCTCTGCCGGAAAGTACCCCTATTGGAATAAATCAGAACATCATAACGACGTTAAGAAAAGATTCTTGCTGCCTATGTGTGAAATTATGACTGTGTGCCTCCAACTGATTAAGTCTGCACATATCGCCATGCCTTCCTCGTCACAGGACTTCGAAAATGGTTTGCTAAGAATGATCTAGAACCATTGGGATATCTGTACTTCGATGGATTTAAGTGGCAGAAGCTTGCACGACACCAATACCACTCACTAAATCCCTGTAAATATGACCCAATGACAAGCTAAAAAAGCAAGATGATTGGCAAATGCGTGGATCATAGGTTTTAGTTCAGAGGTTCCATCTCCTAGATGGATGTCAGAACAGTGACTCTGGGGCCCATCACTTCTAGAGGTATAAATGCGTCCCCGAGAATGAGAATGTGTGTGTGTGTGTGTGTGTGTGTGTGTGTGTGTGTGTGTGTGTGTGTGTGAGGAGACTTCTCAATCTATACGCAAAAATCTTTTGATCTACAGACTTGAAATTTGGTATATATGATATTCAGACTTTTTAATTGGTTTTCATCCAGAAAAAAGGGTTGTTAAGGCGTCCAAATTGAAAAATTGATACGTGAGAGTCATTGGATTTTTATTTATTTTCAACTGTTTCACGACTGCGCATGTACGATCAAGAAATATGACAGCTTCCTTATGGTAAGAATAAGTAGGTTTGAAAACATATTTAAAGATTCTGTCAAGCTGGTCTAATGGTTATCATACTTGACTCACTGTCTTTAGGTTTTGGTTTCGATCTCTGCTTGAGTATAATTTTTTTTTTACTTTCAAGAAGTGAATTGTTTAGAAAAAAACATAATACCTGCATGCACATGTCTCAGTTTCTTTCTGTTTTTTTTTACTTCAAGGAATTTAACGTTATGTTTAATACCGACAGTATTTCTGTTTATAATAAACCAGTAGGACTCACGCATTAACTTTGTATTTTATTTTTTTAACTTGTTTTTACTTTGTAGGGGGGTATTCTTTTTACATTAGGTCCACCTCAGCATTTACACATTCCCTTACTTGCTTTTTTTATATTTCGGCCGGGGCCACCGTGGTTGCCATAGCCACCACTGTTCGCAATTGGCCAGGGACGGCAGTGACTACCAACAACAACAACAACAACCGTAGTTTAATTTTTTTATGAGGGGGGTCATGCTTCCACCGGGCAACGCCGGCTAATGGGTCTTGCTAGTATGTAATAAATATTTATTCTCAATAAAATACTTGTCAACTGAGAACCGGTGTTCGGAAAATTAGGCAAGAATAGGATTCTAAGAATATTAAATCTTCCGAGCTCAGCCAATAGGAATGGGTGGACGATGGCTTGGGAGGCATTAATCATTATGTGTAGGAAGAAGAGAATGTTATGTTTAGTCTATGTATGTAATAAGCAGTTGAGAGCGATGATATATGAACATCGTAGGAAAATGAAGAATAGTACAGGATGTATAGTGGTATCGGTGGTAGGACTCGATAATCAGAGAGAAAAATAGGAACTTCTTTCTCTGTAGATGTGGCGATCGTGATTATACTTCTCATAGGATGAAATATAGGGTTTAATTATAATAATTATAACGAATAAATGTGTATAAAACGACGTAGTAAAGTTACATAAGTCGGGGATTGAAAGTTTAGACATAATAAAATTTGTATGTCTCATCTGTTATTGAAAATCTATGGCAATTTGATGCAGAGAGAAATTTCTGCAATCAAAATATTAAATAAATGATAAGAAATCTGCAATAATTGAAATATAATATTTATAGGTATTTTATGACCTGCGGCCTACTTGTATAAATATATAATATATACATTAATGTATACATATATGTATGTATGTATAGATACATATTTATACACATATACATATATATATATATATTATTATTCTTTATGTAAATACAGTCATATCTTGCTATGATGTGATATGACTGTATTTACATAAAGAATAATAAAAAAATATAATTTGCTCGAGGCAAGGCGTAATTTGGATTGTTTGAAAGGTAAAGTATCCAATGACGATAAAATCCAAATTATGCCTTGCCTCGGCAGCCGAGTATACCGCATATCTTATCTTTCTTTTAATAATATTATTAGAATTCTTTCCCCTTTTCCTTGTACCTATTTATGAATTATTCCACGGATTTCTGCCTTTTGGATTATTTTGGACCATTTTCCAATTATGCGATTCCCTTGGATTTTACTTGTGCGAATGGAAATTTAACTAACTTTCTTGGATTTACATTTTTGGATTTTATCGTCATTGGATACTTTACCTTTAACCAGACTATCCATTCACGTGAAATCACTTTTTTCTTCACCCTATTCCCTCTGTTTCACCTTTTGTTATCAAGTAAGATCTTTGGCTTACTTGTAGTATCATCAAATACTTTTGCAAGCAAAATCTGATCCCGCATTTTGCTAAATCCTACCCTCTGATAAGAAGGAAAGTATTTCTTCGAAACTCTGCGGATTAAGGACTATCCACTTATTTAATGTTTCCTTTTCAAATTAAATATGTTTTTAACTCTTTTTCAAAGTGTTTTTAATATGTTTTATATGTGCTCTTATATATATATATATATATATATATATATATATATATATATATATATATATATATTTGAATTTTCAAAGCATGAAAGATTATATATTTCCACAGTCAAGCTACATAGCAGCTCACAAAAGCTATGAAAGTTAACAAACCAGAAATCCAAGACTGTAGTTTCGCCCTCATTTGAACTCATCAGTTAGACACATCTAACCTCGGAATTCGTAACCTAATTCTCTTGCATGCGAGGTAAGTATGTTGCCACTTGAGCAAACGCGCTATACACACAAAAATTTATTTACTAACAAAGATCAAGCAAACCGTGGCAAAAACGGACTATGAAATAGATCCACTTCGTCTCACACAAGAGGTGTAGACATCCAACAAAAAACCATCGTTTGTTGACTTTTATTGTTGACTTGATTGTGAAAATATTTATATAATCTCTCACGCACTGAAAATTCTATTATTAATTGCTTGTTAGGTTAGCATGTTGGAGGACACACTTCTAGCGAGTATAAAAATCCTACTTGTAAGACCGCAGCTTTTTTAAACTTGTCAAAAAAGATGGATAAATAAAGACCTGGCCAGGGATAGGTTAGTTCGTAAGTCCATTTCTAAAAGCTGTCCAACACATGCCAGCATGGAGAGTAGAAAGTTGACCTTGGGTTTACTTTCAGCAACCTCGTAACTTTCACTTCCCTTATTTTGTTCTTTAGTCCCCACATTCCATGAGCAATGTTTCTGACAAAGAAGGAAGAGTTGATGATTTCAAGGGCGGAATTTATCCATCTAATACTTATTGTTGATTTTTAGCTCCTTACATCAAGTGGCTTCTTGCCTTGTCTGGAGTAATTTCTAATAAAACAAAATAGATGCTAAACCGAATATGATGATATGATTAGTTAAAGAAAATGCTATTTTAAACTTAGGATGCATCGAAATTTGGTGTTTAAGTTAGACATAGACGTAAGTTTACTCATAGCAAATGTAAATGGTTTAGTTGTTTTGTTTTATGACATATCAACATTTTCCAGGTTATTTCATACCGAATATGATCATTTTGGCAAAAGTTTTTATGCTTCAAGGTCTTTATATCTTCAAATATTTATTTATGAAGTTTGGTTTGGTTGTTTTGCAAAGGAAAATTGTTATTTTGTTTTTGGCTTTGCAGAAACTGATTGAGTTTTGCAAAAAAAAAAAAAAAAAAAAGGAAAAACTATAACATCAATGTTTGGTGCATTTTAGGTCAGGAAGCAGGTATCCTCAGACAGCCTGATCGAGTTGTACCAATAAATATGGTTGGATTGCACATGTATTGTACATTCTATTAACCACACAAGTGGCATTTTGGAGGTGAGTAATCCAGTAACATGTCAGTTGTTAACCTATTTTCTTATCTTTAATACTTTTAATATACTTTTTCTTTCCACTTAAAGATAAGAAAATAGTTTAACAACTGACAATTTTCTTATCTTTAATTGGAAAGAAAAAGTATACCGTAAGAAATCTAATGCTGATGTACCTAGTATAATCTAGTACTGATACAGTAGGCGTGTCAGAAATTTCGTGAAAAATATTGAATAATTCCACCCCGTCTTTCCAAGCTTATAACTCCTCGAAAAATGTAATTCAAGCCCTAATTTTCTTTTCAATTAAAGGAGCAAGGACCAAGGTTTAATTAAAAAACAAAAAAAAACAAACAAAAAACAAACAACGTGTTTTTTTTTAAAAAGGTTTTAAACTTCGGACTTTCCAGGTAAATTTCTAAAAATAACTACTTTTTTGTTTTAAATTTGAATATATTATTTATTGATCTTGTATCTTCAATTTGTGATATATAACACTTTGGTAAGTAAATTAATTATTTATTTTTTAATAGACATTTCAAAATGGGAGGCGTGAATTAATTCGACCCACTGTCTTTCCAAGCTTATAACTACTCGAAAAATGTAATTCAAGCCCTAATTTTTTTTCAATTAAAGGAGTAAGGACCAAGGTTTCATTAAAAAAAAAAAAGGAAAAACAAACAACGTGGTTTAAAATAAAAAAAAGTTTTTAAACTTCAGACTTTACAGGAACATTTCTAAAAAAACACTACTTTTATTGTTTTAAATTTGAATATATTATTTATTGATCTTTTATCGTCAATTTGTGATATATAAAATTTTGGTGAGTAAATTAATAATTTACTTTTTAATAGACACTTGAAAATTGGGGGGGGGGCTGAATTAAAAAAAAACGTTTGTCTAAAATATTATATTCGGTTTATTGGAAAGAGCATAAAATTTCACATTGACCCTGAAAATATCGTAAAAATTAAATCAATAGAAAAACTTTGATAGATTTTTAAAGTTTAAAAATTGAAGAATACTGAGCTCGTAGAATATCAATTAATTTTATTACTATTTTTTAAAAAATAAAAAAAAATATTTCTATTACTTTTAAAACAACTTTAATAGTTTATTTTGGAAGTATAATCCATAAAGAAAATAAACAACCCACTTTTAAAAGAGAAATTACGAGTTTTTTTATATTTTATTCGCAGTTTCGTGTTCGGGGTGTCAAAATCCCTACAAAAATTCTGATACACCTACTGATACAGATTTTGAACTGGACGTATCTAAGCGTCTGCTCGGCTTTGCTCGATACATGACGCCAACCGCTCGGATTTACCTGTAATCTGATATAAGACGTCGATCAGCCAATTACAATGTGTGGCAATGAGCAGACGACTTTTGGATAAATATTGGAAGAAAAAAAAAGACAAAAACAATAAAAGAAACTAGATGTTATATGGAAAGTATGGAGACTAACAGCACTATGAATTTATTTATGCTAAAAAAAAAAAAAAAAAAGAAAAAACTGCAGACGCCCGAAGAAGTAGTTTTTGTTTTGTTTGTTTTTTTTTTGTTTTTTTTGTTTTTTGTTTTTTTTTGTCAAAATAATAAAATTATCGAATCCCAAAAGAATTGTATTAATGTGGTGTTAGATGCATCATTGCAAAAAGAGGCTTCGTAAGCGACAGATGTGGCTGGGGCCTAACACTTAATATCTATATAAAATCCATAGATATTCAACTATTCCATTAAAGTTCTTCTTTACTTCTCAAACACTGAGTTAGTAAATAAGTTGAGACCATATTTTCGTCTCCCCAAATGACCATTTATATATGTTATAGTATATCTTTCTTGTGGTCTTTTGGTTTTTTTAGTTTTAACTAAACAAAAAATATATGAATAAACACAATTGCCCAATTACGTTTACACATTTATTATACACTGACAAACATTCAAACAACAATAAAACACAATACAATAGCGACAGTTCGATAAGACTCACCGACTGGTGGAAAAAGTTCTCAGAGCTCACCTCGTGGCGGAACGAAGGTTCTCCTCTTCTTGAGAGGGAAAAGGCAACACGTCTGCCCGTGACCAAAGGGAAAAAACAACCAGCCTTGGAGCAGGGACAGATTACTCCTCCCCGGTGTCCTCTAATTTTTAGTCCCCTACAGTTTTACTGAATTCATATAATCTGGATTCTAGGACAAGAATTCATCTAGTCAACTTTAGTGCTGTTACTGTAAGCAACATCACTTGAGGAATGTACACCATTCCTCGTATAACGCTGTGAGTTAGCCATACCGAGGAGATTTTATTTGAGCCACGAATACCATGTTATTTTGAATATTTAGTCAGGGTTTAAAAAATATCCTCATGCTAGGTTGTTCTGACAAACTCCTATACAGAGACACCTTAGACATTCGAGGATAATGTCTAGTAGGCATTCAAGCTCTCTCCAAAGTTTTCTTTTTCGAATCAGATGTATCCATTCAATCTGCAAAGACAATTCTATTTCAAACTTAAGCATGACAGTCCAACAAAAATATGATTTCAAACGAAAATGCAATTTCAGTCTGAAGTGGTACAAACCAACGAAAATACTATTTTAAACTTAGGCATGATATATCAACAAAAGTATGCTTTGAAACGTAAGCATCACAGAGCAAGAAAAATGTTTTTGTGTTTTTTAAACTTAAACATGACAAGCGAATCAAAATTATATTTCAAATTTAAGTGTAACTGACTGACGAAAATATTAATGAAAAATGAAGTCTGACAATTCAACGAAAATTCAATTTTAAACTTAAGCATGACAAACTGCCGAAAATTCAATTTTAAATTGAAGCATGACAGACTGACGAAAATCATATTTCAAACTTAAGCGTGACAACTGATGAAAATGCTAGTGTAAAATTAAATGTAACATTTTTTCTGACGAACGTACTTGGGCGCATTTAAAAAAAAAAAAGGGATTTCAATAACACTGGTATTCACGAATCTTGTTAATAAATATTGCTTAAGATAAAATTACTTTATGAACGCATTCTTAAAGGTTTTGTTACATTGTATGTCGCCATATTTTGCCCCGCCCGTTGGAAAACATATATGACTTAAATAAAATTTAATGCCTTGCTTTCGTAAACTGATCGACGTTTCTCAACAAATGCGGAGCATTGTACAGAATGTAATTGGATCTTATTCCTCGTACTATTTTCTTAAATAAAATTTCTGTTCATTTTCTGGATACAATGCAAGAGGGGAGTGACATTAATTCACGCCATTGGTTACATTCAACTAGCCGTGTTAAAAAATAACGTTATTTAACTTGCAATACTCACAAAGGAACAGATTTTCGTAGCCATTTGCAATTTTGTGTATCGCTAGGAAGTACAACTATTTTCAATTAGCCAATAAAAGTTAGTATAAAATAGGATGAAATTTTCTCTTACTAAAGAAAATATCAGATCAGATGGAATATGTACTCAATGAAATCGGTTTTACAACAAAGACGTCATACATGTATGTATATGACGTTATACACCTGCAACAGTAAGAGTATGCAACACATGTAAAATGGTCCATCAGAAGCCAAATTTGATTTGTCAGCTCAAAGGCTTATTAAATTTAACCTTGAAAATTCGATAGGATAATTTGATAAAAAATTGGAATTGTATAATATGTTATATGTAATACTGCCCCCTCAGTACAAAACTGACTTCGAAATCTAGTGGACGATTCCCCTTTCTTCTTCCTACTACTTTTTTCTCACAGAAGAGACGTCGCTAGTCTTTCTCTAATCTATCGTTATTTCGATGGCTGATGCTCGACTGAGCTTCATTCAATCTAAAATCCTGTAAAACATTTGCAGCAAAAACTCGTATAGGTTAACAACTGACAATAATTTCTCTGCCAATAATTTCCCTTTTTCTACTCAAAACTGAACAAAACTTCCATGAGCTAGGTTTCTTTCCAAGAACTGCCCGTCTGTAGAACATGGTGCTTTCCAGCTGACGAACATGTTCGTTTTCAAGTCTAATGTAAACAAATTCTTTTTGAGCCGCCTTCTTAAAAATGAAATTCTGTCCAATCACTACCACCATAACTAATCAAATCACCACGCTGTTGTCTCACTGTCAACCTGAAACTCATTTAACCCTTATACTCGAGTAGCATATGGGCCTTAATAAGTAAGAACTTAATGATAAAGAAGTCATTTAGTGTTGTTCTTCTGTTTTGAGATATTCAATAGATTTGCTGTATTTTAGCTCATCGCCTACTCCTTTGTCTTTTGCTTTCTGCTCTTGTGTTTTGTTTTGTTTTTCTTTAAATTTTTTTACCCATTTTCTTTCTTTCTGTTTTCTTCTTTTCTTTTTGCCTTTTTATTTCGGTCACCGACTACATGTGATTTAGAAAGGTGTCATATTTTCCACTCAAGACACTTAAATTTATTGCCACATAACCGAATTTTTGACAACTTATTTAAATTTATGAACATTTATCGCCTCCAATCCCCCCCCCCCCCCCCGAATAAAGTGACAGTGATTAAGTGGTTAGCAACACGGACTGAAACCCTGGCCGTATCAAGTTCAAATCCAGTTCGTTTCACAGAAACACTTTCTTCAAAACCTACACTTGTGATTAATCTCTTAAAAGGATGTAAATAGCACAACTATTTATTTGCATTTGTTTATGAAAAACGTTTGAAACTCAATCAGGGCACGGTTTACGCTTTGATTTCAATGCAACGACCTTCTTTCTGATTGACATTTTCTCTCACTTGTTCCCTTCCTCCTTCTTTCCTCGACTCATTAGCAGGATGACGTAGCGCAAGGTCAGCACAACAAATACACTTTGGCCTCTTAAAAATTTCCTGAGCAGCTCTGTCAACATTCTCCAGTGGAGGCGCCTTTGCCAGTTAACCATGAGCTAACTCCTTCACAAACAGATAAGACAAGGCTGGCAGGGTGAACCTCCTGGGACTAACCCAAATCAATACAACAGTTTGCCAGATAAAAAGCCACTGTAATAGTCCAGTCTCTGTTGCAGGAAGATGTGATACTGCAGGAAGGTGAGGAGAATCAAGTCAGTGCGCCTAAAGAATAGACACTCTGGCCTATTAAAAATTGCCCGAGAAGCCCTATCGCCATTCTCTGGTCAGGGTTCCCCAGGCAGTTAGCCATAAACTCCTTCCCGAAATGGCCCAGTTTCTGTCGGACTGATTATTGGAGGTAGATCCCCAACTGGTATATACCATGTCAGCAAGTTGCGATGCTATTATTTTGGTACGAGTACTTATTATTATCAATAGACAACTGTCCTATCCCAATATAAGTTGATGTTTTTAAAAAAATTAAAAATTCGACCTACCCCATTGTTAAAAAATATTAAATATTGAGAGGCACCGAGTTGGCGGAGAGGGGGGGTAAATTATTGAATGACAGAAATCAACAATAATATTACCCAATTATTGTAAGTATTATACTGGGGTAGAAAAAAACACAACTTAATTTAGATTGTACCACAATGTCTATTCTAATTTTGATTCGAGAAAATGTCTGAAATTTCAGGGTTAAGCTTAAGGGGTCTTAATAAGAAATTAAAATTGAGAGAATCTTGCTTAATTGATGGCTAATGATTACGAATCAACTTACTTGCAAATATGAAATATTTGAATTTTGAAGTAGGAGGTTATACTCTTAAAAAAAAGACATAAAAACTTTTTAAAAAAAAAAAGCTCCCAAAGAACCTGAAAAGGGAAGATTTTTAATTCCTATTTACTTGCATCCCCACGAGGACTAAGTTTGACACAAGGTCCGTTTTAAATGTGAGAAAAATCCAGCTTCCCCAAAAGGGGCACTTTAGATTGGAACAAAGATAAAAAATTTACCTTAGTTAAGAAGGATTTGCCATTCATAGATTTTATGTGTAGCCAAACTCTCCTTAGTTATGTCCCCTTTCTAGCTAACTCTTCTACAAAAGAGGAGAATTATTTATTATAAGATGGCACCCAATAAAGTTGCTATTACATTCAGCTGTGAACGTAACAACTGATAGAGAATAGAATCGATTAAGTGTACCATAAAAAACAGATATTGTTGTAGACCCTTGTTAAGGGTCACAAATGAAAGAAACCACAAGTAGTGTAAAGTGTATAAATATAATATGTATATATTATAAAGAATACAGGAGTCACTAAAGTGGTACGAAAGGAACGTGTTCGTAGCATGCGGTTAAACAGGGTATGAATGTCTCAATTTAGTCTTGAAACCAGTGGTATTCATAGGATTGGTTGATTCGACTTAGTTCTCAAATAAAGGTGATTTGCACCCCACAGCAATACTACACTCCTAGTCAAAACAAGTCAATTTATTTATCCATTTTACAAAATTCATAAAAATTTCACATAAATTACTGAAAGAATTCTCTAAGAAACGTAGCATAAGGTCAAATTGGGTGGGGTGGTATGGTAGTCATGTATCATCCTTTTTGTCTATTCTCTTAAACTAGCTTCAGCCACAAGAAATCTTTTTTGTTCAGTGTAGTTATGAATTGATGTCTAATATCTATTGTGAAATTTTTACAAAAATATCGAAAGTATCTGAATTTTCACAAAAGGTTTTTATCTCCTTTTTACCATCTTTTCATAAAACTAAAATAACTAAATGTAGCCCATTGCCCCCACAACAGCAGAGTTACTATCTTTAAAAGCATATCTGAGAAAATTGACCATGTCCTATCTGCTTATCCTTCAGCTAACATTCACGTATGTGGAGACTTCAATGTTCACAATGTGGAATGGTTAACCCACTCTAACAAGACCGATGATGAGGGAAGGTTCTGTCACGATTTCTCCATTGCTTATAACCTCACTCAGATTGTTCAAGAACCCACCCGTGTGCCCGACACTGACGGCCAGTATTTAATTTAGACATTTAATTCTCACAACTTACCCTGAACTATGTTCAGTTTCCGTTCTGTCTCCACTTGGATCTTCCGACCACTCTGCTGTATCAATTAAAATAAAAATGAAATGTAAAAAGTCTTCAGACGTACCTCTCCATCGTACAGTATACCGATACTCTATGGCAGACTGGGATAGCTTCCGTACATTTATATCAGATCTACCTCTGCATTCCATGTTTAAAAAGGATGTGTCCTCTATAGTATCAGACCTGACAGAATGGTTAATTGTAGGTATTGACCGTTTCATACCCTCGAAAAAGTTCCAGCGAAAACCTAACAGCCATCCGTGGTTCTCTCCAGAATATGCTGCTGCCATTCTGCACAGAAATCACTTTTTCCATTGTTTCAAACGTAATAGATGTACTGAGACTAAAGCTGTTTTCAGAACTGCCAGCAACCATTGTAAGAAAGTAATAAAGAATGCAAGAGAGTTGTATGCTCAGTCCGTCAAGTCCAAAGTAGCTGAGCAGCGGCTTGGTTTCCACCAGTTTTGGCAAATAGAATAGAATCCTGAACAGAAACGTGTGCTCTATCCCAATTATCATCAATGGACCTGAGGTAATCTCGTCAGCATCAGACAAAGCCAAACTCTTTGCCAAGAATTTTGTAGCTAATTCTATCCTTTGCGACCAAGGCCGCCAACCCCCAATATTTCCTCCTGTCTGTACGTGATGTTGCCAATCTAATCAAAAACCTTGATTCCAGTAAAGCAACCGGCCCTGACAGTATTCCAATTATAGTACTCAAAAAACTTCAATCCTCTCTTAGACATGTTCCATTACACTGTGGAGGTCATTAGATGCCAGAAAGCCTTCTACTCTAAGTTTCTTCCCACGAATCACTAGACTTTGGAATTCTTTGCTTGTTTATTGCTTCCCGAACTATACTAACCTACAGAAGTTTAAATGTAATGTGTACAGACATCTCACTGCTCAACTCCCTGTTAGACATGTTCCATTACACCCAAGTGGCAATATGCTTTGATTGAGATGAAAAAGAGTAAAAAAAAGATGAAGACGTCGTTTAAATAATTAAGTTTAGATTTTATAACTACCCAGATTTGCTTGGGAATCTTTTTCATTGAATTATTATTGTTCAGCATTTTTTTTTAGTTAATCTTCTTTCCTAATAAATTATTTTGTTTTCTTAATATCAGTATTTATTAAGTTAAATTTATTTATTATGGTCAATAGTTTTGTGTCCTTTTCCACCTATTTTTACTGTGAGGCCAAGGTTATTTTTTTATATTTTTTTTTTTAATGGAAATCGCTTCAGACAAAGCATGAAACGCCTTGATGTAAGAAGCTAAAAATAATATTTCAAGGTTAAAAACTAGCCAGTGATAAGTGGTGTTAGATGGATAAATTCCGACCTAGGAAACAGAAATTCTTCCCCCTTTGTCAGAAACATCGCTCATGGAATGTGAGGACTAAAGTACAAAATACCGATAAAACCAAAAAAATATCTAATTTCTGCTCGCTCACCATCATAGGGCTCCATTATATTAGATTGGAGACGGGAGTGATTCTATAATATGAGCTAAATTTATGTATAAGTAATCATTAATTTAACATGGTACAGAAACATTTTCCTCAACACATTATGTTGAAAAATCGAATGATAATAAACTACATGTATATCCTATTCTTTTTGCTGACTGTTATCCTCATCTTCATAATTGTTGTTGTTTCACCACGTTTCGGTCAACTCATCCTTTGGCCTTCTTGAGATGATTATCCACGACAGGATAGGGATGCTGAATCTTGTAACTGTATCCCCAGTAATTACTGCCTTCCATAGTTGTTGTTGTCTCACCACGTTTTGGCTAAGTAATCCTCTAGTCTGCTTGGTTAGGATTGAAACCGCTATCTTCAGACAATGCTCATCTGGAATCGTAGAGACTAAACACTGCACTACGGGCCCTGAAGGGCAATCAAGGTTTCTGAACCACTGTGTTGAAGTCCAATAGACTCAATTGAAGAAGGCCAGAGGATAAGTTGACCAACACGTGGTGAAACAACAACAATTATGAAGATGAGGATAACGGTCCACAAAAAAGAATGAATACAGAAATTATGAAGCCTCATCTCAAAGGATTAATATATATATATATATATATATATATAGTAGTAAGTTATGAAAATATATATGGTAATTAAGTTAGACAGAATATTCCGCGTTTCATTCTCGTGGGAATTCGTCAGGCTTACAAATTCTCATGAGAATGAAACGCGGAATATTCTGTGTAGCTTAATTGCCATATATATTTTCGTAATTTACTACCTAGCTCTACCTATGTATTGAGCACTGTTGAAGTAAATATTGAAAAATTTACGCATAAAATTATATCTCCGTATATTAATTGATGTGATTAAAAGAAGTAATCATCTATCTATCTATCTATCTATATATCGATAAAAGTTAAAATGTCTGTGTACACTTCCCTACCAAACTACTCTGTCAATTTTCGGTCTATAGACTCAAGATTTGACATAAGAAGTATTGAGATTTGGGAAAATTTTTCTAATCAGTTTTTGGACAGAAATTTGGCTGTCAAGGGGTCAAAGTTCAACGATTTGACCTTTGAGAACTCTACCAAACTCTTCGCCAATTTTGGGTCTAAACACTTGAAATTTTAGATGTCGGTTACTTGGACATGGATTCAGCTTTATAATTTGATTTGAGCCCAAAACAATAAATGTCGAGGGGTCATAATAGGGGTCAAAGTTTAAAAAAAAATAACCTCTGCGGTCTCTACCAAATTACTCAGCCAATTTTTGGTCTAAATATTTGAAATTTTACATAAAGTGTATTCAGACATAGGGCAAGCTTTTTAATTGGTTTTTGCTGAAAATTTGGCTTCCAAAGGGTCAAAGTTCAAAAGATTTGAGCTTTGCGGTCTCTAGCAAACTATTCAGCCAATTTTGGATCTAAACATTTTAAATTTTACATAAAGAGTATTCAGACATGCAGCAAGTTTTTTAATCAGTTTTTGGGCGTAAATTTCGCTGCCAAGAGGTCAATGTTTACAGAGTTGACCTTTGAAGGCTCTACCAAACACTTCCGCTAATTTTGGGTCTAAACACTTGAAATTTTAGATGTAGGTTACTTGGACATGGATCAAACATTTTAATTTAATTTGAGCCCAAACCAATAAATGTTAATGGGTCAAAATTGGGGTCAAATTTTAAAAAAATTTGCCGTCTGCAGTCTCTACCAACTTTTCTCTCTGGTAGTTTCTATTATATAGAAAGACATTACCGTACATATTTACACTTTTCCATATAAACATATGCACATACAGTTATAAGGGCAGAGCAAAGCCGGGCGGAACTGCTAGTATATATATATTTTTAAAATACAATTATCCACTGACACGTGTTTCGTCGTCTACGACTCATCAGAGTGGCTGAATCTAGTCTTATTTATAGTATTCCGAATTTTACAGGGTTTATATAATTGAAAATTAGGTAATCATTCATATACCAATAAGTTTTAAGTTAAAATGAGATGACTTAAACTGTAAGCTACAAAATTATCATATTTTGTAATTGAGTATTCATATATTGTTTAAACAAAATCAAGACATCAAGGAATAGATTGATAGCAACAGATTGTTGCTATCAATCTATTTCTTGATGTCTTAGTTTCATTGAAACAAATATATATATATATATATATATATATATATATATATATATATATATATATATATATATATTTGGCACCGACTTACGCAACCCTTATATAAGCCTACCTAGAAGAAACCTTATATGAAAAGATAGAACAAAAATTTGGCCACAGCACTAAAAAACTGTTTATAGAATCCTGGAAAAGATACCTTGATGACTGCTTCATCCTGTGGAAACCCACATGGGGGGACATCACAGACTTACACACTATACTCCGGAACCTACACCCAAAAATTAAATTCACCATAGAACAAAGCTCTACAGTTGAACTCTCGTTGGAACTACACAACATTCACTTTAAATATATATATATGCGCGAGCCTTTTCTAGTCTCACACAAAAACACACGTTCACATTTCAAGCTATATTACTTGTCATATACATAAGCGCACAAAAACATACGCGCCCACGTCCACACACGTACATATATTCACGTTCGCGTACATACACTCACATTCACGTGTATACACACACACACACACACACACACACACACACACACACACACACACACAAACACGCTAACGTATGCACATACACGCACGCATGGACAACGTCACTTCCCTTTTCAAAGGAAATCCACATATGCGCAAAAGACTATCAGAAACAAGTATAAAAGCAAGAGACAAGCTGTTTCCAGCCCTTTTCAGACCAGCTTCCTAGCTGGGCGGTCTACGGACCGACAGCGGGCTTTTTTTGCAGGCACGCGCACGCGTGTGCCTCACGCCACTTGCTACTATGTGGGACAAAGAGCTAACAGACAGTACGTACACTTTATACGCTTTTTATCTCCATAACCTGGATTGACATTCTCACTCTTTCTTTCTCTATATATACAACTTGTCCCTGAGAATACCTTCGCGTAGCTGACTGCTAACTGATGTCAACCCTCTATCCTTTGTCTTTGTCTACACGCTGGACTATCATTCTCATTTCTACTATATTACTCACTTCTCTTCCCACGCGCGAACAAACGATAGTGAGATGAACACACATTTCCTTTTCATTCTACACCACCAGTCCCGCAACAAACGATGGTTACACCCGCGCGCACATGAACACATGTTATATCTAAAACATTCATTCTTTCAACAGTAAATAAATGACACGTTTTTCTTATCCATCAATTGAGTTTTTGTTTCCTTCGATTCCATTCGTTTCATTATTTTTCTTTTGTAACGGGATTAGGATTTATATATCCTAGTCCTCCACACACACACACACACACACACACACACACACACACACACACACACACACACATATATATATATATATATATATATATATATATATATATATATATATAAGTATATATATAAAGAGAAGGAAATTTTAGTGACGTCATATAGTCGTTAATGTAATTTTAAAACTATGAAACGCAGTTAATATTCTTATTGGAAAAAAGATATATTTGTTGAAATTCAACTATAGGTTTGTAACGGTGCCCGGAAAACTCGTCCCGGGAAAACTCGTCTCCGGAAAACTTGTACCCTTTCGCTAGGTAGGAAAACTGGTCCCTTATTGAATAAATATCGATTGAAAACACATTTTATGATCGTTCTTGAAGGAGATATTGTTTTTTTAAAATAGACTATAAGCCCCCATAATATTTTTAAAAAATATTTTTACTTGTTCAATGTTTGTTTGTTTTTTTTAATAAAATCGATTTTCTAAGTGTCCGTTTTCTACCTAACTGGCTAAGTTCTTAGTGGTTTCACTTCTTTTAAAGCGTTTATTATGTTCATACAAAGTTAATTACAAATTTTTTTTGTTCTTATTTTAACGATGTTTTTTGGAGTCATAAAAACAATAAAAAAAAAAAAAAAAAAAAATTATAAAACAGGGAGCGATTCGATTTTTCGTTACTTTTTTGTTTTGTTTTTTTAATTATGATAGTTTTTTTTTTTTGTTGCTATGTTTTTGTTTTCTCTCATGCCAAATGCACTCATGCGTTATTCAAAATTATAATTTTATCAATTATCAACATTTATTGTCGTCCTGTCAAATTTTGCAAAAATTAACTAATAAATTAAAAGCGAAATATTTTTTTGGCGCGAGAGATGCCATGTGCTAACAATCTCTCGTTAACTCATTTTTAATTTTTTTAATTTTTACTTCAAAATTCTAAAATCAATCATTAAGAGAAAAAGTAATCACTAAATAAATTTATTAATCAATTTTATTGAAAACTCCGCTATTGTTTATCAAGAATCTTTTTAATTTCATTTTTTGTTGGTTGTTTTTCGGAGGGAGATATAGTTTTTACCCCCTCCCTCTCTAAATTATATTTTAAAAAATATTAAAATTTATTATTTTCTTTTTAAAACCAAATCTCCCTCAGTAATTTCTTTAATTTTCTATTTTTTTTAGCGATTATCAAGACCCCTAAGATGTGATATACCGGACATTATTTCTCGTTCTCACGTAACACTCGACATGTTTTTTGTTTGTTTTCTGTGTTTTTTTTTCTTTACCGAATAAACGATTCCAAATAAATTAAACAACATAGTCGGTGAGGTAGAAAAATCGATTTTACCCTTTTATAAACAACAGTAAATATAAAAAAAAAATGCGGTCTCGTTTATGAACATAATAAACGCTTTAAAAGAAGTGAAACCACTAAGAACTTAGCCAGTTAGGTAGAAAACGGACACTTAGAAAATCGATTTTATTAAAAAAAACAAACAAAAAAAACATTAAACAAGTGAAACAATTTTTAAAAAATATTGGGGGGGGGGGGCTATAGTCTATTTTAAAAAACAATATCTCGTTCAAGAACGATCATAAAATGTGTTTTCAATCGATATTTATTCAATAAGGGACCAGTTTTCCTACCTAGCGAAAGGGGACGAGTTTTCCGGGGTCGAGTTTTCCGGAGACGAGTTTTCCGGAGACGAGTTTTCCCAAGACGAGTTTTCCCGGGACGAGTTTTCCTAAATTCGGTTTGTAACAGAAATAGAAATGAGTGTTTTTTATGTAATTTATTGATTGAGATTATGTGTTAATTATTACAGGGGGTGTTTGAATGGTGTGAGAAAGTTAACCTGTGTCTTTAACAGCGCCAGCCCTCCCCCCCTCCTTTTTGAATTTCCAACGTCTTTTTCCGTTTCTCTGAAATAGAACTGCGTCACACTGTGCACGTGAAACATTTTCAAATATTATGTACTGATATTTTTTGTTTCCTAATCTCATTCATCCAGAGGAAGTCTCGAAATAAAGACGAAACGTTGAAGAACACATAATACGGGTTGTTCCTTTTTATTCTCTCTCTCTCTCTCTCTCTCTCTCTCTCTCTCTCTATATATATATATATATATATATATATATATATATATATATATATATATATATATACATCTATACATATATATATATATACATATATGTATATACATATATATACATAGATATATACATATATATATATACATATATATACATATATATATAACA
>NC_136511.1:102443835-102471335 GCF_053919585.1 Euprymna scolopes | reverse complement strand
GTGGCAACAATCTCCCCAGATTTCCAGTGCTATCCGGCTCTTTCGATAATCACTGTACATGATTTTGGTGCTATCGCAACAGCCATTACCGTTGATTTATCTCTGACAACGACCATTGGTACTATTCGAACTCTTCCAGTGGAGGTCTGGTCAGGGCTTTGCTTTCTCAGTCTTTCCATCTTACTAGACCCGTCACAATCATTTATGTGGTATCAGCCAAGACGCGCGCGTGTGTGTGTGTGTGTGTGTGTGTGTGTGTGTGTGTGCGTGCGCGCGCACGAGCACGCGCAGGATTGCCAATTTAGCAGGTTTCCCGCTAGATCTGGAGAGTTCGTTTGGAATCTAGCGGGTAAATTTTGGATCTAGCGGCTAGAAGTTTTTTTTTATCTAAAATCTGGAGATTTCGTTTGGAAGAATTCAAACCGCAAACATTAATTATTTTATAAGATATACACAGCTAACAGCTGCCAG
This sequence comes from Euprymna scolopes, assembly GCF_053919585.1. Classification (NCBI taxonomy): domain Eukaryota; kingdom Metazoa; phylum Mollusca; class Cephalopoda; order Sepiida; family Sepiolidae; genus Euprymna; species Euprymna scolopes. The sequence goes on along the minus strand of NC_136511.1, from coordinate 102,470,864 downwards.
GTCAAGACAAGGCTAAAAAAAACTTCAGTGTTTTAATATTCAACTGTAAATTTTGCCAAGTGTCTTTGGCCTTCGGGCTGGGATCAAAGTGTAGTATTTTGTATTTTTTGATATAAATAAAAAATGTTTTTAAAATTGGGCTTAAGTAGGCACCCCCCTCCCACGACACACACATAAATACAAATTTAAAGGGGTAACCATGATAAAAGAGGCTGGCCGAGAGAAAAATCATTTAAAATTTACAACAGAGACGAGATGGATCAACCAACCTCGCCATCCCCCCCCCTTCTTTTGGAGTTGGCCTTGTGCCTAAGTTTTTTGTTCATTTTTCCCAATTGTATTTTTTTTTTATGTGAATAAAAAAATTTAATATCTCAAAGTGTAGTATCTGTTCCGACAGATACTGCAAGCAAAGACCATATGTGGGGGCCGGGGCGACCCCACATATAAGACCTTGGTCAATGTAGGAGCAACCCTTCATACCAATTGTCACTATCCAGCTCCCCTACTCCCCGGGGAGTTGGTCCCCATTTCCTCTTCACTCCTTACATTAAAAATCGGCCTTGTGCCTAATTTGCTCGGTGGAGGGGGGGGGGCTAAATAAATACCTAGGATCAAAGTGTAATATCTGTTCTGCAGATGCTGCACTTAAGGTGATTTGTCTCAGTCAATGGAGGGGAAACCCTCTATACTGGGACAATTTACTATTTTTGCACCCAACCAGAGTGCCCCTTTTTTAGGGGAGCTGGTTTAACCCCACTTTAAAAAACGGCCTTGTGCCTAATTTGCTTTGGTGGGGAAGCAAATAAATACAAATTAAACTGGGAGGGTCAATGATAAAAATCTGGAAATAGGATCCCTAACTTACGGTCTTGTGACCCTGTTCTGTTTGTTTCATTTTTTATCGCCTAGAAAAAAAAATGTTAATTCAGGTGTATATCATTTTTTAACTAGCATTTTTTATTCTTTATTTTTAGCAAAATTATTTTTTTTAATAGAATTTTAAAAGTTAAATTAGGTTTGTTTTACTATACACATAGATTCGAAAAAGTTGTTTAAAAACAAACATAACAAATAAATGTTATCAAAGGCAAGATAAGTTACTTTTCTACTTATATGGACAAGTTTTAGTAATTTATTAATACTGTGCTAATAATAAAGTAATTTATTAATACTGTACTAATAATAAAGTAATTTATTAATACTGTACTAATAATAAAGTAATTCATTAATACTGTACTAATAATAAAGTAATTTATTAATACTGTAATTAACTTGTGCTAATCATTTGGGGGGAAAAAAAGAAAACAAAAAAATCGTTCATGAATTACATTGTTTGCTTGTTTCTTAATATTTGAATTATTAAATATAAATAACATTAATGTGATAAATAATTTAAATAACATTAATTAAGGGTAGGTATATTGAAGCGATTTACTCCCTAATATCACCAGCTAATTATGTCTCCTTTTTCAATCATAATACAGCGAATTAATCGACTTATTATTTTGTTGTCTGATTTTTGCAATTTCTTAAAAAAAAATGTTTATTTTTCAAATATGAATTTGTTTTCGGGGGGGGGGGGGGGTTGTGGATTTGATCCTTGTGCATTATAATTGGATATAAAAATGCATTTTAAGTAAAAAAAAAAATCAGTATTGTCTAATTGCCTGTCGAAATTAATAAAAATAAATTCAACAATTCTGAAAAATGATCAAGTAGAACATTACAAGAAAAAGAAAAAAAATCTGTCGACAAATGCAGTTTTATGTTTCAATACCGACTGATTTATTTCCCTTTTGTTTCACTTAACTTTCGCTATTTCAAAGTAGAAAATTATGCATCGATAATAACGATTTTTTTGTTTGTTTTAGTAAAAAAAAAATGCTCAAATAGATCTAAAACTTTTAGATCTTTTTTTTTTTTAAGCATTTCTTTAGTTTTTTGTCATTTTTATTAATTTCGACATGACATGTAATTAGGTAATAATGTTTTTACTTTTAATAATATTTTTGAGGAATTTAGGAAAACTCGTCTCAGGAAAACTCGTACCCGGAAAACTCGTACCCGGAAAACTGTTCCCCTTTTACTAGGTCGGAAAACTGGTCCCTTATTGAATAAATATCGATTGAAAACACATTTTATGACCGTTCTTGAAGAAGATATTGTCTTTGAAAGAGAATACACATCCCATAATACTTAAAAAAAAAAATATTTTTACTTGTTTACTGTTGTTTTAAAAAAAATTAATTAATTTTTCTAAGTTTTCGCTTTCTACCTAGCTTTGAAAGTTTTTGGTCTTTCAACTTATTTTAAAGAGTTTATTGAGTTAAGAAAAAAAAAAAAAAGTAATGTCGAGTGTTAACTATGAACAAAAAATGTCCGACATAAGAGGATCACGCTTTAGGAGGATAATTGCTCAAAAATAAAAAATGGAAGAAAATATTAAGGTAGATATAGTTTTAAAACGAGCCCCCCCCCCAAAAAAAAAAAAAGAAAAAGAAAAGAAATTTGTATATTTTTAGGTAATAATGCACATCCCATAATATTTTTAAAAATATTTTTACATGTTTATTGTTTTAAAAAAAATTAAATTGATTTTTCTAAGTTTTCGTTTTCTATCTAGCTTTGTAAGTTTTTGTGATTAAACTTATTTTAAAGAGTTTATTTGGTTAAAAAGAAATAATATCGACATTATTTAGTAAATAATTTTTAACAAAAAAAAATGTCCGAAAATTAAAGAAAATACTGAGGTAGATGTATTTTTAAAACGAGCCTCCCCCACCTCCAAAAGAAAATAAATTTGTATATTTTTAAGTACTGCACGAGTGCCCTTGAAATGGCTTTTAAACGATACCCTACCCTCTCCATGATAAGAATGGCTTTCGAAATAATAACGTTATTATTTCAGCGCGGTACCAAAATTACATAAGACCGTGTTTTCTTTTTTGTTGTTTTGTAATAACACAAGAATTATTTAAACTGAATTAATTCTTCTAAATAAAATAATTGCTTTCTTTGATAATACGAATTTTCTTTCTTTTATTTTTGTTTCGTAATGACACAAAAAGTGTTAAAACTAGAGTATTTTTTAAAATAAATATTTGGTTTCGTTTTTCGTATCTTGGCTCCGTGATCAAGTTTATTTTTTTAAGCAAAAGTTAAAAATAATTTTTAAAAATATTATAAGGTGTATAGTCTCTTTTAAAAACACTATCTCCTTCAAGAACGGTAATAAAATGTGTTTTCAATCGATATTTATTTAATAAGGGACCAGTTTTCCTACCTAGCAAAAAGGGGGGATTTTTCCGGGTACGAGTTTTCCGCGTACGAGTTTTCCGGAGACGAGCTTTCCCGGGGCGAGTTTTCAGGGCACCATTTTTGAGTTTGAGGTATTCAAGTATAATGCACACGCATCGTTGATTTGTTTTGTTGTTATTTTTATTATGCAAATATTTATTTGAATTGTATTTTGCCGACAATTTCTTCGGTGATATTGTGATCTTAAATTTGTAATTTAATTTGTTATAAAAATTGTGATTTCATAATTTGTTTCTTACACTAGCAAAACTTCCCACGAACCTGTTCGAACATGTTTTTCTTCACATATACACACCCACATGTACGCACGCACATACGCACACACACACGCACGCATATACACATCCCCATACACACACACCCACATTCATGCGCATACACACACACACACGTTAACGTGCACACACACATACACACACACACACACACACACACACACACACACACACACACACAAACACACACACGAGCTGTGACGTCACTTTCTTTAAAGTGAAAGCTAGACATGCGCAGTCAGAACACTAACTCCAGCATAAAAGTCAACAAAACGTGTCAACTTCCCTTTTTCGTCTGGACCAGCGTTTGACCTGTTGACCGTGCGCCTTAACGTCATTTTTCCTGCTACTGTAATGTGGGATAAGCGCACGTACACTTTATACGCTTTCTCTCTCCATGAACTGGATTGACTTTCTCACTCTATCTCCCCTTCGTTTTGGTCCATCAACACAGACATGTGCATGACTGAGCTTAACCCTCTCTTTCTACAGGCTGGCTTGCCACTTTGCATTTCTCTATTGCATTCCCCTTTCCTTCCACGCGCGTAGTCGTCAACGACCGAATGAACACGTGTTACACCCAAGACTTTCATTTCTCAACAGAAAATAAACGACATGTTTATTTTATTCCAGCATTTGAGTTCTTTGTTTCCTTCATTCAATTCGTTTCATTATTTTTTCTTGTAGCGAGTTAGGGTATTTATATCCTGGTCCGCAACATGAAATGGTGACCCCTTTATTTAAAATGAAATGAATGAGAGTGAACGAAACACGCGGTGTAAGTTAAACCCTTCCACACAAATTCACCGCATGCACGAAAAATAATTTTTCTCTAACAAACAAACAAACTTGTCGACCACGAGGAGGAACAATTTCAAACCGCGCACACGAAATTGAAATATAAAAATTTCAAAACAAGATGGAACTTCAATAGCCGTCTTCTACAACGAAACCATGGCATTAAACATTCGACAACCTGACCAAAACCGAGACGAGGAATTAGCAGAATTATAGTTGGCGGTTGAAAAGCTTTCGAAGCAGCTAGCCGACGCACTTCAAACTCGTCAACGTTACCCTAGAAACAACAATGACATGCAGCGAAATTACAAGCGAAGAAGTTTAAACAGGAACCGATCCACGTCACGAGATAAACAAGATGTGTGTTTCTACGACAGGAGATTCGGCGTCGACGCGAGAAGATGCACTACACCCTGCGCGTTCAAAAAACCAGCACAGGGAAACGAACCTTCCAGCCAGTAACGACGATGACTGTAGCTGGAGCACACAAAAAAGGTTGTCTATTTTATATCCGAGACAAAATCCACAGATATAACTCTTTAATAGACACCGGAGTGGAAATCAGTGTCATACCGACACCGCATGGCCACCCAACAGGGACCCAATCTTTCAACTTACAAGCCGCCAACGGTACAAAAATACCCACTTTTGGTGAAAAAAAACCCCTTGGAATGCGGAGGAATTTTTTATGGAATTTCACCATAGCCAGTGTGACCACTCCAATTTTGGGGGCGGACTTTTTAGCCCATTTCAACCTGTCTGTCGACATGACTCATCAGACAACAAAACAAAGATTTCAGTGAGAGGAAACACCTCAAAATTTTTAACCACCGGAATCAGCACTGCCTTACCAGAAGATTTATACGTCCACCGGTTACTCCAAAAATTTCCTCAACTTTCCCAGCCATTTAAAAACACGCAGTCCATCAAACACAGCGCTAAGCATTATATTAAGACAACAGGACCGCCTGTCTATTCAACCCCCAGATGCTTGAAACCGTATAAATACAAATTGGCTAAAAATCCGAGTTTCAAAACCTACTCCACATGGGAATAATACGGCCCTCGAAAAGTGCTTGGTCATCACCACTCCACATGGTACAGAAAGCTAACAACACCACATGGCGACTGTGCGGAGATTTTAGACGCTTAAACGCAAAAACTGTTCCAGATAGATAGATATCCTATTCCCCATATCCATGACGCCACAATTTTCTCCAAACTGGACCTCGTTAAGGCATATTTTCAAATTCCAGTCGCGGAAGAAGACATTCATAAAACTGCACTGACCACACCATTTGGCCTTTACGAGTTCCTAAGGATGCCTTTCGGGCTGAGAAACGCCTGTCAAACTTTCCAGCGTTTGATTGACGAAGTTTTCAGAGGTATGCCGTTCATATTCGCTTATGTGGACGATGTTTTAATCGCCAGCAGAAACCTTGAAGAACACCGGCTACACCTGGAACAAACCTTTGAAAGACTGTCACATTTTGGTCTTGAACTAACACTGATAAATGTGTTTTTGGCCACCAGGAAGTTCAATTTCTCGGTCATTTAATTGACAAGGATGGAATCTCCCCTTTCCTGAAAAAGTAAGTGCTATTTCAAATTTCCCTCTACCGACATCTGTCAGACAAATACACCGTTTTGTAGGCATAATTAACTATTACCGACATTTTTTGCCTAACTGTTCCACGTTACTCGCACCTTTAATGGACTTGTTAAAAAAACGAACCAAAAACCAACAGTTAGTTTTGGAAGAGCCTGCACTACAGACCTTCGAACAATCGAAAACTGCTTTGGCAAACTTCACCAAACTTACATATATCCAAGATAGCGATACAACGGAACTTACGCTTATGACAGACGCATCGGAAATAGCAGTAGGAGCTGTCATTCACCAAATTTCTGACAACAAAATGACCCCTATTTCATTCTTCTCTGCCAAGTTAAACAAAGCGCAGACTAAATATAGCACTTTCTCGAGAGAGTTACTTGCAATTTACCTTGCAATTAAGCACTTTAAACATCTCCTCGAGGGCAGAAAATTTTCCATTTATATGGATCATAAACCTCTAACATTTGCTCTGCACACACATGTCGACAAATATGGTCCACGAGAAATTCGACACCTGGACTTTATAGCCCAATATTCTACTGATATACGGTACGTAAAAGGAGAAGAAAACGTTGTAGCTGACGCTTTATCTCGTGCAACAATTGTTTCTGTAAATTCCACTCCACTAAGTATGGAATTAATAGTACAAGAGCAATTAACCGATACCACGCTCCCAGCCATAATGGACAAAACTTCACTGAAGCTGAAAGAAATGCCGATACCATTCGGAACAACAAATTTCTATTGCGATGTTTCACAAAAACACCCTCGCCCTTATATTTCACCCAACCTCAGACGACAAGTTTTCCAGCACTTTCACAATTTGTCCCACCCAGGAAAACGTGCCACCGTGAAATTAATAGCGGAACGTTTTGTTTGGCCAAATATGAATACGGACATCCGTAGTTGGACCAAAACTTGTATTCCTTGCCAAAAAAACAAAGTTCACAGGCACACAAAATCACCTTGAGGAACTTTTAGTGTACCAGACGCTAGGTTTACTCATGTTCATATCGACTTGGTTGGACCCTTGCCCACTTCAAGAGGACATACCCACATCCTTACTATAGTCGATAGATTCAGCAGATGGCCGACAGCAATACCAGTGAAAGACATATCAGCCGCAACAATAGCCAGAGCGATTTTACAAAATTGGATAGCGATTTTCGGAGTGCCCTCCGTAATCACAATGGGCAGGGGCTCACAGTTCCAATCAACACTTTTCGCTGAATTCAACCATTTGTTGGAAACAAAGCACATTAAGACTACTGCCTATCATCCTTGCGCAAACGGTATGGTGGAACGATTGCATAGACAATTAGAAGCATCTTTGGCTATGAGCGAAAACAAATCGGACTGGTCAGACAACTTGCCACTCATTCTTCTAACAATTCACAACACTGTGAAGGAAGATTTGCAGAGCACACCTGCAGAATTAGTTTTCGGATTAACACTGATTTTACCAAGACAATTCTGCGAAAACAATACAGACATTTCCCCAACGACAACTTTTGTGACGGACTTAAAACACAAAATGTCACAATTAAAATTTACTCAAACCAAAAAGCCAGACACAAACATTTTCATTCCAAGCGATATTTACACATGTAAATACGTTTTTATCAGGAACGACACAGTAAATAAAACACTATGTCCAAATTATTCCGGTCCTTATTTAGTTCTCGACAGGAGTAAAAAGTATTTTACGATATTAAAAAGAGAAAAAAAAGACACTATAGCAATAGACAGATTTAAACCTGCATTCATAGACGAACAATTACACGTTTCTCCTACTCCAATACAAGAACATACACACTCAGAAACGGACAAAGAAATTACAAAAAACAACACACCACAAACAACAACAAAAACTGGTCGAAAAGTTCATTGGCCAAAACATTTCAAACAATATATAACTTATTAAAAAAAAAATTTTTTTTAAATATACATAAAAAACAAAAACGAAATACATTTCTCTTGTATATATATATTTTATTTTTCTCCCCAGGAGGGGGAGTCTTGTTCGAACATGTTTTTCTTCACATATACACACCCACACATATGCACACACATATGCACGCACACACATGCATATACACATCCTCATACACACACTCACATTCATGAGCATACATACACACACGCTAACGTGCACACACACACACACACACACACACACGAGCTGGGACGTCCTTCCTTTAAAGTGAAAGCTAGACATGCGCAGTCAGAACACTAACTCCAGTATAAAAGTCAACAAAATCTGTCAACTTCCCTTTTTCGTCTGGACCAGCGTTCGACCTGTTGAGTCGACGAACCGACGGCGCGCCCTAAGGTCATTTTTCCTGCTACTGTAATGTGGGATAAGTGCACGTACACTTTATACACTTTCTCTCTTCATGAACTAGATTGACTTTCTCACTCTATCTCCCCTTCGTTTTGGTCCATCAACATAGACATGTGCGCGACTCTCTACTGAGCTTAACCCTCTCTTTCTACAGGCTGGCTTGCCACTTCCCGTTTCTCTATTGCATTCCCTTTTCCTTCCACGCGCGTAGTCGTCAACGGCCGAATGAACACGTGTACACCCAAGACTTACATTTCTCAACATAAAATAAACAAAATGTTTATTTTATTCCAGCATTTGAGTTCTTTGCTTCCTTCATTCAATTCGTTTCATTATTTTTTCTTGTAGCGAGTTAGGGTATTTATATCCTGGTCCGCAACAAACCTTAACTCCAAATAGCAACACATTAATATTTGTGAAAAAGTAATATTTCTTGCAAAAGTCAGACACATTAATATTCGCAAAATGATAAATAAAACAGACAAATTCATATGTGCACATACTTCATATTTTATCCTGTTACTTTTGCGAAAAAAGTAATTCATAAAATCTGACAATCTTTTTGGGAGCTAATTAAAAAATTGAATTTTTTTTTATCTAAATGCTGTAAATTAGAATTTACAATTTATTATTCGACAAGGAATATAATTTGAAATTTATAATTTATTGAATCTGTGTGTGTGTGTGTGTGTGTGTGTGTGTGTGTGTGTGTGTGTGTGTGTGTGTGTTAGGGAGTTTCCGTTCTATCTCCACTTGGATATTCCAACCACTCAATCAATTAAGATAAAAATGAAATGTAAAAATCTTCAGACGTACCTCTCCATCGTACAGTAAATTGTTACTCTATGCCAGACTGGGATAGCTTCCGTACATTTATATCAGATCTACCTCTGCATTCCATGTTTAAAAAGGATGTGTCCTCTATAGTATCAGACCTGACAGAATGGTTAATTGTAGGTATTGACCGTTTCATACCCTCGAAAAAGTTCCAGCGAAAACCTAACAGCCAGCCGTGGTTCTCTCCAGAATATGCTGCTGCCATTGTGCACAGAAATCACTTTTTCCATTGTTTCAAACGTAATAGATGTACTGAGACTAAAGCTGCTTTCAGAACTGCAAGCAACCATTGTAAGAAAGTAATAAAGAATGCAAGAGAGTTGTATGCTCAGTCGGTCAAGTCCAATGTAGCTGAGCAGCGGCTTGGTTCCCACTAGCTTTGGCAAATAGCAAACAGAATCCTGAACAGAAACGGGTGCTCTATCCCAACTATCATCAATGGACCTGAGGTAATCTTGTCAGCATCAGACAAAGCCAAACTCTTTGCCAAGAACTTGACAGTTAATTCTACCCTTTGCGACAATGTCCGCCAACCCCCAATATTTCCTCCTGTATCAGAAAACACGCTATGTGATATAAAAATATCAGTATGTGATGTTGCCAAGCTATTCAAAAACCTTGATTCGAGTAACGCAACCGGCCCTGACAGTATTCAAATTACAGTTCTCAAAAAACTTAAACCAGAACTAGCACTCATACATACAAAACTGTTTAAAAGTTGTCTTAAGGAGAATTGCTTCCCATCACCCTGGAAAATCTCATCAGTTTGCCCTGTATTTAAGAATCCCTCTCAGTACAGGCCAATAAGTCTCCTGTGCGTCATGAGTAAGTTGCAGGAATCTGTGTTAAATAGCCATCTCAGCAAAAACAACCTTCTTAGTAACACACAATACGGTTTCCATTCCGCTAGATCTACAGCAGATGTGCTTACAGTTATATCTCATAGGATTAGCAAATCTCTCGACGGAGGCAACCTTTCTAGGGCAATTGCTCCTGACATATCAAAAGCCTTTGATAGGGTATGGCATAAAGGTTTATTTCACAAGATCTCCAGCTATGGTATAGTTGGAAATGTCTTCTCAATTATCAAATCATTTCTCTCTGATAGATTCATAATAGTAGTTGATGGGCAGAAATCAGAAGCTCACAGTATTAATGCTGGAGTCTCTCAGGGTTCCATCCTGGGCCCAACTTTCTTCCTGATTTACATTAATGATCTTCCAAATCACATCCTTACATCATTCGTAGACATTTATGCTGATGACACTACCATCTATGGTAGCACATCTAAGACCGTAAACGACCAAGTTCTCTCCGATTCTCTCTCCTCTGATCTTGAGCATATGGTACAATGGAGAAAGGAGTGGCTGGTTACTTTTAATGCATCTAAAACCAAGCTTCTATCTTTACATCATCAACGTTCTGATTCCCATCTGGCATCAATTAAAATGAATAGCTCTCGTCTTAGGGAGGCCTCATGTTTTGACAAGCTTCTGGGCTTGACCTTTACTCTTGATCTGAAATGAAACACGTACATCAAAGCCGCTGGAAATATGGTGGGATCCTTCTATTGATCCAGTAGATATCTCACTGCTGATGCAATTCTCTATCTATATAAGAGCCAACTTTGTCCAAGGATGGAGCACTGTTGCCACATCTGAGCAGGAGCTGCTAGAAAGGACTTATCCTTGATAGAGTTCAAAATAGACCATAGCCTCATAGGAGATGTCCTTTTCTCTTCCCTGCAACCTCTTTCTCACAGAAGAGATGTAGCAAGTTTGTCTTTGCTTTATCGTTATTTTCATGGCAAGTGCTCGACTGAGCTCCAATCTATGCCCCCCCTGCCAAACTTTCACAAGAAACACTTGTCTAGCTAAAAACACTATCAATAATTCCCCAAACTCTTTATCTGTGCCTAAATCTAAACGTAGATTCCATGAACAAAGCTTCTTTCTTAGAACTGCACGCCTGTGGTACTGTCTTCTGCTTTCCTGCTTTTGGGCTGACTACAATATGGTTGTCTTCAAGTCCAATGTAAACAAGTTCTTGATAAGCCGTTCCCCTTAAGTTAACAAATTTACTGAATTTTCATTACTGACAATTACTATATTGTCCAATTGACTACTGTACACTCTTTAACCCTTATGCTCGAGTGGCTCCTGGCCTTGATAAGTGGTGATTTCTATGTAAAAAAAAAATGTGTGGTATTTATGCAGAATACTGATTGCACTGAAATAATAACGTTATTATTTATTACTTAGAAACCTATTCTTAACGTGGGAGGATGGGCTTTTTTTGTTAACTATTCTGAACTTTTACCTAACAATTTAATAAACAAAAGATACCATAAAAATTGAATTTAACTTTAAATTCATGTCTAAAAAAGCACGCTCCGTACTCTGCATAACGACTATACAAAGTTAAAATCTAGTGTTTCTTTTTTTGTTTCGTTTGGGGGGGGGGGTCTTTTTTTGTTAATCTAACAGGGTTTCAAAATCTCGATTACGAAAAGTAAAAGATTTTGCGATTTTCTGGAGATTTTATGTCCCAAATCTAGCGGGTTTTAAAAATCTCAGTTGCCAACACTGGTGTGTGTTTTGAAAAGGTGGTTTACGAGTTTCATTTTTCTTTTTTGGCTTACGTGATGTTTTTCTGTTCATTATTATTATTATTTTACTCATTAGGAGTAATAACTAGGGCTATGACAACAGCATATTCTTTTCATTGTTTTGACTCTCGAGTATATGTTAGACACAATTAATCAACGGAAAACCACGGCACATCACTCTACATAAAAACATATAAGACATCAATGGATATATAGCTGAGAATCAAAACAAAGAAAAGAATATGCTGTTCTCATAGCCTTAGTAATAACACAAGCCATCATCAAATATTTCTCTTTAAGAACAACTTGTGATGTTATCTGGAGTTTAAGTGACAACAAGTCTCTTGAGATTTCCATTATTATTATTATTATTATTATTATTATTATTATTATTATTATTATGAATATATTTTTAATTTGAAAAATCTTATTAAACATAAAAATCAAACTTTTAGGCATGCACAAAAAATAAACTTTGAACACTGAACATTTTTCGATCACCGTTTATCAAGGCATCAAAGACACTCGATGATCAGGGTTAATGAATCTCTCTCATGTATATAATATTTATCAATCCGTGAAATATGGAATAAAATTTATTTTTCTTTGATCTATGGATTTTCAAAGATAATCGCTTTTCATCAGAAGATAAAATGAGTAAAACATGTATTGCTGGTTTGCATGAATTTGAAAATATAAAAAAATATGTATAAAAAATGAACTTATTTTCAAAAATCCATGCATCAACGAAAAATGATTGTTAATTCCTTTTTTTTTTTTTTAATATTTGATGAATTAATAAAAATTGTAATTTACTCAATTTTTATTCTTATTGTTTCTTGTCATTGCTCTCTCTAGTGTGTTGAGATTTCTCGTATCTTGATGGTTCTAAGATAACGATGTAATCTAATATATAAAAGGCTATATGTCTGTCTGTCTCCATATTTTCAAACTCTATCTCCTCCGATACTAAAATTCGCAGAACGGCACTAGGGGCCCTCAAATGACTGGATTTTTTACGGACCGTTATTTTCCGGGTGTTTTGCCCATTAAAACTTTTTTAAAGAGTGAAAAATTGGTCAAAATTGAAAAAATCGTTACACATTTTGTACATTCATCTTAGTTTATTCATAATTTTTAATCAGTTCATATGAGTGTCACGTCGGTACAGTGGTAACGTCACCAGCTTTGAATGCTACAGTTTTGCTTTTAGTTCGATTCTAACTGATGGCACCTGAATACTTTTTTTTTTTACTTTTGAAATCACAACTCTATAATAATATATATGAAATCTGGAAAAATTCAAATATTCATTTTTACGCCCGGGTAAACCCCCCCACACACACACACACCGCTAATATTATATACGAGGGAGGGGGTTGTAGCAAGAAGACCGTCTTAAAAGACAAGATGGCCATGGCCGGTGGGCAAAAATAATTTAATCTGCTGACGTCATCACGGGTAGTCCATTAGTTTCTTCTTGACACCGGTAAACACCGGTAGTGACTCGTGGATATCTCCATTCAGCAAAGTAAGTTTTAACGTGCTCCCCCCTGTATTTAACACGATGTAACTATAATTTAATTCAATATTATCATCCTAAGTTTTTTACCATTCAAAAGAAGAAGCTTCAAATAAATTGCTAATATTAAAAAAAAATTTTTTTACAGCATACAAAACTAATGAAAATGCGAGACAACATCGACTCTTTTGAAGAGACGATTTTTTTAAGCTGTTGACACATGTTTTAAAAATTTAGCAAAAATTAATTTTCCTGAAATTTTCAATATTTAAAAATAAATTATGCCAGCTGATAACATTTTTAAACTTTTTTTTAAAGCTAGAAAGATAACATTTTAAAATACTTATATATATATATATATATATGAAACTTAAAAGTAAAAAAAAAACAAAAAAAACGCGCGTTCATTTCGGGTTTGTATTACTGTACACATAGATTCGAAAAAGTTGTCAAAAAACAAATATATGACAAATAAATGTTATCAAAGGCAAGATAAGTTACTTTTCTACCAAACTAGATATATTTTTCGTGTTTTTATTCAATGTAACATGTTTATTCAGCTCGAAAAACAAGGTGTTATAAATAAAAAAACTAGAAAAAATATATGTCAAGCTTCAAGCTATGTCACGGTAATATATATTGAGCGAGTTTTTAACAGTATTTTAACCAGTTTTTTATTTATAACACCTTTTCCCAAACTTACCGTGTTAAAGAGGGAGTCAGACGCCATCTTGAATTTTCCGGGTTTGTATTACTGTACACATAGATTCGAAAAAGTTGTCAAAAAACAAATATATAACAAATAAATGTTATCAAAGGCAAGATAAGTTACTTTTCTACCTAACTGGATATATTTTTTGTGTTTTTATTCAATGTAACATATTTATTCAGCTCGAAAAACATACAGTGTTTACCGATGTATTGGAAAATTTAAAATGGCGGCCGACTCTCTCTTTAACACGGTAAGTTCGGAAAAAGGTGTAATAAATAATAAACTAGACAAAATACTCTTAGAAATTTGCTCAATATAAGTTACCGTGACATAACTTGATATATATTCGGTGGTTTTTTAATAGTATTTTGTCTAGTTTATTATTTATAACATCTTTTCCCGAACTTACCGTGTTAAAGAGAGAGTCGGCCGCCATTTTAAATTTTCCAATACATCGGTAAACACTGTATGCTTTTTGGGCTGAATAAACATGTTAAATTGAATAAAAACACGAAAATTATATCCAGTTTGGTAGAAAAGTAATTTATCTTGCCTTTGATAACATTTATTTGTTATATATTTGTTTTTTGACAACTTTTTCGAATCTATGTGTACAATAATACAAACCCTTTGAATCTATGTTTACACTAGTAATACAAACCCACATATTTTAACAAACTGAAAATATGGATATAAAAAAATGATTTTGCATGTTATTTTTGTTATGTGGTGAACTGGTGACATAATCTTAAATAAGAAACATGATTTTTTCTTTAGGTTAATTATTTTTTTACAGTGCAATATTTCATGAATTTATTAAAAATATTGTTTTTGATTTTGAAAAAATATTGTGGTTCATTTGCATTTAAAAATATTGTGGTTCATTTTGATTAAAAAATATTCATTTTGATTTAAAAAAAAATATTGTTCACTTTGATTAAAAAATATTCCTTTTGATTAAAAAAAATTCATTTTGATTTAAAAAATATTGTTCATTTGATTAAAAAAATAGTTTAATTTTAATATTTCAAATGTTTTGCTTGTGTTCTGCTTCAAATATTCATAAATCTTACATGCATAATTTTCATTTAATTATATTAAATAAACTTCAAGTTTACTACAAATCAAATCGTGTTCCTTCACTTTTTAAAAATGTAATTTATAAGTAATTAAAGAACGCATTCTAATCTTTAAAATCTATAATACAACGAAATATTCAATTGCTTATAATACTTAAACAAACAACTTGTGTTTTATTATTTTTTTATTATTTTTTTATTATTAATATTAGATGAGTTTCAGTATAAATCATCGTGTTCTTTCTCTATTTCAATCCAATTTTGAAGTTTTGTAACGCTGTCTGTAAAAATTACTGTTCATTATTGACAGTCTAAGAGTTCCACATATCTTGCTTGTTGGGACCTCGGCGATGACGTCATTTTTTCAGCTGGCCGGCCATCTTTATAACGAAGGCCACGGTTGTAGTCTTATGAATCCAAATAATCCAAATAATCAATCCTAATTTCAAAAATTCAGTAACATGTTCATGTGTGTTTCAATAAGGGACAAGCGATAACAGTGCTACTACATCACATATTTTCATTGGATGATAGAATGGGAAATTTGGATGCAGAAATTGATTCTATGGCAGAGAACCACCAAATACAGAATGCACCTCTCCAGTCTAACACTCCTCTTTCTCATCCTCTCTGCATGCTCTCGAAAACTTCATCCCCAGAATTCAGTTCCTATTCCTCCTCACTACTACCCCAACCCCACTCGGATGAATGCTGGAGGAGATCTTCAGAAGATACTGATGTGCAGAATCTTCAACACTTTACTGGAATTCATCAAAATCCTCAGTATTTAGTTAAAAACTATTAGTTTTGAACTTTTATTTTAAAAAAAAATGTTTTTAGTTTAAACAATAACCTGCTCTGGAGAGTCCATGTAACCCTTTCTTCCAAGACAACCAAACGACCTTAAACTTAGATGTGATGAACCATACCTAACTATATAAGAACAGAGATATTTGTATTGATGGCCTTCTTTCAGTCGCAAAAATTATGTATTCGTTTTGTTCTCTTTCAATGATGCTATTACATTTTTTAACACAGCCATCTACATAGGAGGTCGGATATATTTTCACTCTCATGCTAGCATCTACCCTCACAGCCACCCATTTCATGGGGAATGTTCATAATAGGTTAGTATCATCCCTTCTTCATCCTATACTATAGTCATTTAGACTAGCTGCATATCTACACTGCCTGTAACAAAAGTGGCAGACACATATATTTTCCATAGGATTTATGAGGCTGCAAACACTTCTCAGAAACATATTGACATTAATAGACAAAATTATAAACGTATCTCTGTACAGACAAATTTATAAATTCCTACTTTATTCATCAGCATGATGATTATGATGATGATCATCATCATCACCTGTTCCATTGTCTGTATGATGGTTGGATGTTTTAAAGATGACTTAGCAATCGGTTTCTCCATTCTTTTTTCAATTTTCTATCTTCTCAAGTGTATTACTGTAACATTTTCATGACAAACATTAAATGAAAAACCAGTTCACACACAGTCTTTTCACATAAATGCATACTTGCTGCACTTGTGGTGTAACAGAGAGCATATGAGCGCATATATCCGCAGCAGCCGAAAGATAGATGGCTAGCAAATACAGCAGCAGCAGCAGCAGCAGCAGCAGCAGCCATTTGAGTGTGTGTGCAAATTAGCAAGTGTATGTAGGCTTCATCAGAAGAAAAAGAAAAAAAAGGAGAGAAAAATGTACCATGTGGCAAGGAGCAGAAAGAAAAACACTACCGAATGAGATGGCCATGTGATCCCGTGGTGACAGCAAGAGACTTTTAAGCTAGTGTTGAGATTGCAGGGTTTTGTGAATTTCCTGGCAAACGAAATGAACACTAAAGCAGGCATTGTTTGGAAAGTAATGGTAATAAATGCCTTTTGCAAAAACAGAAAAAATAGCTGAGTTGGATTTATTTTTTTGTTTTCAACGGTACCAGATGACATCACCATCTGAGAGAGGTTTGAACTGTAACGAACACGGTTCGAGCATAACTGCTACGTTACAGTGGGATTTTGCCAGTGAGCGATAGTTCAGTATATCCCCCCTCCTCCCCAATTTAGCCTTAAAAGTCCCCAAGGGACATCAAATCCTGGTGAAAATGAACAAACGGTGCAGTTTTAGGTTTTAACATATTAACAAATTTTAGTTCTGCAACATGCAAAAAAAGAAATGACTAAGTCCATCATTTGCCCCCACCCCACCCCATTTAGCCCCCAACCCCCAAGGCCTTAACATATTTAAATTTGAGTTTATCACCATGCAAAAATGCTAAATAGACATACACAGACAAATTTTGGACAAATATTGGTAAAATAGTCCCAAAAATGAGGTGTTTTTATTAGCCCTAAAAGAGCCCCTGGGGCACACCAAAGAGTTATCGCTAATTACAGACAAACAAAATTTTATAGAAATCAGTTAGTTACAACTTTTCAGAAAGTTTTATAAAAATTCAAGGCATCAATTTTTTTAATAAGCACAAAACTGTCAATTTTAGCCATTTTAACCTGAAAGGCATCCCTGGGGGTGGGGTGGGGGGGGGGGCAACCAGAGTTTTCCCGGAAAATCCGTTCTGTTACTTTTTTTACTCATATCATGTTTAATGTTTGTGCAGAATTTTTAAAAAATTCCAAGGTGTAGTTATTGAGAAACGGACGAACCGACAAGGGTGAATTTACAGGTTCACCCTCCTTTTGTTGAGGGACCAAAAAAAAAAAATTATATCTTTTATTCATACAAAGAAAACATATCAGGTATTCAATCCCGGATCTAGACAAGTAATGGTGGATTTCATTGGGACAATTGGGCCTTAGTTTCCCCCTTACTAATTCTGCTACATGTACTCTTAACCTACCTCTCTTTCTATTTATCTGTCTACCCACCTCTCTATCACTCGCTATTTATCTATCCCTTTTCATTTCTCATTCATTCATTTGTTTCTTACTCTCTTTATTTCTCACCCCCCTCTCTGTCATATATATATATATATATATATATATATATATATATATATATATATATATATATATGCACTGTATTAACAAAACCAAGACTTCAAAAAAGAAATTGGTAGCAACATTCTCTTAAAGGAAATGGAGCAAGCGAAAACATTTACCCTGGATGCATCCTTTGTCAAGAGCTTATTTAAATAAGCTCTTGACAAAGAATGCGTTCTTTAAGGGAAATTTCTTTAACTCATGTTCTATTGTTAAAGTGTCTTTCATTCAAGAAGTCTGGTTATGTGAAAATTTTCAAACACCATAATGCTTGAAATTGTTCAACCGGTCGTGAAACAATTACAATGAAATACACCTTTTGTTGCTACAAATTCCTTTTTTGATACAAACAGTGACAGCGCATTTAAAATCGAAGAAGAAAACATAACAACAAATTTTGAAACCGGTTTCCTTTCTCTCTCTTCTAAAAAAAAAAAAAAAAAAAATAACAAAAAAAAAGAAGAGAAAATACTGAAGAATTTTGTTTTAAAAAAACACCGGAAAACAAAACCAAAAAAACAAACCAAAAAAAAAGTTTTTGTTTACGAATAGTTTGTTTTTCTTTACGTGCTCATCAAACACGGGCAGATAACATTTTACCTTCCATTTTCTTAACCGGAGAGACCAGCTACTACATCCTTCAATGCAACAAACTCAAACTATATATATAAATATATATATTTATATATATGAAAAGAAAAAAATACTGAAGAACTTTGTTCAAAAAATAGTTAGTTATTTATTTTTTAACGGCCAACTACACTGTACACACACACACACACACACACACACACACACACACTTATTTTCCTTCGTTTTTCTATCTCTCATTCGTGTCTCTTTGAAGAAGTTTTTTTTTTTTTTCACTTTTCGAGTTTTGATTTTTTGGTCTGTTCATTTTACTTATTAATCTAATGTCTACCACCTTGCCTGCTTATGCGGGTGACGTCCGAGTTTGGTTCGCTCAGCTCGAGTCATATTTTTCAGCAAACGACGTTAAAGAGCATCGGCATTAAGTACATTTCCTGCGTTGTTGACACCAGTGGTCAAAGACTTGATCACTGACACCCCTCCTAACTCCACATACGACTCGATAAAACGGGAGGTCCTGCTCCGGACATCAGTGTTAGCAGAAAAACGCTTCCAAACGTTAGTCCACGACGAGCTCTTGGGAGACCGTTTGTCTAGTTAGCTATTCCAGCAAATGAGAGAGTTAGCTGAAGACGTCTCCGCTGACAGTGCCCTTATAAAACAGCTTTTCTTTTCGAGGCTGCCGGCACAGGTGAAAGCCATTTTAGCTCCTATATTGGAAAAAAACTCTGTCAAGATTGTAGCGGCATCGGCAGATAAAGTTATGGACTTTACCAAGGGTCCTACCACCGCAGCTATCCCCTAGACTTTGGCTGAAGTCTCTACGCTCTCAGCTAAAGTTAGGGACACAAGTCAAGAAGCCACTTTCTTGGCTATACTTGATGTTCTCGAGCGGTTTACCAGAGAGGTGAGGAAGCTGAGTGTGGCCAGATCACAATCACCCAGACGCCGTTACAAGAGCTGTTTACCATCCCTAAATCACCGCCGTCACTCTAGGAAGCCAGGACTATGCTTTTATCATAGTCGTTTTGGCAAGGACGAATGGCGCTGTACAATGCCCTGTTCGTATTTGAACAAGGGAAACGATCGTCTGGAGAATTGAGCACGGCACATTCTCCACAGACCTCCCACAACCGTGCCTATCTTATCGCTGACTCCTTATCGCAAGTGCATTGCTTGGTTGATACAGGAGCAGCTTGCAGTATTTGGCCACTGAAACTCCTCACCGAGAAGTCGCCAGTTTCACCCATCACACTGCAAGCGATAAATCACTTGGCTATTCCCACGTACGGTCAAATTTCTCATTCCCTTGACTTGTAATTATGTAGAGACTTTACGTGGGTTTTTACGATAGCTGTTTTGCCCTATTCCATTATAGGCGCGGACTTTCTGCATCACTTGAACCTATTAGTTGACATACGCAGACAACAGCTGATAGATGCTAATACGGAACTTTCCGTCACGGGTTCAAAATCGAACTTCACATCTATTGGCCCTGTATTTTTCATCGCTTCTGCCGATGATCCATATCATACATTATTAAACTCCTACCCGGAGTTAACTAACTTGAATTTTGTTGTGAGTTAACCACCTCACTCAACAGCTCACCATATTGAGACCACAGGTGCTTCTGTATTCTCACGACCTTGACGCCTTCCTGCTGACAAACTAAAAGCAGCGAAGGCAGAGTCAACCATATGCTGCAACTGGGAATTATATGCCCCTCGTCCAGTCCATGGGCTTCCCCTTTGCATATGGTCCTGAAATATTCCGGAGATTGGCGTTCGACTGGGGACTACCGACGATTGAATGCCACTACGGTACCCGATCGTTACCCAATCCCACACATACAGGACTTCGCTTCTTCACTGCATGGTTGTAAGACCTTCTCCAAACTAGATTTGGTTAAGGCATACAATCAGATTCCAGTGAATCCAGCCGACATCCCGAAAACTGCTGTAACAAGTTTGGAGCATTTGAATTTTTAACTATGCCTTTTGGTTTGAGAAATGCAGCTAGTACCTTTCAACGCTTCATGGACGAGGTAGTGCATGATTTAGACTTTGTCTATAACTACATAGACGACATTCTAGTGGCAAGTGCCTCACCTGAGAAACATATCACTCACCTCTGCCTACTGTTTGAATGGTTTCAACAGTACCAGGTTAGAATTAACCCTGGTAAATGTGTTTTTGGTGCTTCAGAGTTAGTTTTTCTGGGTCACATCATCATCCCAGAGGATATATCTCCCTTACCTGAAAAGGTTAAGGCTCTACAAGACCTTAAACCACCCACTTCACTTCGCCAACTAAGGCACTTCCTCGGCCTGCTAAATTACTGTATGCGCTTCATCCCACACTGCGGATCACTTGTCTCCTCTTTCTGACTTGTTACGTAACAGGAAGAAGAAAAATGAGCAGATTTCGCTGAATGATATTCAGCTGAAAACCTTTAAAGAAGTGAAGGAGAAACTAGCAACACACACATTACTTGCACATCCTGTGCCTGATGCCCAGTTTTCACTGGTTGTGGATGCATCAGGCACAGCTGTAGGTGCAGTGTTGCAACAACAGCACCAACAACAACTACAACATCTCGCATATTTTTCGAGGCAGCTGAAACCGGCAGAACAACGTTACAGCACGTTTGGCCGCGAACTCCTGGCTATGTACCTCACAGTGAAACACTTTCAGCATTCACTCGAGGGCCGACAATTTGTGATCTATACTGATTACCGTCTGCTTACATTTGCACTGTGTGCTAAGCCGGACAGATATTCACCTCGCGAAACTCATCACTTGGATTTTGTTTCGCAATTTACCAGCGATATCCGACATATCTCTGGGGGACAGAACACTGCGGCAGACACTTTATCCCATCTCCCTATTAATTCTCTGTCCTCACCTTTGGATATCGATTTACAACAAATGGCCTTAGACCAACAAAGTTTGGACACGTTGGATCTGTTCTCACCTGAATTCGCAACTAGCAAATTTGCATATCTGCCCGTGCCTACTTCGTACACGCAGATCATATGTGACACTTCAACAGATTCACCTAGACCGTTTGTTCCCATGACTCATTGTAGAGCTGTCTTTGACATACTACACAATCTGGCACACCCCGGATGCAAAGCCACAGTGAAGCTGATTACAGCTAGATTTTTCTGGCTTAATATGAGGCGTGACATCACTGCTTGGACACGTTCCTGCATTTCCTGTCAGAAGTCAAAGGTGCACAACCATATCCGTGCACCCCTGGGAACATTCAGCACCCCAGAGGCTAAGTTCAGCCATGTTCACATCGATCTGGTTGGACCATGGCCAGTGATCCAGGGATTTACTTATTTCCTGACCTGCATAGACCGTTTCACATGGTGGCCTGAAGCTATTCCCCTTAAGGACATTTCGGCTGAATCTGTAGCGCGAGCCCTTATATCGGGCTGGATATCACACTATGAAGTCCCCACAACAATTACCACAGACCGTGGAGCACAGTTCGAATCCCACCTTTTCCAGGAACTTTCCAGGATTTTAGGGATCAAACGTATTCGAACAACAAGCTATCACCCAGCTTCGAACGGGGATGATAGAACGTTTCCATCAACAATTAAAAGCTGCCTTACGCGCTTACCCTGACCAACAGCGATGGAGCAAATACATACCTGTTGTCCTTCTTAGCTGTTATGCAGCTATCAAAGAGGACCTGGGATATTCTCCAGCCGAACTTGTCTATGGAGTACCTCTATCACTGCCAGGTCAGATGCTGATCCCGATAGAACTAGGATTGTCAGATCCAGCTGTATTTATAAACAGACTGCAAGCTTACTTTAGCCTTGTGTTCTGTATTTTTCTAAAGATTGCTACCTTTTTATTTTCCTTCATCGGCTTTTCGCCTAAGCAGGGGGTGATGTAGCAGTTAACAAACTATTTACTATAAGCGGATCAATGCCCGGTACCAAAGTGATTCGGTCACACTGACCAATCGGTTGGCAGGGCGCATTGATTTGAGCTGTCCCCTTAATGACTATTTTTAGCCCTTTGGGATCTCAGCTACGATCGCCAGAGAGACGCCAGCAAGCGACCTATACAGACCTCTCTCACTCACTCCTCCCACTGCTACTTGTTGACGACTGCAGTCTGATGGCAGACGACACCTTCAAACAGACATTTACACTTTCTTTCTTTCTCTTCAGTCTGAGATACAATCTCGCCTTTTCTAAATAAACCCTTTATTATTGTTTTGTTAAAAGCAATGTCGTTTGACCTTGTGTTTATTTAAGTAAATATTAGGAGAGAAATGCACATTTCCCTCCTATACCGTCACACGTGTTCTGTTATCTTCAAGACGTTGACTGGGCCCATAACCAATGAAGAGGAATAATCAAACGGTTAGACAAGTGTATATACCTCGTTTCTTTCTAGACTGTTAGATATTGATATTTTACCGTCATTAGATACTTTACCTTTCACCTGACTATCCATTCACGTGAAATCACCTTTTTCTTCACCATATTCCCTCTGCTTCACTTTTTGTTATCAAGTAAGATCTTTGACTTACTTGCAGTTTCATCAAATACTTTTGTATGCAAAATCTGATCCCGCATTTTGCTAATTCCTACTCTCGGATGAGAAGGAAAGTATTTCTTCAAAACTCTGCGGATTAAGGACTATCCACTTATTAAGTGTATCCTTTTTAGATTAAATATGTTTTTAACTTTTTTTTTTTTTTTTTTACTCAGTGGTCACCACTTATCAAGGCCCGGAAGCCACTCAGGGATAAGGGTTATTGCAAGTACATTACGTTAGTGTGGAGATTTGATGAAATGTTTACTTAAGGGGGCGGTTCATTCGGAATTTGTTAACGTTGGACTTGAACACATCCAAGTTGTAGTCAGGTGGGAAGCAGGCAGACGGAACAGAGTTCCACAGGCGTGCAATTCTAAGAAAGAAGCTTTGTTCATGGAATCCACGTTTTGATTTAGGCACAGATAAAGAGTGGGGGAAATTTTTCAAAGTGTGTTTTAACATGTTTTATTAACTATTTGCTCTTATATATATACTAGCGGGGGTACCTGGCGTTGCCCGGGTGTTTGGAGGTGTGTGTGTCGGGGGTGAGGGTTAAAATAAAAAAAAACGAGGATTGAACTCGAACCTTTGAGGCAAAGTCGGAAATTAAAGTGTGAAAAGAAACGTATGACATTAACCATTGGGTCACCGCGACATACTAACATAAACACGTTTGAATTTATTTAATTATTTAGAATTGGCAGGTGCCCGTTTTAATGAGGTCCACTTTGACTGTGGGGTAGTATTTATTTACTGCGGGAACGCTTTTTTTATTTTGATTTTCCCAAGATGTTGGGGGGAAACCAGCTCCCCATAAAAAGGGGATTGTCCAAATTGAATAAGCAATTGTCTGATATAAGGAAAATTTCCACATTGATCAAATTTATATAGTTTATTGTCGTCAAAATTTACATTTTTCAATCAAAAATTTGAAAAATAAAAAAAAGATTAAACAACAAACTTAGGCACAAGGCCCTATAAGAAATTGGGGAGGGGAAGGGTGCAGGGTCTTTGTGACTAACGCTATTACAATTGATTTGGAACCATAACTTTTAAACATTTTTAATTTGTTCCGGTTATTTCCCATTCAAATATAATTTCAATAAAAACAAATAAAATATAATAACAGACTTCAAAGTCTTTGGAAAGAAATTGCAAAAGAATGGATACTCACAGAATCTTTGAGAAAAAATTGAAACACGATCGACTTTTTAGTTTAGGATTTTAGTATATTTTTCAGCCTTGTCTTTTAAAACTTTGTTTGGATACTGCGCAACTGAAGATTGACATTTTTTATTATTATTAAACTCTAAGCTGCTACACCTATTTCAGAATGTAATGGACTTAACCAGGCAATGAATACAGTTACATTTAACACGTCGTGGGAAGCGATTTGAGTTGTTACAACCCCAAAAATGATGACGTGTACTTATATAACATACTGTTGCTAGTATAGTTTTTTTATAATTATATAACTCTGTTTGCTTTGATTATTACTGGTCAAAAAGCCGACAACACTGGCGACAAGGGATTCAAAATTACATTGCCATAGTTACTATATGGCGATGATGATCTTTTACTTGAAAAAACAACTTCAATAAACTGAAATATAAAAATGAAATATTTAAAAAAAAAAATGAAATATTAAAAAAAAAATGAAATATTAAAAAAAAAAAAAATGAAATATTAAAAAAAAAAAAAAAATGAAAAGTTTAAGATTCAAAATAGAAATAAAATTAAACAGGAAAACATTAATAAAACTACATAAATGTTATCAACCTCCATAGTTTACCAAAATTCAATTACAGCTAAAGAAAATCCAACCTAAAACAAATATTTTAAAGGCATGGATGATATAACTTTCCAAGAAAAATACACCGACCATAAATATTTTTTAATAACTTTGATTATTAAAAAATACTCACTTTGTATACACATATAGTTTTATCACCGCACAAGCAGAAAGGTCATGGATATAAAATCAACAATAAGTCCTTTGATATGACATGGACGCGTTCGAAATGAATGTTTCTGTTTAGAGCACAAATGAACCATAATATTTGACTTTTGCATTTTAAACTTTAATTCAAGCAATAAATAATTTTATAAAATCAACAGTAAGTTCTCTACAGTGCAATGTAGACTACAATGTATTGAGGACATAGTCACTGCGAGGAGGCATGTGAAGCTTCCTACTGGTGCAATCTAGTGGATCTCCAACTAGAGCAGATAATCAATCGATTTGATTGAAAAATGAGTTCATCGATTTTAATGACAATAAAAATACAGAGTGGAACGATAAAATTGTCGCCCTAAAGAAAGCAACACTACAGCTTTCTTTTAAAACTTTTACTGAAAAAAATCAATTCAGGTAACTTGATTATGTAGTAGAGCTGACATCTAATTAATCTAGCTGCCTTCAGCCTCAAATGCCGGTGGGAGCTCAGCGAATACTCAATGGATGTCTGTGATCAGGCTGGCTTTGGTGTTGTGGGAGGTCATGTTGGTGATGTTCTCGATGCATGACCAAATGAAGCAGTCCAGCAAGTTCAGGTCGAGGGAGGTGGGAGGCCAGTGAAAGAAGGGTACAAAGTCATAGCATTCCTTCTGAAGTCAAGCCTGGATTTCTTTGGATTTATGGCACGGCACCGAGTCCTGCTGCCACACCCAGGGTTTGCCAGCAGCCACCTGATTGCACTAGGGGATCACTACATTCACTAGAAAGGTACACTTTGATGTTGACATTCAAGCCGATTTTGAAGATGTGAGGTGGCATGATGTGGCTCTCACTTGAAATCACACGAAAGACCATAACCGTGGTTGGAAACTTTGTTTTCATCACTCTGGGCATGTCCCTCCTGTCATTCGTGGCAATCCAGCGATGCATTTTGAGAGTGCTGGCAATGGTCCTGTTGTCATTCCTTAGATCGAAAGAGAGCATGAGTTGTAGAGCGGCGCATCTCCAATTTCCCTTGTTGAAAATTGTATTACTTTCAGACATGATAGGAGGCTCTTATCGCTCTTAGGATTTGTAGACAACTGGTCAACTAGTAGATGGTCTGAAACAAAAAATAGAATCATGTTGTCTTTTTTAAGACGACAATTTTATTGTTCCATCCTGTATGGCAGTGTGAAACATTCGTTGATCATCATTTAATCCTTGGCAACGTCAGGTCACCTGGCTAGTTTAAAATAAGGGCCAAATATTTATTTACTAGCAGGACTCGTTAACCGGCATTGCTTGGTGGAAGCATGCCCCTCTCCTCTCATAGAAAAATTGAAGTATGGTTGTTGTTGGTGGTGTTGGTGGTGTTGGTGGTGTTGGTGGTGATGGCGTTTTTGTTGTTATTGTCCAACACCCAACCTCCTCATGTTGAGAACTGCTTTCGGAATAGACATCCCCCCCAAAAAAAGCACAAAAAATTAAACACAGAAATGTATCATAGAGCGTGAATTCGTTCACAAACAGGACTTTCCAGTTTGACAGAAAATAATTTTTGAAACCGACGAGTTCATCCTGTTTTGACTTGATCTTCTGTAGCATTACACACACACACACGCACGCGCACACACACACACACACACACACACACACACACACACACACACACACACACACACACACACACAGAGTTCCTTTATATATGTGTGAGAGTTTGTTCCCTATGGACTCCTAAAGAGTTGGTCCGATTTTAAAAATTTTCACACAAATGTACATTATGTGTTCTTAGATAGGT
>NC_136511.1:102376335-102438835 GCF_053919585.1 Euprymna scolopes | reverse complement strand
AGGTCATATCCAGAACCTGGTCGGGAGGAACAAGGAGATGTATTGGAGGGTGTCAAAAGGAAAGCAGTCCAAAGAAAAAAACTAAGAAAATCTTCTGGCATCTAAGAACCTCTACAGTGAAGGGGTATGATTTTGCTGTTAGCATGCTCTATGGCAGTACTTGCATAGCAAACACTGCAGCAACGTAATAATGATTGGAACGTCACAGCCAGGTATCATTAGGTTAGATACTCTGTGATGCACACTGTCTAAGAGGCAGAGGCTAGTGATTTCTGGTTTAGCCTAGATGTGACAACAATACTTCAGGTTCATGAGATTAGTGGCGGTTTAGAGAGATTGGATACTGGCAAGTTTTCTTATCTGTTCTTTTTGTTTATTCCAATTCACGTTACTTAAGAATGTTGAGCTGAGAAGTTTAGACGTTGGACTCTCAGGAAAAGTGGTATTATCCAAAGCAACTGTTAGCGTGGCAGTCGTTAGTTAGAAAGGTTTCTTATAGTCGTTAAAGGAAAGAAGTTTTGTCTTAGTAGTATTAAATGTGACTATCCAGTTTAAGCTGCCTTCAACTACTGACTGGAGTTCATTCTTCAAGGATTCAGCCATTGTCTTAAAGGGAGTTGGTATTGTATTTACCCTCATATCAGAAATAGAGCCTAGTGTTATGTTCTTATTCATAAGCAAAAAAAAAAAAAATACAAATCACGTCTTTTTATTACATGTGCAAGTGTCTGTACCAGCCTTTTTGGTTCTTTGTATCATTGCTTCTTTTCAGCTTCACTACGTTTCATGTTTTGTCACGTTGTCTAGTGGTCATCGAGTGTCTCGTCAATTTAACTAAGACAAATAAAACTTTTCATGCATGAACGACATAAGGAATACGTTCACTTCGCTATGTATGATAGAATACGTTCACTTCGCTATGTATGATAGAATTAGAATGCCGATCCTACCAAATGCATATTCTATTATGCTTGTGATGATCTGTGATACTGAGCCTTTCACTGGTTGCATTAATTTTAGATGGTCCAGGTGTTATATTCTCATCCACGAGCGATCAACAAACCTAATAAAAGTCTTTTTAAATGCATGTGCACGGGTGTTTATACATAATCTCTTTTTTTATAGTCGCTTCTTCAGACTGTCGTTTCATCTGGCCATGTAAAATCTCTCATGTAGAAAAGACAATAGGAAACGTTTGTTGAGTTTCTTCAAAGCTTTATTGGAGAAAGATTAAACTTAGGAGAGAAACTAATGACTATCGCTTAACTTATTGAACTTACTTTCTGTTTAACAAGATGTTTGATGCACAGACGGACAGACATCAGTAATATTCAGCTTAGATTATTTCTACTTTATTAGCATGTCTTGTTCGCATGCTTAAACGGAAAGATGGAAATGAAAACCTATGTTTCTCTCTCGCTCGAAAACGTAACCCAGGGCACACCCATATTGATCTAATATTGTTTGGATGCACAACTATCGAGAGTGACTTGGATCTTCCTTTAAGCAAAGAAATATCTGATTGTTCAAAGTATTCGTCCAATCATATCATGTGAATGGATTTTCTTAAGAAGAACTTCATGCAGATCTTGTCAAAAGCCTTGGCCATATCAAACGCTGTCAACCTAGCTTCACCTATCTTATCCAGTATCCGTTATATACATTCAGAGGTAAGCATTAGGATATCCGTAATGGAATGAGACTGCCTAGTATTACTAGTTGTGGTAATATTTCTTTTTGTATGTAATGGACTATTCTATTTTTTACCATCAACTGTTAATAAACACAAACAAAGAGGATGAAAGCATGTGTTATATATGCTGTAAAAAAATAAGTCGGTGTGAGTGGGGGAGTAAAAAAACATACACTTAGAAGAAAGGATGAGAGTAATATACAAAAGTAAGAGATGAGTTACTTGGTTAATTAATTGAACAACTATTAGAACAACTAAAATGGATTTTTTTAAACATAGCTCAATCTCTAAACTAAAAAAAATTTTTTTATGTAATTAATATATAATTAATTATATAATAAAATGATTACAGAAATCTCCCTTTGGACTAAATACCTACGGTATTTTGGTCCAAAGGGGAATTTCTGTAATCATTTTATTATATAGTAGACATTATGACATATGCCACATACGAATTTATTATGTCTAGATTATTATCCACTATCTCATGTAACTTTAGAACGCCCTTTTTAGACACATTTGGTCATTATGATAAAATCCTGCATTACATTCTAGGAGCAACATCATCACAATTGCAACATTTTGGACGAGGTAGTTTCTAGTTTTCCCTCTAAAATCTACAGTCCTCTCACTCATCACCGGGACTATATACACACCTTATAACTAATGTTTCTTCAGCACCCTTCATAACTGGTTCATACACTTATATACATACCATTATCTTTTCAGTAAAATAATAATTTTTCCCTTCAAAATTTCTGGCTTTTCTCATTGGTTGAGAACTGACAGATCCATTATTCGGGAATAAACAACTTATTCAAAAAACGAACGCACCAGACCTTCACAAACATGACATCTTTCTCTACACAAAGCAATCGTTTTATAAATATTAAACCAGCTACAAAAAATCTTAACCGCTCATAATCGTAATTTTACGTATTAATACCCTTACTATTACCTATACAGACACTGTCATCACAAAACCAACCCCTTAAAAAACACCCCTGATACAAAGATAATTAACATTTATGGCTAACATTGTTTGTTTGTTTTTTTCAATTCTCTGTAACAAACAATGAACGATGCTATTTTTTGTTTTTTATTTTAGTTTGTTTTCCATTTTTTTTAAATTTCTTTTTACTTTGACTTCTTTCCAGCACCACCCTACAAAAATACAATCCACGAAAAAAATAATAATAACATTTACGGTTAGCATTGTTTCTTTTCTTTACATAGTTAACTAATCTAACATTTACTCATAACTGTAAATTGACATTTTATGTACTTCAACATCTCCTTATGTGTGATTTTATCGCCTTTCAACTGCCTACTCCTGACTATTTTCAAAGTGTATGCGTGTGTGTGGGTGCATGTGCAGGTGTATGTGTGTGCAGATGTGTGTGTGCATGATTTTAAGCGTATCTGTGTGAGTTTGGTTGTGCCTGTGCTTGTGTGTGTCTGTGCATTTCTGCATGTGTGCATGTGTGTGTGCGTGTGTATGTGTTTAATTTGTGTGTGCATGTGTGTGTTTTTCCATGTTGTTTTTGCATGTGTGCGTACGTGTGTATGTGTTCTTGCGTGTGAGTGTGCATGTGCATGGTTGTGTTTTTTGTGTGTGCATGTGTATGTTTTTCAAATGTGCGTGTGCATGTGCGTTTCCGTGTGTGTGTTTGTTTGCGTGTTTGCATGTGTGTGTGCGCGCGTCCGTGCATGTATGCATGTCCTGCTATCTCATCTATTTCAACTGGGAGATCTTTTTAAGATTCTCACCGCCCCCCTAAATGCAATTGAAATTATTTCTCATGAGTTTAGCTGCTCCTATAATTACTGGAATGATAGAGATCTTCCTAGGATTCCAGTTTCTTTTTATTTCATACGTAAAACCTTGGTATTCTGTAATCTTTCCTCTCTCATTTCTGTTTAACCCAATATAATATGATACGCTTTTTACCAGGTACTCAATGATATTTTCTCTGTTATCTCTTTACACATTTTCTAAAATTTAATCATAACCGTAAATTGACATTTTTTGTACTTAAAAATTTCCTTATGTGTGATTTTATATAGCCATTAAACTGTCTACTCCTTACTATTTTCGAAGTGTGTGAATGTGTGGAGTGTGCATGTATGTGGGTGCATGCATGTGTGCGTGTGTGTGTGTGTGCGTGTGTGAGTTTGGTTGTATGTGTGTGTGTGTGCGTGCGTCCATGTGTTTGTGCATATATGCATGTGTTTGTGTGTCTATGTTTATTTTGTGTGTGCATGTGTGTTTTTCCATGTGTGTGTGAGTTTGTTTGTATGTGTGCATGTGCGTGCGTCTGTGTGTTTGTGTGTGTGTGTGTGTGTGCATATTTGTGTTTTTTGTGTGTGCATTTCTGTGCATGTGTGTGTGTGTGTGCGTCCGTGTGTGTGTGTGTGTGTGTATGTTTGTGTTTTATGGTGTGGGTGTGTGTTTTTTGTGTATGTATGGTGTGTGCCTCAATGTGTGTTTGCGTTTGTGCTTGTGCATGTGTGTGTGCGCGCGTGTGTGTGTGCGAGTGTGTATTTTTTGTATGTGCATGTGTTTCCATGTGTGTGTTTTTGGGTTTGTGCTTCCATATGTATTTGCGTGTTTGTGGGTTTGCAGGTGGTGCGTATGTGTATGTGTGTGTGCTTGTGTGTGTGTGTGTGTGTGTGTGTGTGTGTGTGTGTGTGTGTGTGTGTGTGTGTGTGTGTGTGTGTGTGTGTGTGTGTGTGTCTTTGAGATACAAATTAATCTAATACTTGCATCAACCAGACTCAGGCATGGCAATGCGTAGCCAGGTGGGTACAGCTATATATATATATATATATATATATATATATATATATATATATATATATGAAATAAAATGGAGGTGGAAGGACCTGGATACTCAACGTTTCACTCGATTTATGCGGGCTTCTTCAAGAGCGATGGTCAATGACCATCCCTTTTGAAGAAGCCTGCATAAATCAGGCGAAACGTTGAGTATCCAGGTCCTTTCACCTCCATTTTATTTCATATCGTCGGATTTAATCCAGCTCAACAATCAGATATATATATATATATATATATATATATATATATATATATATATATATATATATATATATAGAGAGAGAGAGAGAGAGAGAGAGAGAGAGATTGCAAAGTTTGCTTTTATAAAAGCTGGACCGCCTGATGAGGTCTCTAGTTACTAAAAACTAGCTAACTGAAACAGAATGTGTAGCAATACATTACTGCTTATGTAAAAGCGAATGAAAAAAATTATATATATATATATATATATGTATATATATATATATATATATATATATATATAAAACTTGCTGAGTATGCGCTGTTTTGTGGTTGTTGTAAAAATGGAATGGAAACTTAAATTTTGCTCCGTTTTAATCTTCCTTAATTTTTAATTGTGCCCCCCCCCAAACGAATATAATCAAAACAGTAACATTCAACAATTGTATTTTATGTATATACTAGCGAGGGGTACCCGGCATTGCCCGGGTGTTTGTAGGTGTGTGTGGTGTTAAATACAAAAGAAACCGGGGGGGGGTTAGGATCGAAGCCGAAGCCCTGAGGCGAAGTTTGAAAATAAAATCGGCCAGCCAGAAGTGAAAGATGTTTGAAAGTCGTTGAGCGTTATGACGACGACGATGACGATGTAAGCATTGTTATAAGCGAAGTAAGAAAAGAAAACAATGTTTTAATTAAGTGGGGGGGGGAGTAATCATCAAAACATCGAAAAAAAAACACAAAAAAAACTAACGTAAGGCAAACGAACGATGAAAACAGAAAACGAACACGTGAAAAATGGCTTAAATAAGCCTGTTTCGATATTAAAATTTAAAAAATCGGTGGGTACTCGGGTGTTTTGGGGTGTCGCTAAGAATAAGCAAAGTAAAAAAAAAAAAACAGGAAAACGAACGTTACGTGAAAAATGGCTTAAATAATACAGGGTTCAATATTTAAATTTAAAAAATCGAAAAAAAAACCCATCTCACACCACGATTCGAACCCAAAACGTTTAGATAATGAACCAAGGCCTTAACTACCTGAGCTAAAGCGACGTATATGAAATTTGTTCAGTTTTTCAACTATTTAAAGCAAATCAGGTCACGATGTCATGACGTCATTTGACGCATGCGTTGTTGACCCACCCCTGTCAAAAATTGTCGATTTCGATTTCGGGGTGAAAAAGTTAACGTTTTTCTTTCTCTCTCTCTCTCTCTCTCTCTCTCTCTCTCTCTCTCTCTCTCTCTCTCTCTCTCTCTCTCTCTCTTCGTCTTCCTTACTCTAAAGAGTGTTACTAAAAAAGAAAATGGCGTCTGGCTGGGTTTTTTTGTAAAAACTTCGATTGTTAATATTTGTACACTTTATGTAGAAGAGTTGGCGCCCGTATTTTTTGGGGCAGTTATAAATCGATTTAAAAATATGTAATGTTTAATATTAAAATGTCACTTTTTTGGCCCCCCCCCCTGCAGAAAATCGATCAGTTGACGCACTTCTGATGGTCGTTTTGTGCCAATTTTTCGATATTTGTCGTCCTGAGGGTGGGGCTTTAATATGATACCAAGTTTGTGAATTTTTGTTCCGTCGGTCAAAAGTTTTTAGCAGACACACAAACATACATACATACATACATTTTCGCTTTTATATATATAGAAAAAAACACAAAATATTTAAAAGAAAAAAAAAAGTTAATAAGAAAAGGGAAATAATTCCATTTTTAAACGAAAAAGTCAGTTTGGTATATCTTTTTGTTATTTTTTACATAAGTCCAGCTTACCATTCACATTGGAAATGTCGACATTTATAGGTTGTCGGGTACGTTTACAACGAATAAACACTCCAATCTACCCATGTTAAGAACGGCTTTCGGAATAGACACCCCTAACCTTGTCAGCATACCTGAAAAGCTATAAAAGTTGACGTGTCGAATGTGAATGATGAGTTGGATGTAATGTAAAAATGTACCAAATTTAAAAGGGAACGAAATTCAAATTTCCGTTCCATTTTTACAACAACCGTAAAGCAGAGCATTCTATGCAAATTTTACCTAACTTACTGTATTAATGCTATTTTTTTAAGCAAAAAAAAAAAAATTAGGTTTGGCTATAAATTCCTAAACTCATTTCACCCTACATAATTTAGGTGACTGAAATAGGAATCTAATTGAATCTTTAATTTCCTGAATAGTATGCGAGAAATTCATTTTTCTTCGAGTTATATCGAATTCATTAATACGGACTTTAGGGGCTTTTTTCATAACATTCCTGTAAAAATTATTTTTTATTGTTACAAATTACGATGCTTTATTTATATAAAAAAAGCAAAAATAAATTCTTGCGTTTTTTATTTACTACTGAAAACCATAACTTTAGTAAAGGTATTTTTTGTTTAAACAAAATAAAACATTTTCACTAAGAGTTAAGTAAAAATAATGAGTTCATTATATTCTGCGATCATTATTTGATAAATATTGAAATTTTCATTAAAATTGGTTAATTTCCTGATTTTTGGTGAATTTTTAAGTAAAGGGAGGGGTCAAAATGTTTATACACTTTGAGCGTCGGCATTCATTTTGTCTGTACCTATCATTTTTCGATGAATATTTGATAGGAAAGCCACCACGTGTGGTTAATTTAAATTAAATTTCAATCACATGGTTACATTAATCATGTGATTAAACCCATTGAAAATTTACCGATATTGTAAACACATTCTGTAGTGGTAATATCCTTTTAGTGACATGCAGTGTTGGTAACTGAGATTTTAAAAAAAACCCGCGAGATAAGGAGAAAGAAATCTCCAGAAATCTCCAGAAAATCGCTAGATTTTTAACTTTTATCGTCTGAAATTTTCAAAAATCACTAATTCATCCCCCCGCCCCTCAAAAAACTCCATATTTTAACTTCCTAGCATAAAAAAATTATAAATATAGTATATTCAATATGTAAAATGTTTCGTGTTTTCTCACTATATGTTTCTGGAATTATATTGAAGCAGTTAGCTCCCCAGAAGGCTTACATATTTTATCAGCTAGTTTTACCTGTTTTTTCAGATAGGGTATTTTTTTTTTTTTTTTGCAAGAAACAAATCATAAACTCAAACTTTTTATAATAAAAGTTAAATTGAAATATACTGCAAATTAAACATCACAATAATGGTGCAACATATTTTGAAATTAGAAAGATAAAAAAACAAAAAAACTTTGTTTTAGCATGTTAAAAGTATTTAGGTTGGTAGATAATTAAATTCTACTGTATTGGTATAGTTTTTTTTTTTGCTGTTGTTTCTTTTTACAATTTTCGACTAAATACTTCTAAATTAAGCGGGGTTGCTTAGATCGTATTTTAAACTAAACTTCGGAGGTTGGAATGCCCCCCCCCCACCTAAAATGTACTTGGAAAAATCGATTTTATAGCGAGATTTAAGAATGGTTAGCCGACAAAAAGGTGAAAAACAAAACAAATAATCAATAAATAATTGTTACCAAAGGCAATAAATGCTACTTTTTTTTTTACTTACATCAATGAGTTTATTTTATGTTTTAAAGTATTTTCAAGAGCTTTTCTTTATTTTTTAATCTAAAATTGCGGGTGTGTGGGTGCCAAATATCTCCAGATTTTCTAGAATTACCCGCTAGATTGCAAACGAAATCTCCAGATCTAGCAGGAAAACCGCTAAATTGGAAACACTCGTCACGTGACGGGAAGCGGTAATAAATAATTGTCCCTAAATAAAAAAAATGGCCTATCGGTACAAAGAAATTTATTATATTTATTATAGAAAAATTAAGTATAATATTATAATTAAAAATAAATATATAAAAACACACATGGGTATAGTAAACATATTATACCAAAACGTGGAAGCCATCCGTCCAGTGGTTCTTTAGACTATTAATTGCGAACGAACTAAGAGTTACATTTTTATATATATTTATATATAATACTGAATA
Source organism: Euprymna scolopes (assembly GCF_053919585.1). Lineage (NCBI taxonomy): Eukaryota > Metazoa > Mollusca > Cephalopoda > Sepiida > Sepiolidae > Euprymna > Euprymna scolopes. Next base: position 102,430,177 of record NC_136511.1, on the reverse strand, counting down.
AACAAAACCAAGACTTCAAAAAAGGAATTGGGAGCAACAAAAAGTGTATTTCATTGTAACTTACAATTGTTTCAAGACCGGTTGAACAATTTCAAGCATTGACAACGAATGCGTCCAGGATAAATGTTTTCACATGCTTCATTTCTTTTAAGGGAAATTTCTTTAAATAATGTTCTATTGTTAAAGTGTCTTTTATTCAAGAAGTCTGAAGAAAGGCTAGTTATGTGAAAATTTTCAAACGCCATAATGCTTGAAATTGTCCAACCGGTCTTGAAACAATTGTAACTTACAATGAAATACACTTTTTGTTGCTATCAATTCCTTTTTTGAACTCTTGGTTTTGTTCATACAGTATATTAACGCTCAATTATGAAACATGATAATTTTGTAGCTTACTTTTTAAGTCATCTCTTTTTGGCTTAAAATTCATTGGTATATGGAAATTTACTGAATTATACGAACTCAGTAATATTCAGTATATTACAAACAAGTCTCTCTCTCTCTCTCTCTCTCTCTCTCTATATATATATATATATATATATATATATATATATACACACACACATATATATATATATATATATATATATATATATATATATATTTTAAACCTGTAATGCTTAAGTTTGAAATTATATATATATTTTTTTTTTATTACATTTTCACCCCAAACAAGGCACATTGCCACTTTGATGTAGGGGGCTACTATCAAGGACATAATCTACAGGGGTACTATGTGGGGAGTTGGGCAGCAAGATGTTGGTTCACATTACACTTGAACTTCTGCATGTCATTGGGGAAGCAGGAACCCAGAAGGGAACTCCAAAGTCTAGCGGTTCTGGGGAAGAAACTGCTGAAGTAGAAGGCTCTCTTACATCTAGGGATCTCAACTGTAAAGGGGTGGGAGTTTGTTGCTTGTCAGATTTGTCTGGGTATCTATGTCGAGGGGGTACAAGTGCTTGCAGTTCATCGGAGCATTCACCGTTAAAGTACTTGTAGAATAGGCAGAGGGATGCTACATTTCGTTGATGGGACAGAGGCTGAAGCTTAGATGACAGTTCAGGACTTATCAGGTTGGCGACTCTCTTTTGAACCTTGTCTAGGAGTGAGAAACTAGTATCAGATGCACCAGCCCAAATATGACAACAATACTCCATACATGGGCGAATGGTGGCCTTATAGAGGTACAGGATGCTTTCAGGCGTTAGTAGCTTTCTAGCACGGTGGAGAGAATCTACCTTTTTCACAGCGGTCCTGGCAATACTCTCAATGTAATTTTTCCAACTCATGTTTCCTGTGAACGTTAGGCTGAGGAGTTTAAAAGAGGTACTTTCAGATAAAGAGTCTTTGACCATTGCTATTGGTGGTAGAGAAGGTTTCTTGTAGTTATTGAAGGAAACAAGTTTAGTCTTGGCAGCATTGAATGTGATTATCCATTTTTGTCCCCATTCCATTACAGATTGGAGCTCATCCTCTCGTGTTTCTTTAGATATGTGTTCATTTGTTTTCCTATCTGTTATAGAGCGTGGTGTTATCAGACATCTCACAGACAATTTTGTCAGGGAGGTCATTTATGAATATTAGGAATAACAGAGGTCCAAGGATAGACTCCTGAGGCACTCCCGCATTTATATCATATTGTTTAGATGCACAACCATCAAGGACAACCTGGATTTTTCTCTTATCTAAGAAGGATTTAATTATGTTAAGTATTGTACCAGTGATACCGCATGATTTGATTTTCCTGAGAAGACCTTCATGTCATACTCTGTCAAAAGCCTTAGATATATCTAGAGCTACCCTCCCCTGCTTTGTCAAGTGGATGGTATATATGTTCAGAGATTACAGTTAAGATATCTGCTGTGGAACGGGCTTGCCTAAATCCATATTGTTGGTTGGTCAGAAGTTTAGCATCTGTAAGGTGATAGACTAGAGCTTGGTTAAATATGGATTCAAATATTTTGGCGAAAAGTGGGAGGAGGCTAATGGGGCGGTAATTTAATGGGTCATTTCGCCAGAATTCTTGAAAACTGGTACCACAGAAGCAGTTTTCCAGCAGGCAGGAAAGCAAGATTCATTAAAGCATTTATTGTAAAGTTTGGAGAGAACCGGAGCTATTTTGGCAGAGCATTTTTTTTAATAGCACAGCCAGAATGACACTGCAAAAGCCAGGTTCACATGCTTTTGCAGTGTCAAGGTTTTTTATGATAGCATGCACCTGAGAAGGGGTGATTTTCAGATCATCTAGTGTGGCATCTGCCCACAAAGGAAAGTCAGGGAGGGGGTGGTTAGTTGGGTCCAGTGTGGAGTTGGAGGCAAACCGACTGGCAAGCATGTTAGCCTTCTCGGTTGCTGAGCAAACAACCTCATGATTGTTGGATAGTGGGGGAATTGTTGATTGCCCATTATTTACTATACTGTGGTAGATTTTCCAGAAGTCACGGATTCCTAATTTCTGTGCTTCAATGCGTTTTATTTGGTGGTTTCAGTAAATTCTCTTTTAGGTGTCGCTATTTCTTTCTTACAGTTATTTCTGGCTTCTATATAGTTCTGTGTGTTTGAACTGGACTTATGTCAGTTAAATCTGCAGTATGCATGCTGCCTTTCCGCAACGGGAGCTGCACAAGTAGAAGTATACCATTGGGGAGAGTGGAGCTTGCTATAAAACTTCCGCATGGGAACATGTGCTTCAATTGCTGTTTTGAACCATTTAGTGGTCTGATTTGCGCAATATTCAGCAGGAAGTGAAAAAATATTTGGCCATGGGGCGCCTCTGATGTGATCCCTGATGGCTTCTCAGTCAGCCTTTTTATAATATCTCGTTGTTTTGAGCAATGGCTCTTCCGTTTTGGCTCTGAAGTTTAGAACGATTTCAACTATTATCACTACATGATCAGCATTCCCAAGTGGACACAATCATCAGAAACTGTCAATTCGGTACCCTCAACCCATCAGATGATGGTCAACTACATCTACTTGTACTGTCATTATGGCATTCAAGCACTCCCAAGTGAATTAGAGGGATGGGAGAGGGGAAAATGGCGTTCATTGCCCTAGTCAGGAAACAAGATCAACCACTGAGTGTTTCTGTCGAATCCCTGTGATTCGACCTCTACGCCTGGCTAATAGGCAGAGAAGGAGTATGGAAGCAGGGTGATAGACAGTGCCTATCTACTCCTTAAGCAGTTTAGGTTTGTAGACCGGTAATTTGTTTGAGTCACCAGCTCTAAGAAGGTTGTCATCCAAGACTGGAGAGGCCTCCCTCCCCTTAGGTTTAGCTTCAGAGTTTTCGTTCTCCTAGATGGATGATCTGGGAAGATCTACGGGTCCATCAGCACCGAGAGGGTTTGCCCCACGCCTGGGTCCTAATCCAGGTATTTCTGCGACTCCGCGTGGGTAGTTAATGTTACTGGGTTAGTATGTAAGTGTTATATATCTACTGAAAAATTACACTCCTCAAAGTGATTAAGGGACATTGCTATTTCATTGTTACTGGAGGAGGAGGCGAGTAAAAGTTCATGCAGTGGAAGCAGCTATATTTGCAACAGGTTTGTTGGAAGGAGTTAATATATGGTTTAATATTTTTCCTTTAAATTTAGAAATTTTTTAATTTTTTTCTTATTTTTATGTTGGCTAAGAATAGGATAACGCGTTTTCGGTTGGTCATGCTTAAGTTTGAAATAGCGTTTTTGTTGGTTAGTCATGCTTAGGTTTGAAATAGCATTTTGATTGACCTACTACATTCAAGTTTGAAATAGCATTTTGATTGACCTGTTATGCTTAAGTTTGAAATAGAATTTTCATTGGCCTATTATGCTTAAATTTTAAAAAGTACTTTCGTCAGTTTGTCATGCTTAAATTTGGAATATCATGTTTTTGCAGTCTGTCAAGCTTTAGTTTGAAGTAGCATTATCATCAGTTTGTCACACTTTAATTTGAAATAGCATTTTCGTCAGTTTGTCAGACTAAAGTTTTAAATAGAATATGCATCTAATCATCTCTACAATCATCTCAGTCAATAGGTTTCAATCTGTTATGCTTAAGTTTGAAATGACATTTTCGCATAGATTAAATGGATTTCTTACATCATGTCTACCAAATATTTTTCAAAATCTATTTCTGCTTCTATTTCAGATTTGTGTTTCAATTGGAGGCATAACTCTCGACGATTCCTTATTCTTTCAATAAGCATCATCGTCATTTGGTTCCATTGCTATGACAACAATAAATGCCAGTCCCCCATTTTAAACATGAGAAGACTATTTTCGGCGAGGAGTTTAGATGCTAAACGCATTTCTAATCATCACGAAATAATAAAACTTAACAATGTGCAACCAGATGACTTCTCAGAACGGAATGAATATTCACCCAGACAGCAAACAGAGAATCAAGTCAGAATCAAACATGCAAATTATTTGTTAGTGATCGTCACGACATGGGTGCCTTCCGAAGAGAAAAGATTCGTTCATGATAATGTGGCTCGACTTTGGGGGTTTTGGCCGCAATTAGTGCAACCAATACTTTACATACTAATTCACCAAAACAATGAAAACAGCTCCAACCCTACTGATAATGACGTAAACAACTTAATCAGGAATGGTTGGATAATCCGACAGGTCCCCCAGGTTTTATGTGGAGATGTCCCAGTATTAAAATCCATGATCTTAGACGCAATGATGCTATACCCCAAAGCAAGCTTCTACGGTTTTGCCAATAGTGATATCATATTTGATTCTGGACTTATAAAAACGCTTTATGCTGCAGACCGATTGGTTCCCAAATCATTGCCGATTCTCCTTCTTGGCCAAAGGACTAATTTTAATGTGACACAAGAGGTCAAGTTTTCTAACCCCGACTCTGTGCGGCACACCTCTAAAAAGGGTGTTCTGATGAAGGGTATAGCTATCGATTACTTCATCACAAACAGTCATTTCCCCTGGCATGAGGTTCCAAACCTTGTGATTGGGCGAATTATTTACGACAACTGGATGATCTATTATGGAATTTCAAGCGGTTCAATCGTCATAGATGCCAGCAAAACCATCGTCGCTCTTCATCAGACAACAGCTGATGGAAACGCAGCTGGCTGGCGCTATTCGCATCGTTACTGCAATAAATTTATCATTGATAATCTCAAGAAACCCTTCCAAAGAAGATGGGGCTACACGTGGTGTGTGCCGCACAAGAGTTTGTGGCGAAACAATACAGACATTATTGAACTGAAGACAGTGAGTGTTTCGCGTAGCTGTTATCCAAAGCATCCAAGTTTGATTTTCCCAAAAGGGTAAAAGCTACAAATACAAAACCGGAGCTGAAAAAAAAAAAAAACAATGGCTTAACGATTAATAATATAATTTGAATTTACTTTCAGCTTGTGATGATTTTATTTTTTTACAATTGATAATTATATTTTTACAATTGAAAATTGTAAAACGAGACATTTTGGGGTCGCCGGAAAAATACAATGCTAACAAGCTTAATTGTTAGCACGTGAGAACTTTCATTATTTCATTATTTCTGATATCCGAGTCTGTAAGGGGTATAACATCTATCAATTGGAATCTCTCCCCCCCTCTCTCTCTCTCTCTCTCTCTCTCTCTCTTTGCTTCTTTATATATATATATACTAGCATTTCAGCCCGGCGTTGCCCGGGTGTTTAGATGTATATGTTGAGCAAAAAAAAAAGTGGTAGTAGGAAGGCAGGCTCCAACCTTTACCGCGAAGGAGGAAAAAAACGGGGAAAAAACCTGACGTCTTTGCTGTTACCACCACCGCCAAACCGGAAGTGACGTAGGTTTAAATTAAGGCTAGACAATCGAAAGGAAAGGATGACTTTCAAAAATATTGGCGAAGAAAGCGACCCCCCCTGTTGAAAAGTGCGCAGTTGAAGGTGAAGATATTAATGTTTTTAGCCAATTTTTCGATATTTGTTGTCTGTAAGATCGAACTTTAAAACGATACTGATCTTGTGAAAATCCGTCGTCTCTGCCGAAAGTTTTAAGCAGACATGCAAACATACATACATACATATATATTTATATATTGGTAACTAAAAATTTTCGACCTAAACCAATTAAAAAGCTTGCCCTACCTCTGAATACTCTTTATGTAAAGTTTCAAATGTTTAGACCAGAAATTGTCAGAGTAATTTGGTAGAGACCGCAGAGGTCACATTTTTTCAAACTTTGATCCCTATTATGACCCCTTAACGTTTATTGTTTAGGGCTCAAATCAAGTTAAGTTAGGTACATGTCCAAGGAACCTATATATAAAATTTCAAGTGTTTAGACACAAAATTGTCGGAGGAGTTTGATAGAGTTCTCAAAAGTCAAATCGTTGAACTTTGACCCCTTAATAGCCACATTTCTGGCCGAAAGCCGATCACAAAGATTTTCCCAAATCTCAGTACCCTGTATATCAAATTTTGAGTCTGTAGACTTAAAATTGAGAGAGTTATTGCGTAGGGAAATGTACACAGATACACAGATACACAGACACGTTCGCTTTTATATATATGCTAGCATTTCAACCCGGCGTTGCCCGGGTGTTTGGATGTGTGCGTTGAGCAAAAAAAAAAAAAAAAGTGGTAGTAGAAAGGCAGGCTCGAACCTGTACCGCGAAGGACGAAAAGAACGGGGTAAAAAAACCTGATGTCTTTGTTGTTACGACCACCGCCAAACCGGAAGTGACGTAGGTTTAAATTAAGGCTAGACAATAGAAAAGAGAGGATGACTTTCAAAAATATCGGTGAAATAAGCAACCATCCCTCCCACTGTAGAAAAGTGCCCAGTTGAAGGTGGAGATATTAATGTTTTTAGCCAATTTTTCGATATTTGTTGTCTGAAAGGTCGAACTTCGAAACGATATATAAAAAATCCGTCGCCTCTGTCGAAAATTTTAGGTACACATGCAAACATACATGCATACATACATTTATATATTGGTAACTAAAAATTTTCGACCCAACCGATTAAAAAGCTTGCACTATCTCTGAATACCCTTTATGTAAAATTTCAAATGTTTAGACCAGAAAGTGTCTGAGTAATTTGGTAGAAACCGCAGAGGTCACATTTTTTTTAACTTTGACCCCTATTATGACCCCTTAACATTTATTGCTTGGGGCTCAAGTAAAGTTATTAAGTTGGATCCATGTCCAAGGAACATATATCTAAAATTTTAGTTGTTTAGACACAAAATTGTCGGAGGAGTTTGGTAGAGTTCTCAAAGGTCAAATCGTTGAACTTTGACCCCTTAATTGCAAAATTTCTGCCCGAAAACCGATCACCTAGATTTTCCTAAATCTCAGTACCCTGTATATCAAATTTCGACCCCTTAATAGACAAATTTCTGACCGAAAACGAATTACAAAGATTTTCCGAAATCTCAGTACTCTGTATATCAAATTTCGAGTCTGTAGACTTAAAATTGAGAGAGTTATTTCGTAGGGAAATGTACACAGACACGCAAACACACAGAGACACACACACAGACATACACGTTCACTTTTATAGATATATAGATAGATAGATAGATAGATAGATTAAACAAAAATATATACTTATACATAAATATATATGGAAACAATTTTGTGTTTACTATAAACTTTTTACGCAAATATTATGCAAGTCTAAATCAAGTAGAATATCTGCATTAATATAATTACACGTAATAGTTAACTAAAGATGATCATCCCATAAGAAAATCGAAAAAACCTAATAGGGAATTAATTAAAATGAATGTTTAAAAGAATATGCAAATTAGCTAGATCTTTTGCTTGTGAATGCAATCCCACAACCCATACATAAGAAAATTGTATTTTCTTTTTAAATAAATAGAAAAGGGGTTTTTTAATATGAATATTAATACACACAAAAGAAAACGAATTGATAGGAGTATAGATAGATAGATATAGATATTCCTAGATTTCCAGGAATCTGTTTTATTTACTCGGTTACTAGACCCTTTCGTTATTGGTAAGACGTTGATTACACTTTTGTCGTTTTCAAGTCCCACCATCAAGTGAGTGAATTTTTCCTGCAATTAAATAATCTCCAACCAGCACTATGATTCACAATTGAGGAGGAGCATAATGGCTCTCTTTCCTTCGTTTTGGTAGGAAGAACAGGGAAAATTTCTCTACCACAATATACAGGAAACCGACTTTCACTTTCCTTTGCCCCCATGAGTAGGAAAATCAGCTTGATTAAAACTTTAGTTCACTGTGTCCTCATGATTTGCACGGTTAGCAAATTAGAAGCTGAACTACAAAAGATAACCGATATACTTATTTAGAATGACTTCCCCGAGGGTATCATTTCTAAGTTTAGTCATAAAAAACTTGCACGATCGAATACTGACATATTCTTTGGGCCACCTAAATGTCCTGTTTATTTAAAGCTTCCCTTTATTGGATCCATCAGCAAAGGTTTCTCTGATAGGATTAGATATGTGTCCTGCTGTAACTATGCAGTGCAACTCCGTGTGGTATTTGGTATCAAGACGGCTTTCCGAACTTTTCAGAAAGATGTTCTACTCACACTGGACAAAAGTTTAGTTATTTATGAATTTAAATGTCAGTGTGGTGCTGACTATGTGGGTCGAACTCTTCAGCGCCTGGGAGTCAGGCTGGCTCAGCATGTACCTGCACGAATTCAGAAGTCGTGGACGTCCAACAAAAATATATTGACGAGCACATCTGGGCACTCACCGATCCACGAGTCGGCGATCGGTCAGCATTTGCTCGACAATAAATTGTGTGGAGATTCAGATAGCTGCTTTAGTATCGTACACAGGTCTCACTCTAAACATTTACTGAGTATTTTGGAGTCTTTGGGTGTTACGATTCGTAAACCCTCGCTCTGTAGGCAGAATGAGCTCTTCCTCAAATTAGAAGTATTTAAAGAACTCTAATATATATATATACATGTTTTTTTTTTACCTTTATGAATTTGTGTATATATATGAATTATCTGCCTACATTCTGTCGATATTATGCCTGATTTGTTTTTGTTATTTCTTTTAATACCCCGACATTTTTTTTCTATTTTTCCATTTCTCCACCCCACACTTGAAAAATTAATTTAAAATGATAATTACTAGTATTTTCGTTTTTAACCGTATTCGCCGATGGGTTCTTGTGATAATGTATCGGTCGAAAGACGTCTCGAGGTTCATTTTAATAGATTTTTTTCTTTTCTTTTTCTTTGAATCGCTAATTCATTAATTTACTCTTAAATCGTTTTTATCAACGGCTTTTTCACTATCCCCCTCAAATTAAAAAAGTTATTTAGATTGTTTTCCCAACTCAGCATGACACCAAATATCTTGTTTAAAGCTTAAATTATCAGAAAAACATTTTTTGTGACTTTAGCAGTGTGTGCAGAGGCATTATCATGTTGAAAAATAATGTTATGGGATATTCCCAGCTTCTGAATACTTAGTAAAAGTCCTGTTTCTAATATTCGAATGTATTCCTTTGCATTGATTGACTTCTCACATCTAATAAGTTCCCCAACTCCTGCTGCAGTAAAAGTTCCCCATACCATTATCCCTCCATTCCCGTGTTTAACTGTCGTTTTTATGCAACTTGGCAAAAATCTTGCTCTAGTTCTTTGATTGCACCGTTCAGGAGCATCGGGAGCATCACTAACAAGACAAAATCTTGATTCATCTAACCGGAAAACATTCCTGACCCAGTCGGTATCTTTCTTGCCATAACACGAGAAAAATCTCTTTTTATTATTGATGTTCTTCTTTGGTAAAAATGGCTTATTTGCACACCTTTTAGGGGAAAATCTATTTCTTTCATTCGTCTAGATAAAGAAAGAGAATTTCTAGCCCCTGTTTTTAATTTTTTGCTATGGTCAACATAAGTTTTCTTTCGATCCTTCAAAACAGTTAATTTAAGACTGCGGTCGTCCTTCAAAGTGGATGTTCTATGGCGACCATATCCAGATTTCCCTTTTATCAAACGTTCGACTTCGAACCTTTGACTAATTCGCTTCACTACAGAAAGAGATGTTTTCACATTTCCTTTTCTTAAAATATCACAAATCTGCTTGTAAGTCATTTTGGACTGCCTTACTCCTGCAATTCGTTTTTTATATCCTCGCCAAGATGCAGTCTTACCATTTTTACGATTAATTTTTTCACTTGTTATTATATGCTATAATAATAATGATCTACAAAATAAACATTTTCAGTTAAAATTAATAAAAATTCATGGGAAAATATTGAAAAATCGATTTCTTCCTTCTTTCACTCTTGGCCCATTTTTTTTTCTCATGAGTGTATATAAATATAAAATATATATAAATATAAAATATATATAAATATAAATATATATAAATATAAAATAAAAATCTTGATATTGAAAATTTATTCAAATTTAAAAACAAAAATTGTAAACCTATAAAGAAGGTATACAAAATTTTAATTATTCGATAAGGAGTACAAATAAAACAAGAAAACCCTTATTCCATGGACTTTAGAAGAATGCAATTCTTCTCATCAGAAGAAAGAGGTTTGCAAAATATATAATAAATTTTGCAAGTTAATGCATCACAGGAAACAAATAATACGAAATTTATCATATTTGTATAAAAAAAGTCATTTAACAGTTTGAGACACTTTGAAGGGATTCAGGTTGGTTGAGAAAGTAAGAAACGGGTAAAAGGGAAAAAATCCAATGGGAAAGACGGTAAAATCCAGAACAGGAAAAATCCGAAATGGATCTGTTATAAATGCATTGGTTGTGGAGAAGTCAAGTTATGCAACGTTTTTTTTTAAATAACGGAATATATATATATATATATATATATATATATATATATATATATATATATATATATAACATCAAGAAGTAAAAATAAGTTCACAAGCCAAAAGCTTTTGTAAACTTAAAGTGAATATAAACATTTATATAGTAATCCCAATCAAATAAAATAAAGCTCAATACAACCAAGATAGGAATTAGAGCTTGTCATAGAAGAACAAAATTTAATTATATTTTACATGGATTTATTGTTCAGCAGGATATTCAACAAAAGAAATATTCAAATTTCTTTAATCTGCGGAGTTTCAAAGAACTACATTCTTCTCATCATGTTATAGTGAAACTATGAATTTGCTAATATTGACATAAATTGAAACAACATTATATGAAAACTAGTCATGAATGAAAAAAATGTTTTAGTGCAAAGAGTTCATGAAATAATGAAAAGAAATTAAAGATAAAAATGTGAATTAAAAATCGAAGATTAAAAATCCAGATGAAAAAAGATTGAGTGGTTAAGTATTTTCAAGTATTTCAAGTATTTCGAACAATAAATTCATGTAAAATACAATTTACAGTTTTAAATTGTTCTTATATATATATATATATATATATATATATATATATATATATATATATATATATATATATATATATATATATATATATATATATGCATATATATATATATATATATATATATATATATATATATATATATATATGCATATATATATATATATATATATATATATATATATATATATATATATATATATATATATATATATATATATATATATATATATATATATATATATGCATATATATATATATATATATATATGCATATATATATATATATATATATATGCATATATATATATATATATATATATATATATATATATGCATATATATATATATATATATATATATATATATGCATATATATATATATATATATATATATATATATATATATGCATATATATATATATATATATATATATATATATGCATATATATATATATATATATATATATATATATGCATATATATATATATATATATATATATATATATGCATATATATATATATATATATATATATAATATATATATATATATATATATATATATATATATATATATGCATATATATATATATATATATATATAATATATATATATATATATATATATATAATATATATATATATGCATATATATATATAATATATATATGTATATTATATATATATATGTATATTATATATATATGTGTATATTATATATATATATGTATATTATATATATATATGTATATTATATATATATATGTATATTATATATATATATGTATATTATATATATATATGTATATTATATATATATATGTATATTATATATATATATGTATATTATATATATATGTGTATATTATATATATATGTGTATATTATATATATATGTATATTATATATATATATGTGTATATTATATATATATATGTGTATATTATATATATATATGTGTATATTATATATATATGTATATTATATATATATGTGTATATTATATATATATGTGTATATTATATATATATGTGTATATTATATATATATATATGTATATTATATATATATATGTATATTATATATATATCTATATTATATATATATATATGTATATTATATATATATGTATATTATATATATATATGTATATTATATATATATGTATATTATATATATATATGTATATTATATATATATGTATATTATATATATATATGTATATTATATATATATATGTATATATATATATGTATATATATATATATATATATATATATATTTTTTTTTTTAATTACATTTTCACCCCAAACAAGGCAAATTGCCACTTTGGTGTAGGGGGCTACTATCAGGGGCAACAACTACTGGGGTACTATGTAGGGATTTGGACAGCAAGGTGTCGGTTCACGTTACACTTGAACTTCTGCACGTCAGTACTGTTGGGGAAGCAGGGACCTGGAATGGAATTCCAGAGTCTAGCGGTTCTGGGGAAGAAACTATTGGAGTAAAAAGATCTTTTACATCTAGGGATCTCTACAGTGTGGGGGTGGGATTTAGCAGCCTGTCGGGTTTGTCGAGGGTGCTCACGTCGTGGGGGCACAAGTGATTGCAGTTCGTCAGAGCATTCGCCACTAAAATACTTGTAGAAAAGGCAGAGGGATGCAACATTTCGTCGATGGGACAGAGGCTGAAGCTTAGATGCCAGTTCAGGGCCTATCAGGTTTGCGACTCTCTTTTGAACCTTGTCAAGGAGCGATAGACTAGTAGCAGATGCACCAGCCCAGATGTGGCAGCAATACTCCATACATGGGCGAATGGTGGCCTTATAGAGGTACGGGATGCTTTCGGGTGTTAGTAGTTTTCTAGCACGGTAGAGAGAGCCCACCTTTCTTGCAGCGGCCCTGGCAATGCCTTCAATGTAATTGTTCCAACTCATGTTTCCTGTGAACGTTAGGCCAAGGAGTTTGAAAGATGGACTCTCAGATAAAGAGTCGTTGGCCATTGCTATGGGTGGTAGAGAGGGTTTCTTGTAATTATTGAATGAGACTAGTTTAGTCTTGGCAGCATTGAACGCGACCAACCACTTTTGTCCCCATTCCACTACAGATTGGAGGTCTTCCTCTAGTGTTTCTGCCATTTCTTTAGAAATGTGTTCATTCGTCTTCCTGTCGTGCCTGCCATAGAGTGTAGTGTCATCAGCATATATACCCATCTCAGAGGCAATGTTGTCGGGGAGGTCATTTATGAATATCAGGAACAATAGAGGTCCAGGGATAGAACCCTGGGGCACCACCGCATTTATATCATATTGTTTAGATGTACGACCGTCGAGGACAACCTGGATTTTTCTCTTATCTAAGAAGGATTTAATTATGTTAAGTATTCTACCAGTGATACCGTATGATCTGATTTTACTGAGGAGACCCTCATGCCATACCCTGTCAAAAGCCTTAGATATATCTAGAGCTACTGCTCTACCCTCCCCAGCTTTGTCCAGTGAATGGTATATACGTTCAGAGATCACAGTTAGGATGTCTGCTGTGGAACGGGCTTGTCTAAATCCATATTGTTTGTCAGTCAGTAGTTTAGCATCTGTAAGATGATGGACTAGAGCATGGTTAATTATGGTCTCAAATATTTTGGCAAAGAGTGGGAGGAGGCTAATGGGGCGATAATTTGATGGGTCTGTCCTTTCGCCAGAATTCTTGAATACTGGTACAACAGAAGCAGTTTTCCAACAGACCGGAAAGCAAGCTTCATTAAGGCATTTGTTGTAGAGTTTGGAGAGAACTGGAGCTACTTCGGCTGAGCACTTTTTTAATAGCACAGCTGGGATAAGATCGGGTCCACATGCTTTTGAGGTGTCAAGGTTTTTTATGATAGCATGCACCTGAGCAGGGGTGGTTTTCAGATCGTCTAGTGTGGCGTCTGTCCGCATAGGAAAGTCAGGTAGGGGGTGGTTGGAAGGGTCCAGTGTGGAGTTTGAGGCAAACCGACTGGCAAGCATGTTAGCCTTGTCGGTTGCTGAGGAGACAACCTCGTGATTGTTGGTTAGTGGGGGAATTGTTGATTGCCCATTATTTATTACACTGTTGTAGATTTTCCAGAAGTCTCGAGTTCCTAGTTTTTGTGCTTCGATGCGCTTTTTAGTGGTTTCCGTAAATTCTCTCTTAGCTGTCGCTATTTCTTTCTTAACGTTATTTCTAGCTTCTATATACTTCAGTCTGTTTGAACTGGACTTATGTCGGTTAAACCTACGGTATGCATGCTGCTTTTGAGCAATGGCAGTTGCACAAGTCGACATAAACCATTGGGGAGAGTGGGGCTTACTATAAAATTTCCGCATGGGAACATGCGCTTCGATTGCAGTTTTAAACCAGTCAGTGGTCTCGTTTGCACATTGTTCAGCAGGGAGAGAGAAAATATTTTTCCATGGAGCATCTCTAATTAGTTCCCTGATGGCTTCCCAGTCAACCTTATTATAATATCTCGTTGTTTTGAGCACTGGCTCTTCAGTTTTGGGTCTAGAGTTTAGGGCGATTTCAACCATTATCACTGCATGATCAGCGTTCCCGAGTGGGCTGTGGGCCTTCGTTATGCTGTCATCGGGAACTGTGGTCAAAAACAGATCTAGAAGTGATGCGTGTTGTTCTTCCTGGTCAGGGAAACGGGTTGGAAACGTAACAATTTGTGATAGGGAGTGAGATATAGCGAAGCTATGGGTTGTGCTGCCCGCTGCATCTGTGTGAGTAGAGAATCCAAGCCAGTTTTTGTGGTGGACATTAAAGTCACCAAACACATGTATTTGTGCGCTAGTGTCGAGGGTCAGTGCCGTGTCTATGCTGTCAGATACTTTGTTTATTATGGAGCAGTCCTGAGTCGAGGGAGAGCGGTAGAGAAAATAATAGTAGCTAATATTGTGTTGCATGTTTAGTCTAAAGCACATAAAGGCTTGATCATCTGTTTCTAGGTTTGTTTCTCTAGTCAAGGGAAGGGTATTACGAATGTAAACTCCAAGTCCGTGCATATGTCTGTCAGAGTCCTTACGGCAGAGTGGGAGATATCCAGGCATGTTAAAGTGGTTAGAGGGAATGGAGGAGTGTAGGTTAGTCTCACTTAGTGCTAAGATATCCGGGGTATTTGTTAAGAGAAATGCTTCAACATCAGCTAAGTTAGTTCTAAGCCCACGGATATTTGTGAATGAGAGCCTCAAGGGAGGAGGCAAGTTGAATTTGTTTGTCCCTAATCCTGGTTTAAGCTTATTTTTAGATTGTACTGTCGTCATATTTTTTTTTAAGAGTTTCGGTAAGGGGGAGCTAAACAAGAGGTTATGCGGAGCTTCAGACATGCATCACAAGTAGACCATCAGCTGACCTTTCTCCAATTAGGATTGCGGCCTCAGGAGAGCCCACCAGGGATGAGTGCAGGGTCCCTTTCCATGCGCGTCATGGCACTACAAACAACCCGATATTATTCAACTGTTGATGGAGCAGCCGCTCTAAGCGCTACCAAAGAGTTAGGGCTCCTGTACTACCAGTCGGGAACAGCAGCCAGGAACTGTCAATCCGGTACCCTCAACCCTTTAGAAGAAGGTCAACCCAATCTAATCGCTCAGGCATATCTTATACTCAAGCACTCCCAAATGTTCAGTTTTGGGGGTGGGGCGTGCTGGGAATTGGGAAGAACAGCGTTCATTGCCTTAGCCAGGAAACAAGATCTACCGCTGGGTGTTTCTGTCGAATCACTGAGATAGTGTCTCTGCGCTTGACTAATAGGCAAAGAAGGAGTATGGAAGCCGGGCGATAGACAGAGCCTATCTACTCCTTAAGCAATTTAGGTTTGCAAACCGGTGAATTTGTTTGAGTCACCAGCTCTAGGAAGGTTGTCATCCAAGACTGAAGAGGCCTCTCTCCCCTTTGGTTTAGTTTCAGAGTTTTCCTTCTCCTAGACGGATGATCTGGGAAGACCTACTGGGTCCGTCAGCCCTGAGAGGGTTTTCTCCGCGCCTAGGTTCTAATCCAGGTATTTCTGCGACCCCGCGTGGTTAGTGTTACTGGGTTATAAGAATAGCAGTACAGTTGCATTCCAAGTGTTAAAATTTCTGTACATTTTTTACAGATCTCTTTCATTATGCAGAAACAATGATAATAACTGGGTTTTTTCTACATAATGAAACAGATCTGTAAAAAAATGTATTTGGAAATGTATACACAAAGAGTGAAATATAATTAGAAAAACCTATTTTACCAAAAAAGAAAATATATATATATATATATATATATATATATATATATATATATAATAGCATGGGTTCTCGGCGTTGTCGGGGTGTTTGGAGGTATGCTTTAAGCAAAAGAAAAAAAAAGTGGTAGTAGTAAGGCAAGCTCGAACCCGTACTGCGAGTGAGGAAAAGAACAGGAAAAAAAACTGACGTCTTTGCTGTTACAGCCACCTCCAAACCGGAAGTGACTTAGGTTTAAATTAAGGCTAGACAAGCGAAAAGAGGGGATGACTTTCGAGAATATCGGCGAAAAAAGCGACCCCTCCATGTTGAAAAGTGCCCAGTTGCAGGTGAAAAAAAATTATGTTTTTAGCCAATTTTTCAGTATTTGTCATCTGAAGATTCAAGCTTAAAAACGATACTGATCGTGTGAAAATCCGTCGCCTCTGTCGAAAGTTTTAGGCAGACATGCAAACATACATATATACATTTATGTATTGGTAGCTCAAATTTTCGCCCCAAACCGATTAAAAAGCTTGCCCTATCTCTGAATACCCTTTATGTAAAATTTCAAATGTTTAGACCAGAAATTATCTGAGTAATTTGGGAGAGACCGAAGCGGTCAAATTTTTAAAAAATTTAACCCCTATTATGACCCTTAACATTTATTGTTTTAGGCTCAAATCAAGTTATTAAGTTAGGTTCATGTCCAAGGAACCTATATCTAAAATTTCAATTGCTTATACCCAAAATTAGCGGAGGAGTTTGGTAGAGTTCTCAAAGGACAAATTGTTGAACTTTGACCTCTTAACAGCCAAATTTCTGACCGAAAACTGATTACAAAGATTTTCCCAAAACTGAGTACCCAATATATCAAATTTCGAGTCTTTAGACTCCAAATTGACAGAGTTATTGCATAGGGAAATGTACACAGACAGACACACACACACACACACGCACATTTTCATTTCTATAGATATACTAGCATTTCAGGCCGGCATTGCCCGGGTGTTTGGAGGTGTATGTTGAGCAAAATAAAAAAAGTGGTAGTAGGAAGGCAGGCTCGAACCCATACCGTGAAGGAGGAAAAGAACAGGAAAAAAATGTGTCGTCTTTGCTGTTATGACCACCGGCGAACCGGAAGTGACGTAGGTTTAAAGTCATCCCCTCTTTTTGATTGTCTAGCCTATTATGACCCCTTAACATTTATTGTTTTGGGCTCACATCAAGTTATTGAGTTAGATCCATGTCCAAGGAACTTATACCTAAAATTTCAAGTGTTTAGACCCAAAATTTGCGGAGGAGTTTGGTAGAGTTCTCAAAGGACAAATCGTTGAACTTTTACCCCTTTATAACACGATCAGCCGGTCACTGGCGTGTGACTGGCTTCACATGTTACACTAATTGTCTTAGAAGTGGTCTCATGAAGATGTGAAGATGGCCAGTCATTAGGGTCTGTGTAACAAGAAGAAAATCATACCTGACATATTGGATGTGGGTGTGGCCCCTTTACTTTCTCAAGATGACCTCTTCACCTTGGTAGCATTCTGGTTGGAATTTTCTTTTTTCCTCCTCAGGACCACTTTGTTGTTTAATGGAAGCATTCATGGCAGACTCAAGAAAACACACAACACAACACAATCGTAATACTTATGAAAAATCATAACTATTTTATTTCTAAACATAAATATATTACAATATTTTACAATGTACAAATTATAATTAATTTGTTACAATTAAGCTTTTCAAAACTAACTAATCTACTCTAACTAGTGTTGAGGGGGGGGGTCTCTCCCGCCCCCCCCCCCTCTCATTTGCAGAGAGACAGAAATATGCATGCTCACCTCATGACGGTCCGGACAGAAAAAGAGGGCGATCTAGAAAGGGAATTTTGGGAATGCATTTCTTTGTATCTCTACGCTCATGGCCAAATCACCACTCAGCCATGCTGTAGAGTGTGTTAGAAACCGTGGCACTGAGATATAGTGCCACACCTTAACAGCCAAATTTCTGGCCGAAAACGGATTAGAAACATTTTCCCAAATCTCATATCAAATTTCGAGTCTGTTGACTGAAAATTGACGGAGTTATTGCGTAGGGAAATGTACACAGACAGACGGACACTTTCACATATATATATATATATATCCACACACACACACACACACACACACACACACACACACACACACACACACACACAAAGGGTGGAGGAGATAATAAATGGTATAGGAAAATGAAATGTTGTAGTAGTTCAGTCCTGGCCACACCCATCACCAATCCTTTATCGGAAAAAGAGGCAGATACATCCTAAAAATGGAGGACTGCTGCCACATTTGGAGAGGTGCTACTTGGAACTTGACAAAGTAGAGAATCAACTCTGAAGGATGATCACTCCCCTTTCTCACAGAAAGGACAATGCTAGGCTTATTCTTCTCTTTTAATATTTTCATGATAGGTGCTCGACTTAGCTTCAATCTATGGTAAACCATTTACAGTAAAAACTCGTTTAGCTGTAACCACTGAAAAAAATTTTTCTACATTCCTCGTTGTACCTAATGTTAAACAGAACTTACATGTAGAATACAATACTACGGATCTGCTTCCCAGATGAATGCAATATGTTCTTTTTTGACAAGCTTAATTGTTAGCTTGTGAGGGCTTCTATTATATATGAAAGCAGAAGATATGATGCTAATTTTTTTTTCATTTTTACTGCTGATAATCGTCAAACAGGGAAACATTTTGGGATAGTTTGACATAAAAAAATTTAAAGTTTGAAGGATGTACCTAAAGAAGGTTGGAGGTTAAATAGACCGAAACGTTGTGAAATTAACAATCAAGATAAGAATAGTAGTCTGAATAATTGTAAATAATACAAATTATCAATCCTCATTTCAAGAATTATGAAACAATTTTACATTTTCATTAGTGCTGTGGTTTGCAGGCCGGTAATAATCAAGACAAACACAAAGGTATAATTTAACAAAAAGTATTAATTAAAATTTGTTACAGAAGTATACGTCATAATTCTAGGGCCATAACTGCCAAAAATTGCTGCCACAACGTTTAGTCCTAACTGTGTTACTTGTGTCTGGGTAAATCCATTTATTCCTGAAATAGGTTGATCGGCTTACACCATAACAATCAGATTTATGAGCCGTGATCGTAAGATACCAATTTTGTGTGAGGAGGTTACAAAGTTATATCTAATGAAGGTACCCAACTACACAAAGACTTTAACAGATGGTAAATAATTAATTAACACTTCTACCCAATCATGGCAGACGGAACAAGAATAATCTACCACTATGGATTAAATAAAGGGTTCAGTTCAAAATTCCATATATTTTTCTGAGTTCAGCATAAAGATTTCCAAGTTCAAAAAGATACACAATGAAGAAGGTCGGAGGTTGCATCGGCCGAAACGTTGTGGCAAATAACAATCAAGATAAGAACAGTTGACTGAATAATCAAAATAATACAAATTGTCAATCCTCACCTACAAAATTCCAAAACAAAATTTATGAACCTCCAGGTCAGGTGTGGGTTTGATGAAAGTGTTTCTGTGTAACATAGTATGGATGTGTGTAAGTGACGTCAACAGTGTGTGTGTGTGGGGGGGGAGAACTACAAAAAAGAGAAAGAGAATGATCATGGGAGAGCCGAGATAATGTTCCTGATGTCGTGGGAGACGTCGGTAACGTTTGCGATAACTTGCGAGGTGTGAATGACTCATTCACTGAATGAGGTTAGAAAAGAGAATTATATGAAGGACATCACAGCAGAAATAAGAGAATGAAGAAATAAATGTCATTGTATGAAACAAAAAAGTGAATTGAAGTTCTTTTCTTATTCTTAGTCTTCTTTACAGCTGAAGCATACAACGTGTGTTGAAAACCAGGACAATGTTAAATCTGTGGAACGAATTGGATTCGAACTTGGCACACCCAGCTTTTGTCGTTAACCACTTAGCCACTGTCATTCCTTATGAATTTCACATGTATAGCGAAAATGGAATGGTTACTATATGGAGTTAGTGAGCACTTTCTTATGTAAAACAAAACAAAAAACATGGCACCTCATTTTAGCGGATTGCCTTGTTAAAATTTAAGAAACTGAAGAATGCAGCAAGTAACCCAAAATGTATCAACCTGAATTACACATGATCTATAAACTGAATAACACGTTACATGCTATCATGCCGGCTTAGCATTGGTCAGATCCTTCATTAAACTGCTCAAAGTAACACCAAAAAGCTGGTTCTGAATCGTTTCAGTGTTGTCTGATGTCATCAGCAAATCCACCCATCTCAGGTGCAATTGCATTAGGGAAGCTCATTTACAAAGATCAGGAATAATAATTTTTTTTTTAATAGAAATCGCTCCATACAAGCAAGGAGGCCATTTGATGTAAGGATCTATAAAGAATGAAAGACGATTCACACAAAAACAGGAGAAGCTATTAACGTTAGTTTTAAAAAGATTAAGGCTATAGGTAGGAGGAAAACAAGAAGAGAGATTTACAATTCTTGAAAAAAAAAAAAAACTACTGAAATAAGAAGCTGTATTATAACAAGGTATAAAAACAGCAGATTGATGAAGACCACTAGACCAACGAATCAAACGAGCTGGAACAAAAGAAGCAGGTATTAGATAAGACAAGTTTGAATCGACACCTGGGGCACACCCACACTGATGTGATGTTGTTTGGTTTCATTGCCATTGAGAATGAACTTAATCTTTTTTTTTTTTAGCCAAGGAAGATCTGATTATTTAAAATCTCCGTCCAATATTTTCTATTATTTGGATTATTTGAACTTAGAAGAGAGGGTGAGAGTGATATACAGCTACCTAGTGAGAGATGAGTTACTTGATAAGTTAATTGCAAATTACGGCTAATTAGAACAACAAAAAATGGAAGTTTTTTTTTTTTTTTAACTCTTAATCCCAAACTTAGGAAATATTTAAACATTTTTTTAAGCAATCAAAATATATAAGAAAAAGTTTGTCATGCTTAAGTTTGAAATAATATTTTTAGATATGTCTATGCAGAGAGAGTAAGAGAGAGGGAGGAGAGGGAAGTAAGAGTGATATATACTGTAGAAACTAAAAGTGAGAGTAAAACAACATAAACTTGCAAGAGAGTGAGAGTGATATGCAAAAACATAGTAAGAGTTGACCTGAATCCTAGCGTTGCCTGGAGAAGTAGATTAATTAACCCCCAAAATTCCATGCCTCTATTTGCACGATTCAGCACAAACATAAATACTACAATGTTAAAAGCTGATCCTCAGATTTTTGTGTCAATTTAAGTCAATGTTATCTACGATTAGTCATAGTATTTTCACAAGTATATAAGCAATCGAAACTAGTATCTCTGTAGATATCTATCCTTCACTCCTGATCTGAAATGGAACACATACATTAAATCTATTGTCAAGATCGCTGGAAAAATGGTTGAATCATTCTACCGCTCCATCTCAGTGGTTATCTTGCTGCTGATGCAACCCTCTATCTGTATAAGAGCCAAGTACGTCCTAAAATTGAGTACTGTTGCCACATTCGGGCAGGAGCTGCTCAGCATATCCTATCTTGCCCTGATAGAGCTCAAAACTGGCTTCAAAGCCTAGTAGGTGATGCGCTTTTCTCTTCTCTGCGACCTCTTCCCCACAAAAAAAACGTTTCTATAATTATTTTCACAGCAAATTCTCGTCTGAGCTCCAATCTATGTCCCCCCCCTTGTCAAACTTTCACAAAAAACTAGTTACAACTATTATCAATAATTTTCCTCACTATCTATCTGTGTCTAAATCTAAATGTAGATTCCATAAACAAAGCTTCTTTCCTACAACTGCCTGCCTGTGGAACACTGTTCCAATGGCCTGCTTCCCAGCTGATTACAATATCGTAGCCTTCAAGTTCAATGTAAACAAGTTCTTGTTGAGCCATCTCCTTAAATAATCCAAATTCTACCCAATCTACACCACTAACGATTACTACACTACCATCTTCATTAGCCCTTATCCTTGAGTAGTCTTCGGGTCTTGATAAATGGTGATTCTTCACTTGTTTATACTGATCTATGGAGGTAAATTGAACAGGACAAAATTCACAGGCTTAATCAGACCTACCTACAGTATATTTATGACGCCCCCCCCCCCCAATTTACAAAATTGTAAGCTTTTTCACTAAAAACAAAAAAGTTGGCCCACCTTTTGTAGGGATAAGTGGAACATAATGGATCAACCCACCGATTTTTTTTTATTTTCCCACAACTTAAAGTACTATCTATGCCCTCCTCCCTGGAGTTAACAGCTTTGGAAAGTGCGACTTGGTGAAATTTTTAATGATGATGTTGTTTCATCTACTACTTGCGAAGAAAAGAAACATCAACAAAAATTTAGGTCAAGCCATCTTTTTTTTTTTTTTTTTTACACAGTGATCACCGCTTATCAAGGCCCAGAAGCCACTCAGGGATAAGGGTTATTGCAAGTACATTACGTTAGTGTGGAGATTTGATGAAGTGTTTACTTAAGGGGGCGGTTCATTAGGAATTTGTTAACATTGGACTTGAACACATCCAAGTTGTAGTCTGGTGGGAAGCAGGCAGATGGAACAGAGTTCCACAGGCGTGCAGTTCTAAGAAAGAAGCTTTGTTCATGGAATCCACGTTTTGATTTAGGCACAGATAAAGAGTGGGGGAAATTTTTCACAGTGGATTCGGCTAGACGGGTGTTTTTCATGAAAGATTGGCGAGGGGGGACCAGAGATTGGAGTTCAGACAAGCACCTGCCATGTAAATAACGATAAAACAAGGATAGGCTCGCAACGTCTCTTCTGTGGGAGAGAGGTTGCAGGGTAGAGAAAAGGGCATCCCCCACTAAGCCACAAAGTCTATTTTGTACTCTGTTAAGGCAGGATAGGCTGTTTTTTGCAGCTCCTGGCCAGATATGGCAACAGTATTCCATCCTTGGACGTACTTGACTTTTATATAGATAGAGAATTGCATCAGTAGTGAGATATCTTCTGGAGCGGTAGAAGGATCCCACCATCTTTCCAGCGACCTTGGCAACAGACTTGATGTACGTGTTCCATTTCAGATCAGGAGTAAAGGTCAAACCCAGAAGCTTGTCAAAACACGGGGCCTCACCCAGACGAGAGCCATCCATCACAATTGATGCCAGATGGGGATCAGAGCCATTACTGACAGCAAAAATCAATTATTTTCAAAGGTGGGACCCTAATGGGTCATCTCAGATTTTTATTGTGGGGGTTACGGATTTGGCTTCATGTTGGCAAGACTACTCAGTATTCAAAGGATACAGAATGATAAGAAGGATTGTCTATGTGAAAGTGCATATTGCTTGAGAGGGCTTGTACTTCTGATATATGTGTGATATTCCCTAGATAGATAGATCCCTAGATGTAAGAAAGCCTTTTACTCCAATAGTTTCTTCCCCAGAACTGCAAGTCTTTGGAACTCCCTTCCGGGATACTGCTTTCCCAACTGTACTGATATGCAGAAGTTCAAGTGTAATGTGAACAAACATCTTTCTACTCATCTCCCTTCACAATGCCCCCGGAAATTGTCTCTGATAGTAGCCCCCCTATTTCAAAGTGGCACTTGCCTTGTTTGGGGTGAAGATTGAATAAAAAATTTTTTTTTTAATTCTATATTTCATCTAGTTATTAACAAAGTAAGGGGCCCTGTCGGTGGGGCATTAGAATACACCGACTGCCCCCCTGCAGAGGGTAAAAGTCCCTCAATGGGGGTCCTGGATATGACCTTAAACTATATCCAGTGGTGAGGTCCCAGCTTGCGGGCTTTGGGGAGTGTGGAGCCACCCTTTAATTACCATTTCTCCCAGGTCCACTCTGACCCGGAGTGGTAGTACCTGTTAGGGTTCCAACTATGGGTTAAATAGAAACCGACTTGAAAACAACAAATATATTCTATTAAAAATTTTTTCTTCAAAATCTTTGGATTCAGCATTAAATAACCCGAAAAGGGTTGATATGCCGTAAAACAAAAACAACCAACCAACCAACCAACATAGTGAGGGTGTTCTGTATATTTCCTGTTAACTTCTTGTTATAGTAGTGGAGGTATAAATATAAAACTATCCCATGTTGTATGTTGGAACTGTTTATACCTTTTGTTTTGACAAAAAAATTTTTTGGAAAATACACAATGGTGATACATCAGCACCTCAAGGATACCCGGTTTACACGTTTTAAATTATTTTCAAAGCTGAAAAAAAGAAGCTAAATTCTATAAGTGAAAAAATTATCCCCTCCCATTTCTCTAGAATTGTTATTGTACGGTAAAATATTACCAGTCGGTGAAATTTAGTAATCAGTTTTGTCTTTGGTTTTATATATATAAGCAAAAATATTCATTAAAAGTTAGTAAACGCTTTTCTAATTGTTAAGATACTTCTGCAGTTTATGAACCGTACTGAAAGAATGGCGCCATTAGAAACACCTTAACATGGAAATTTTTTTTTTTTTTATATATATATATTATTCTGTATCTGCACCTAACGAAAACAAAAGATACTGTAAAAATTTAATTTAACTTGAAAATCCTATCTAAAAAGTAGTAAAGTCCATAAACTGTAGAAGTACTAAAAAATAAAAAATAAAAAATAAAAAATAAAAAAAACATCCGTTACTAGAATAGTAGGGGACACCCGGCTTGGGCTGATCATAAAATATGCTTAAATATATTATAATTTATGCAAATTACGTACTTATTATTACAGAACCAATTTTTTTTTTTTTTTTTACAAAGAGATCACTACTTATCAAGGCAGAGACTACTCGAGGATAAGGGTTAAAGAGTGCACAGTGGTCAAAAGGACAATATCATAGTAATCGTTAGAAGTGTAAATTTGGTAAATTGGATTACTTAAGAGGAACAGCTCATCAAGAACTTGTTTACATTGGACTTTAACACGCCCATATCATAATCAGCTGGAAAGCAGGTAAATGGAAGAGAGTTCCACAGGTGTGCAGTTCTAAGAAAGAAGCTTTGTTCGTGGAATCTACGTTTAGGTTTAGGCACAGATAAAGAGTGGGGGAAATTATTGAAACGAGTGTTTCTTGTGAATGTTTGGCGAGGGGGGACCATAGATTGGAGTTCATGAAAATAACGATAAAACAGAGACAGGCTCGCAACGTCTCTTCTGTGAGAAAGAGGTTGCAGGAAAGAAAAAAGGGCACTCCCCACTAGGCTACAAAGTCTATTCTGAACTATGTCAAGGCAGGATGTCTTCATAGCAGCTCCTGCCCAGATGTGACCGCAATACTCCATCCTTGGACTACCTGGCTCTTATATAGGTATATAATTGCATCAGCAGGTAGATATCTACTGGATCGATAGGAGGATCCCATCATTTTTCCAGTGACATTCCATTTTAGATCAGGAGTAAAGGTCAAACCCAGAAGCTTGTCAAAACATGGAGCCTCCCCAAGACGAGAGCCATTCATTTCAATTGATGCCATATGGGGATCAGAACGTTGATGATGTAAAGATAGAAGCTTGGTTTTAGATGCATTAAAAGTAACCAGCTACTTTTTTCTCCATTGTACTACATGCTCAAGATCAGAGGAGAGAGAATCAGAGAGAACTTGGTCGTTTACGGCCTTTGATGTGCTGCCATAGATGGCAGTGTTGTCGATAAAAATGTCTACGGATGATCTAAGGATATAATTTGGAAGATCATTAATGTAGATCAGGAAAGGAGTTGGGCTCAGGATGGACCCCTGAGAGACTTCAGCATTAATACTATGAGCTTTTGATTTCTGCCCATCAACCACTACTCTTATGAACCTATCAGAGAGAAATGATTTAATAATTGAAAAGACATTTCCAGCTATATCATAGCTGGAGATCTTGGGAAGTAGACATTTATGCCATACTCTATCAAAAGCCTTTGATATTATAATGTTGGGGGCTCCCGTCTGGCGGGAATCAAACAGCATGAAAGAAAGACAATGCAGAGATAGGTGTTGACAACAGCTTGGTCGCCTGAGAACTGCCGTCCAAGCTTACTTTATTAGAGAGTGCACATGCCTAAGGGTAGATAACTCTTAGGGTTATGTCCCTTTACTTGTGGACATCACATCCCTCCCCATCTTGGTGGGATGACCTGTCTTATTTTACTTTTTACTACTTTTTTAAAAATTTATTTATTATTATTATTTTTCTTTCTTACATTATGAAGTCTTTGAGTCTGGCTGGGGGCAGTCTTTTCCAAGATGGATTTCGTCTCGGTAACTGGTCAGCTATTTGTGTTTTGGGCATTTCTAGGTCTTCTGGAGTGTGTGGATTGTACTCACTTTTAGAGTCAGAATCGGATTCAGGGTTTTCATCCCTAAGTGTTATGCGTTTTAGCAAAGACAAGTTTCTAGTCACTTGGTGATTTCCTCTCTGAACTATTATCATACTTCCCTATATTGTTTAGGATTGTATAGTGGTGACAGTTTGTTTTGCCTCTTCTGTCTGATCAAGACCTTATCACCCAGGCACAGAGCTGTTGTTTTTGTCTTTCTATTGGCGTACCCCTTCATCTTCTCCTTTCCTTTGGAGTTATTTTCTTTTATTTTTTCATGCATTGGTCCTGTTACTGGGCTTTTGATACCATTTGGTATGCCGATGTTCATTTTTCGGCCCGTACAAGCTTCAAATGGAGATATTTTTGTGGTGGTATGGTGAGTGGCTCTATATTGCCTTAGTAAATGTGGTAACTGGGTCTTCCAGTTGTAGCCTTCCACCGTGGCCACAAGAACATATTTTTTTAGGGTGCGCATAAAATGCTCTACTTCACCATTTGCCTCAGGCCATAGAGGTGTAATGCGTCTATGTTTGAAACCTGATGTGCCACTAAGTCTCTAAAGTCTTGTCCTTGAAATGGCGGACCGTTATCAGATTTTAGAATGGTCGAATATCCTTATCTAGCAAAGATCATGTTTAGACGGGGAATGACTGTACACGCAGATATTGAGGGTATTACCTCCACTTCAGGAAATCGGTTGTAATCGTCGATTATGACTAACATATAGTCACCTGATGGGAACGGACCTGCAAGATCGGCTGAGATTTCAGTCCATGGTGCAATTGGTAGTGGTGAGGAGTGTATGGGTTTGCGGCTCATGTACCTTGGGTCTGAGGCTTGTCAGGGAATGCATCCATGTTTTGCTTCCTTCACCAGTCAAGGGAAAGGGTGTGGTTCCCAGGAATCGATATTCCCGACTTCAGCAGCAAAACAGCTGCAACTACCAAGTGAGCAACCAGCGGTCACGCCAGATTGTCTCCCGGCTGACATTGAGGAACTGGCTGATGAGGCGAGCATATCATCCAGCGCTTGTGCTGCTCTGAACTCAGTCACTGATGTAGTTACATGGGATATGGTTCGTGAAGCCACATCCTCTGATTCTACATTACAACAGCTCATGAACGCAATTCAGGAAGGCTTCCCAGATAATTCCCGGGATTTGACCCTGGAACTGCGCCCATATTTTAGATACAGTGACAGCCTATACAGTGTTGATGGTGTCATATTGATGGGAGAGCGGATTGTTATACCTGCATCACTGCGTCAGAACATCCTGAATGCCCTTCATGCTGCCCATCAAGGAATAGGCGCCATGACGGCCCGTGCTGCTGACTCTGTATTTTGGCCCAGTATATCCACAGACATTGGACTGGTCCGTGACAGATGTGGTCATTGTAATTTGGTAGCTAAATCCAACCCTCTGCAGCTGCCTGCTGATATAATTCCCCCAGATTATCCCTTCCAGCGCATCGCCTGCGACTACTTCCACTATCTCAACATGGACTATGTGGTTGTGGTGGACAGATATTCCAACTGGCTGATTGCTTATAAGTCACAATCCGGAGCAGCGGGGCTCATCAAACGTCTGTGGGAAATATTCGTCACTTTTGGTATCCCAGAAGAAATCACATCTGATGGGGGCCCCCAATTTATGGCTGGCGAGACACGAGCTTTCTTAGCTGCATGGGGGGTGAACCACAGGGTTTCCAGTGTTGCCAACCCCCATGCAAACAATAGGGCGGAAATTGCAGTGAAAACCGTCACGCGCATGTTAATGAACAGCACTGGGCCTGGTGGTTCTCTGGACGCTGACAGATTCCAGAGAGCCATGATTACATACAGGAATTCCATCGACCCTGAGACCAAAGCCTCACCTGCACTGGTACTCTTTGGCGGACCAATCAGAGACGCTATCCCAATCCCACTTGGAAGGTATTGTCCACACAACACATGGCAAGAAACCATGACATTCCGTGAAAGGGCCCTAGCTCGCAGGCACTCCAGAGAACATGAAAAGTGGGATGCTCACACCAGACTCCTACCACCTCTACGTGTTGGGGACCATGTGTACCTACAGAATCTTGTAGGCAACCACCCAAAGCGCTGGGAGCGAACAGGAGTTGTTGTGGAAGTACGGCAGTTCCACCAGTATGTGGTCCGGGTGGATGGATCCGGTCGCGTGACCCTACACAATAGACAGCATCTACGAAAATTCATACCATTTCTGCAGAGGCTGACACCTCTACGGGTACAGCCCCATAATGCCCCTGCCCAAGGTCAGGGCCTGCCCACCAAGTCTTTGGAACCTCGGCCAATTGTCACCACATCTCTATCACCTTCCGATCAGCACCCTGACACCACAGGCCCATCTTCGGAGCCTCCACCCCCAACACCCATGGAACCCATGCAACAGCCATCACAGACGCAGCCAGCATCCCACAAGCCGTCTGAGCATGACAGCATCCCTCTACCCTGTGCTGGCGTGGAACCAGTTCCGGTTCTTACTCCCCACGGAACGCCTCCCATGCCTGAGAAGAAGCTGCCTCGTGCCCTGGCACGTCTACTACCACATAACGCGGCGGGACGCAGTGAAATGGAACATTCCACACGGTGAAAACCGCGTTGTGACAAGTGATCATGATATGGTTAGACTTGGACCAGCCAGAATAATGCTGTGAGTGTGAGGGCAGTCTACCCCAATGACCACTCTAGTCCGATGTTGTGTGTTAACCATAGACTTGGTTGGTGTTCAGTTGGAGACTTTTGTTGTATTTATTAAATTAAGTTTTGTGGTTACCCCAAAAACTTGTGTGGGGAAGGGAGATAGATAGATACGCACTAGATATGTCTAGTAGTGCTGCACTTCTAACACTGTATTTATTCTGTTTGTGTTTCAGTATGCATAGATCATCCTTTGATGTGTTATGAATAAAGGAAGATACCTATCTACACAATAGTGACACATTTACTGTCCGCCATCTTTTTTTTGTCCATCATGCGGTCGATTCTTCAAGGTGTCATGGCGACTGTTTTGCCGCGAGTGTTCACAACAAATGTCTTTACTGCCGTTGGTGTTGAAATTTTTGTTATTTCCACGTGTGAGATGCGTGCGGTTCTCGTTGCTATAAAGAGCATGTAGTTCATTTCACTCCATGTCTGCAGCACGCGTATAAGCCAGTTTGATTGTCCTAGCTTCGTCCAGGACTTGCTTTAGCATAGAGTTGTCCCTTAGCGCCTTCTTTCTGACTTTAAAGGATGTGCACCCCTGCAAAATTTGGGCTAGGATCTCTCTGTCTTTATTTTCAAAATCGCACGTGGAGACTAGAGTCCGTAGTCATGCATGGTACGAGTCTAAGCTTTCGTCCGGGTTTTGCATAGCCCATCGAAACTTTAAAATTTCGTACGTGTTCTTTTGTGGTGTAAAATGATTTGTTAGTGACTTTTTTGTAGTTTCATATTCACCTGCAACTACAGAGCCGTCATCCAAAATGTTGGTTGCGCCTATGCTCTTTTGTTGGGCTGTAAAATCGTGGAAGATATCGAAAACTTTTTCTCCTGCATAGTGGAGAAGTGTCGCTTTCTTTTTTTATCATCTTGAATGTCCATAGCGACAAATAAATTCTCTAACCTGTCTATCCATTTTTTCCAATGAACAGCGGTTGTGGTTTGGTCCGCATGTACGCTAAAACTGGAAAGAACTGGTAAACCACCGCTGGCCATTTTTTTTTTTTTTTTTGTATTAATTCCGAAAATTTTCTTTTTTGTATTAAATTCCGAAAATTATGTAGCGTGAGCTCGTCACAAAAAATAATCTCTCGTCGCCACATATAATGTTGGAGGCTCCCGTCTGGCAGAAATCAAACAGCATGAAAGAAAGGCAACGCACACAGAGGTGTTGACAACAGCTCTGTTGCCAGAGAACTGCCGTCCGAGCTTACTTTATTAGAGAGTGCACATGCCTAAGGGTAGATAACTCTTCGGATTATGTCCCTTTACTTGTGGACATCACAGATATGTCCAGAGCAATTTCCCTAGAAAGGAAGCCTCCACCAAGAGTTTTGCTAATTCTATGAGAAATAACACCAAGCACATTCGCTGTAGATCTAGCAGAACAGAAACCAAATTGCATGTCACTAAGAAGGTTATTTTTGCTGAGGCTACTTCTCTATTTAACATGGATTCAAGTAACTTACTCATGACGCACAGGAGACTTATTGGTCTGTACTGAGAGGGAGATGACCGATCACCTGAATTCTTAAATACAGGGCATACCAATGAGATTTTCCAGGGTGTTGAGAAGCAATTCTCCTAAAGACAATGCTTAAACAGCTTTGTAAGTATGGGAGCTAATTTTGGTTAAAGCTTTTTGAGAACTATAATTGGAATGCCGTCGGGGCCAGTTGCTTTACTGGAATCAAGGTTTTTGATTAGCTTGGCAACATCATGCACAGATATTTGTATGTCGCATAGTGTGTTTTCTGATACAGGAGGAAATACGGGGGATGGGGGGCTTGGACGCATAGAGTGGAATTAGCTGCAAAGTTCTTGGCAAAGAGTTTGGCTTTATGTAGTAGTGATTTCAAAAGTTTTTAAAAAATGACTTGTGTGCCATCAGCTAAAATCGAAACCAAACTTTTAGCACTCTAAACGCGTTTCAAATTGCTGACATATTTCTGTATACGTTTTTCATCCTTCCAAACAAAGATTTTATTTGTTATAAACCATCTTTGGTGTATGATTACTATTTCCTGTTAATTTTAGTGTGGCCAGCAGTTTAAGAGTTAAATATTTTCACACACACACACACATACACACACATTCATACATCTATTGTTTTATTTATATAGACCTAAAATTTAGTGCTACTTGTTACTATGCCAACAGGAAGACAGTATCAAGGCAGAAAGAGTCCGCAGAAATAGTCCCTTCTGATTATCTTCATTTCAGATAATGTGAAGTCATGGAGAAACTATAGAACTATTTTTAATAAACTGTTCATTATAAACTGTTATTGTGAAAAAAAAAATGAGTATTTGTAAAAATAAAACAACTGAATATTTACAGTAGCTTTTGTTTATTAAATTGTTAGGTGAAATTACAGAATAGTAATAAAAAAAAGACCCTATCGCTATATTAAGAATGGATTTCTGAATAATAGTGTTATTATTTAAGCACAGTCTGCAAATTGAAGAAGTACTAGAACATCCGTTTTAAACATGTAGAGTGAGTGGCCTTATTAACTATTTTCACCTAACAATTTAATAAATAAAAGATATTGTAAAAATTGAATTATACTTGAAATCGATTGACCTTAATTAAGATAACCATCGGGTTTCTGTTGTGTTTTGTTTAGAAAAAACGATATTATCTGATTTTTTTAAAGATTACTAACGAAAGGCCTAAGTCATCATTTTAAATATGATGTGAAGTCTTTCATAGTCTGTATTCAAGCATTCTAAAGAATGATTAGGAGTATTATGAATAGCCAGACTGAACTACTAAAATGCAGCCATTATAATATCCCCATCCATATTCATTTATTCTCTCGATATTCATTTATTCCTTGTAAAAATTCCCGGCGCCAGGTACAATGTAAATGAAACTGAGGAAGCGTTTCTTATTTATTTTAAAGATCTAGTGTAGTATGTGTGAAATAGTATAAGTTAAAAAATGAAATAATAAAGAATGATTTAATAATTATACTTAGCAAGGAAATAACCCAATGAATGTAAGTGACGTGGGAGGACTTGTTTAATTTTGGCCACTTTCTTTGTGGAAATATGTATTTGAGAGAAGTAGTTTATTCGGAATAAATGTAATAATTTGTAAACGGAGATGAAATGTACTAATAAATTTTTGAAACTCACTTTATGAAATGCTGTAAGAACTGAATGTGAAATATTTGTTCGGTTATTTCCTAGTGAGACTGTAGATACGGAGGAGGGGCGGTAAATCAAAATTACTTTTATTTCATAATAGATAGAAGATTAGAACAATAAAAAATGAAAGTAACAAAACGACACTTTTTCAATCTAAATAGATTCACACCCAGTTTATTTAAAAATAATGATATGGAAATATATAAACTGGAACATTTTAGAAGAAAATTTTTTTTTTTTTTTTGTAAAAATAGTCGCCTGCAGGTATGCCTCATGGCGCACCACCTGCCTTGCAGTTCCAGATCACCTTTGGTAAGGTGTAACACTTGTTAACTTCCTTCTGGTATTCTAGAAGGCTACTATACAAGGGGTGACTGAAGCTCCTCAGCTTTAGTGAAGACAATCCGTCTAGAAGAAAACTCTGAAGGAAAACCAAAAACGGGATAAAAAGAGTAAGTTAGCCCTACAAGGCAATCTTCTAATGATGGTGTTCGGTTAGTATTGCATAAACTAAAAGCAAACGAGTGAAGGTTCTTCAAGCAATGTATACTTACATATATATATATATATATATATATATATATATATATATATATATATATACTTACATATATATATATATATATATATATATATATACTTACATATATATATATATATATATATACTTACATATATATATATATATATATATACACTTACATATATATATATACTTACATATATATATATATATACTTACATATATATATATACTTACATATATATATATATACTTACATATATATATACTTACATATATATATATATACTTACATATATATATACTTACATATATATACTTCCATATATATATATATACTTATATATATATACTTCCATATATATATATATACTTACATATATATATATACTTACATATATATATATATACTTATATATATATACTTACATATATATATATACTTACATATATATATATACTTACATATATATATATACTTATATATATATACTTACATATATATATATACTTACATATATATATATATACTTATATATATACTTACATATATATATATACTTACATATATATATATATATATACTTTCATATATATATATATATATACTTACATATATATATACTTACACATATATATACATATATATATATACTTACATATATACTTATATATATATATATATACTTACATATATATATATACTTATATATATATATACTTACATATATATATATATATACTTACATATATATATACTTACATATATATATACTTACATATATATATATACTTACATATATATATATATATACATATATATATATATATATATATATATATATATATATATATATATATATATATATATATACTTACATTCTACCTTACCTTTCTACCTAACTGGATTATCTAATAACTATCACAAATCAGGCAAAAATTTTACGTTCAATTGAACTGTATAGTTTATGAGCTGTATTTCTTTTTAATTTTCGATTGTTGGGTGATTAACTCGGTCTTACATTATCACTTGTCGCCATCTTTGTTTTGTTTTGGGTTTTTTGGGGTTTTTTTAACGTGTTGTCTCCGACACCATATTTTTTACACCAAATAAAACTTATCCAGGTAGGTAGAAGAGTAACTTATTTTGCTTTGGTAACATTTATTTGCTGCATATTTGTTTTTTTTAGGGGGGGTACCCCTTTTTGAGTTTTTTAACTACACTACAAAATCCCCACAATTTCTAAAATAAAAACGATTCGATCTATCTTTTAATGTTCTTGCTCAGTACATGTCTTCAAAGCATGTGATGATAATTTGTTACACAAACCTTTGCATTATTTTATTCTGCAAGATCTTTCAAACTGTACCGATTTGGCAGAAGAAGGCAGACAAGACACTGTTAAAGCAAATGGTTCTTCTCTCCTCATTTGCAGACGGTGTAGTCAGTTTTGTAGCCCTATCTGGTCATAACAACTTTTGATCACACTATTCCTCTTCGTGGGCAGTGAAGTGCTCTGCACTGCACCTAGGGTGCTTGTGAAACAAGAAGGGATGGGGGCTTTAAGAAGGTGAAATTCCCATTTAAGTAGAAGAGGCAGGTATTCTCATTTTTCACTGTTAAAGTGAACTGCATCATAACATATCTCTCAATAGGTGCCAGCAGTGACGTGCAGAGAATTTTTTTAAGGATGGTGCTCAAGTGAAAAAAAAAAAAAATGATAGTAATGGTAGGCGACATGCCTATAATACATTCCTCTGAAAAGGGTACTTTTAAAACAGAAGTAAAAAGGGCAGGTGCTTGGGCACCCTTCTCTACACATCTCTGAATCCTGGCATATAGATGGTGACATTAATAAAAATACATACAATTTGTAGAAAGTACTAACCTTCAAGTGATATGGGTCAAAATTTGAGATCAATCAGATTATTAGTTTACAAATTACAATTACTGAAGTGAAGCTACTGTTGCAAGTTTTCAAAACAATGAAAAAATCTGAATTTCGTGTGTTGTATTTTCAAGCATGTTTTCAGGCACCTACAATCACAATAGGTCAGCGCTTATTTGAATGATCTTTCTCTATAGCTTTGAGACCTAACTGATGAGAATTGCAGATTTCAAAAGGTTGGTAGTGTTTGATCTATACTGCCTTCATCAAATTCCGCATGTCCACTGGCACCATTTTGCTTCCGATACACAAGTCTGAATGTTGTAATAAACTCACAAGATGAAAGGTAGATTTAAACTCGTTTTATTAGTCGTTGTTTACACGATGATACTACTGTAATGGCGTTTGCACATGCGTAGTGAAACCCGGATGTTAGTTGGTTTCTTAGTTCAAGGGACACTACTCTGTCTGCACATGTTACATACATTACATCCCTCCACCCATAGTTCCGAATTACTTGTTTATGTGACATAGTCTTTCAAGTGCTTCGATTTGTTTTTTGTTCTTTCACTACATCTAATGGTTTCTCTTACTGGGGCCTCCTGCTGTGTATTCCCCACTCCATTTGTTGTTTCCTGGTCCGGACTGAAGCTACCTGGACTACTGGTGCCTGAGGTCAGTGGGATCAACCAGTCTGTATCCAAATTTTGATTTCTATTTTGTGGACTTGTTCTTCCTATTTCCGAAGCTCTATCTGCGTCCAGCTCCATCTGTTTTTTTACATGGTCCCCATGTCTCCTTACCACTGTCCCCGACTCCAGTTTAATTTCATATGACACTGGACCTGTCCATCTCTTGACCACTCCCTTTTTCCATCTTGGTCCTGTATAGAAATTTTTGGCCCAGACTAATTCACCTTCTCTAAATTCTCGTATGCTCCGAGAGTTGTCATGATATTTCTTTTGAATTTCCTGGTGTTTTCTCATACGCTCCTTCACTGTAGTTTTCTGCGGAATGATCCAATCCAAAACTGTCTTTATTTTCCGGTTCATTAATAATTCTGCTGGTGATATGCCCGTGACCGTTTGTGGTGTGGAGTTATATGACAACAAGAAACGACTCAGTTTTGAACTTAGGGAGCCTTTCTCATGACTCATTTTTTTCATTCCTTCCTTAAAAATCTGCACATATCTTTCAGCCAATCCATTTGAAGAGGGGTGTTTTGGTGCTGTTGTGATATGTTGGATTCCTTGTCTTGACATAAATGCTTGGAATTCTTCACCTACAAAAACGGCTGCATTATCCGTTACAATTTTTTGGGGCAACCCGTGAGTTGCAAAACATCTTTGTAGGTGTTCCAAGGTGGCGTTTGTGGTGGATGAGTTTGACATGTAGACGTCTAATCATTTGCTGAACGCATCCACTATTACCAGAAACATGTGACCTTTAAATGGGCCTGCATAATCTATGTGAAGTCTGGACCACTCCTCTTCAGGGATTTCCCAAGGATGTAAAGGTGCGGTTGCTGGCATTTGATTGGTTTGTTGACACTCATAGCAATTCCTCACCTTAAATTCTATTTCCTGGTCTAATTTTGGCCACCAGAAATAGCTTCTGCTCAGCCCTTTCATTTTTACAATTCCTGGATGTCCCTCATGGAGTGCCTCTAAGAGTTCTTTCCGCCCTTGTATTGGTACCACTACTCGCTTTCCCCACAATAAGCATTCTTCCACAATTCCCAATTCATGTCTTCTATTAAAATAAGGGTGCCAATCTTCTGTAGTAGGACACTTCTCTGGCCACCCATTTTTTACATAGTCCAGCACCTGTTTTAGGAGTTTATCCTTTTTTGTCCACCTGGCGATTTCTTGATGTGTAACAGGAGCTTGATCCAGGTAGTCTAGCAGCATAATGTTCTCCTCTGGTATGGGCACTTCTCCCAGTGTTGTAGATCTTGGCAACCTACTCAACCCATCGGCATTTCCATTTTTTCTTCCTTCCCGATATTCTAGCTGGTATGAATATGCAGATAGGATTACTGCCCAACGTTGAATTCTTGCCGAACTGATCTCTGGGATTTTCTTATTTTCTTTAAAATATCCCAAGAGCGGCTTATGATGAGTATATAATGTGAATGGCCTTCCATACAGATACTGGTGAAATTTTTTCACCCCAAAAACTACTGCCAATGCCTCCTTATCAATTTGGGCGTAATTCTTTTCTGCTGGTGCGAGGGTCCGTGATACAAAAGCTATTGGTCTTTCGGAGCCATCCTCCATGATGTGAGATAGTACAGCACCCACCCCATATGGGGAAGCATCAGATGCCACTGTCACGGCTTTGTTTGGGTCGAAATGTACCAACACTTTTGAGGAACTTAATTGTTCTTTTGCTTCTTCCCATGCTCTTTCTTGTTTTGACGTCCACTCCCATATTGAATCCTTCTTCAATATCTGATGCAAAGGAGCTAGATTGTTTGAAATGTTCGGAATGTACTGGGCATAAT
This sequence comes from Euprymna scolopes, assembly GCF_053919585.1. NCBI lineage: Eukaryota > Metazoa > Mollusca > Cephalopoda > Sepiida > Sepiolidae > Euprymna > Euprymna scolopes. Next base: position 102,392,464 of record NC_136511.1, on the reverse strand, counting down.
AATTTATCATCCCCAGAAAAGCTTGTAGTTCCTTTACCGATGTTGGGCGTGGTGCCTGCTTGATCGATTTCACTTTTTCCTCTGCAGGTTTTATGCCTTCCCTGGTTACTATGTGGCCAAGATATAATACCTCGGGCACTAAAAATTTGCATTTTTCCCGGTTTAATTTAATTCCACTTTTTTCTAGCCTGTTTAAAACTTCCTCCAGGGTCTCTAAGTGTTTTTTCCTGGTTTTGCCTGTCAGTAGAATGTCGTCAATTCTAACAATTACATTTTCAATGCCCTGCAAAATGTTTTCCATAGTTCTCTGAAATATTCCTGGGGCTGATTTCAATCCATAGCATAGTCGGTTGTACATGAAAAGGCCTTTATGAGTATTGATAGTTGTTAATTTTCTAGATTTTTCATCCATCAGTAATTGCTGGTAAGCTTGGCTTAAATCTAGCTTGGTATAGGCTTCACCTCCACCCAATGTCGCATACAGATCTTCTGTTTTTGGTATTGGATAATTATCCAATTTAGTGACTGGATTGATTGTCACTTTATAGTCCCCACAAATACGTACAGACTGATCCGCTTTTAAAATGGGTACTATTGGTGTAGCCCATTCAGAGAATTCAACTGGTGAAATTGTTCCTTCTTTTTGCAGTCTTCCTAATTCCTCTTCTATTTTCTTCTTCAGCATATAGGGTACTGACCTTGGTTTGAAATACCTGGGTTTTGCCTCTGGGTCTATATACAAACTGGCCTGCGTTCCTTTCACTTGACCTAACTTCCCATCGAGCACAGCCTCATGCTTTGCTAATATTTCTTTCAATTTGTCTTGGTCAGTCTCCTTTATTGTCTGCACCTTAAAAATCTCCTTCCATGGCAACCTCACATGTTGCAGCCAGTTTCTTCCCAGGAGTGTGGGGGAATCCTCCGCTACCACAATTAACGGTAATTCCACCCGACGACTGTCCAACTGCACTGGAACTTTTGTTTGTCCAATCACCTGGATGCAATTTCCCGTATAAGACCTAAGACGCACTTTTGTGGGCTCCAGCAACTTTTTGTTGTTTATTTTTTTCCACGTTTTTAGTCCCATTATCGTTACAGATGCTCCTGTATCTATCTCCATAGAAACCCTCTTGTAACAAATGTTGATGTCTACACAATAGGGGTCTACTTTTTCCAGTGGCACTCTGATCCTATTTATGGTATAAACTTCCTCGGAATTATCCGAGTCTGTGGCTTCCACTTCTATTTGCCTCACTGAATTTTTTTTCTTTTCTAACCTATTGGGGCGTTTCTTTTTCATGTTTAATTTAAAACATTTCTCTGCTATGTGCCCTTGTCTTTTACAGTAGTGACACATGGCATATCTAAAAGGACACTTACTTGTTTCGTGTGTTGCTCCACAACGAGTACACTCTTCTTCCAACCTTTCATTCGATCTAGTCTCATATTTTATTTTTTCGGTCTGCCTCCGTGGTGGTGTGAAAATTTTGTTTACTTCTATTTTTTTTGTTTGAATATCTCGTAAATGTTTGGAGGCAGATTCGATGTTGACCGCTATTTTGAAAGCTTCATTAAAAGTTATTGTGTCTTTCTCTGCCAGTAGTCTCCTCTGAATGTTGTTATCGTTTACTCCTACTACGAGTTTATCCCGTAGCATTTCGTCCAAAAACGTTCCAAAACGACAATCTTCACACATGCTTCTTAATTCTGCCACATAATCTGTGATCGACTCGCCTGGTTGGCGGTTTCTCGTATAAAACTTTGTTCTCTGAACGATCACAGTCGCTTTGGGCTGAAATAATTTTGCATGAGTTTGACCAGTTCGTCAAATTCTTTATCTTTCGGTTTTTCTGGAGCTAATAAACTTGATATTTGTTTATATACCTTGCTCCCACAAACCGATAAAAGAATCGCTCTCCTCTTTTTCACGTGAGCTGTATCGTCGGGTATCTCGTTTGCTTCGAAAAAGTTCTCCAGACGTTCGATATATTGATCCCATTGTTCACTTGTACTATCAAACGATTCCAAACGACCGAAAGTAGCCATAATTCGTTTTTTATTCGAATCCTCATCGCCAATTTGTAATAAACTCACAAGATGAAAGGTAGATTTAAACTCGTTTTATTAGTCGTTGTTTACACGATGATACTACTGTAATGGCGTTTGCACATGCGTAGTGAAACCCGGATGTTAGTTGGTTTCTTAGTTCAAGGGACACTACTCTGTCTGCACATGTTACATACATTACAAATGTGATGCAGGATCACTCCTCGTCCTTAACTAAACTCTTTTAAATATGAAATTTCATTGGTTCGGCCATGCTACACGATGCAACACTGGAGAGTTCATCTGTTACATGATAAGGGCTGTCCCCTTCTCATGTAAGTAAGAAGAGCAGACTAGATAAGTGAAAATGATATTAGGAAAAAGCTAGAATCGAACCCTGTAGGCAAGTGTTAAAAGATGATGAATAAATTGAAATCCTAGGAATGCAGTCGATTGTTAATTCTTTTAGAAATAACTAAATATTATTTATGTCAGAAAATGAGTGATTGTCCATTCTTTTAGAAATAACTGAATGTTAAATATGCCAGTTAAAAGAATGGACAATGCGAGTTCATAGAGAATGATTAAAAGTAGATTAGATGTTGAACGATTAAAATTGGGAATTCTTTGTTTGCCAAAAGTGTGTTTGGACAGACATATATAAAATCCACTTGAAATTTATTCATGTGGAAGAGCCACAGCCTGACGTCATAAAAAAAGATTTTGATATATTGAGATGGGGTCCAAAGTTAGTTAAGATTAGCAGAGAGTCACATTCACAACCAGAGAGAAAAAGGGCCAGAGAGTGAAGCTGTTGCTCTTAGATATGAAGAGTGGAAGACAGACGATGTAGCTTAACAAGTTTGAATTCCTGACATCATCAATCACTCGGCTGAGGAATAAAGAAATTGTCTAATATTTTGTAACTGTTTGTCATCATTCCACCCACTGAAAGGTAAATGTGTTTTGTCATCATCTTTAATGAACTTTGTATACCCCCCCTCCAAGTATTAATTGTCTGTTCCCTCCTCCATCATAAGTGAAGTATCAGTTTGCATCATATCTCCCAGTCCGTATTAATAATATGAAGTCCTCAAGGATCATCACAGTCGTCATCGTCGTGATGTAAATGTACATAAATGTCATTATCATCCTCTGTTAGGAGCCCCGTTATATGTGTCCCCATATGAACCCCCGCAACACAACACATCCATGAAACAATAGCACCACTCCAAGATTGGCGAAGACATCCAAGAAACCAACTGAAGACATTAAATCTGATGTCAAACCTATCTCTGGTCCACATGGCTACAGTGTTTTCAATTGGTCTCAGCACTGGCTGTCCACTTGGGTAGCACTTGGGTTCTGTGGACTGCCTTAATGTTAAGGAATTACTTAGAGATGATGTCTCTATAAACGACACTGTTCCTTGTAACCTCATTGGAACCACACTTACAGGCAGTATCCATTGTCTCTTGAGGCTAAACGGAGGCGATGATAATACTTTGTGAGGTAGGTCGATAGTATTACACAGAGACGATTTTATTGTAGCATCAGAAGTGATTTCACACGATCACAGAAATAGCAGCAGCATCTAGAGCTATAGCAAGTCATCATGCGCGGTCTGTATTCATCGAGGACACTGTGTGTTCTATGGGAGAAGCTGGTTCAACCCATCCTGAGTGAATGTCGCTGAGCCATTGCTTTATAGTGGGAAAAATGCAGTTTAAGCAATGCAATATTTTGATAAGTGACACTCTACTGCATTAGAAACAATAGTTAAATATAGTATATTTATTTTAAATGCACTCGTACAGACAAAAATTATGCTAAACGGTCAGGTCGCCCAAATTCGGTATTTGTCATGGAGACCACTAGACCACTAGAAGATGGCGTTAAAATGAACTCAAAAAGTTACTGTTTTCAAATCAACATTTTTTTGAATGACTGAATAAATAACCTATTGCCAAGAGGAGATCTATGATTTTTATGCAAGACAACACACCAAGTCACATATCAAAGTTTACAAAATTATGGTTGAAGGAAAAGGGTTTTTTGGAGAGACGTATATGTACTGGCCCACAAATATTTGTGGTTAAATCCCATTGAGAACCTGTGGAGCATTCTCAAAAGAGAAATTTATTGCAATGGGAGGCAATTTAACAGCAACCATGACAGTTAAAGTTACTGCAAATAATATATCAGCCTCTAAAATCGCAAATTTAACATCAGATGTTGATAACAGGCTGGTGAGAGTCCTTGAAAAGAAAGGTGCATCTGTGCAATAAATGATGAAATGTTTTAATATGTTTTATTGTTTTTTTGTGTTTTATTTTTTGTAAAATCATATATATGTTATGATATTATCTCTGAAGCATCACTATAAATTGATATAAAATATTGGAATGTTTCTTTTTCGAAGAAAAAATATAATAAACGTAAAAAAAGATAATAGTTGCAAATAAACTATTGACAGTCAGGTTAGTCTATTTTGTTAATTATAAGAATTCTTTTCAATGCTAACAATGGACATTTTTTTAGGTAAGTACAAATCTATGTATACAATATCCAAAGGAATTTATAGCATTCAAAACTGACAATATATAATTATTTTCAAAATACTTTATAATTTTTTATTTGCATATACGAAGGGCATGTAATAAGTAATGCCCCTGACCCATTTCCCATAGCAGTAGAGCAACGAAACTTGGTACAGTTATTAGTCTTTCTCTACATAGGAACCTCCTAGAGTTATGCATTTCTCCCATCGTTTGATGCAGCTCTGGAGACTGTTTTTGTAGAACACCCCAGGTTGATCCTCCAACCACGACGTGACTTCAGAAATCAAGGCTGCTTCATCTGGGAAACGCTTTCCTTTCAAAAACAACTTCATGGCTAGGAAGAGGTCAAAGTCAGAGAGTGCAAGGTTAGGAGAGTAGGGAGGATGGGGAAGGATTTCATAACCACACGCCCGTGCTTCTGATCTGACGACATGCGAGTTGTGAACCAGAGTGTTGTCCTGCAGGAGGAGGGTACCTTTGCTGATCTTGCCCCGTCTTGATTTTAATAGCTTCCCTTAATTTCCTCAGAAGTGAAGCATAATAGGCTCCTGCAATTGTGGTAACCTTTGCCAGGAAATCTGTCATCACTACTCCGTCCTGGTCCCAGAAGACTGTGAGCATGACCTTGCCAGTGGAGGGCTGCACCCTTGCCTTCTTTGGAGGTGGTGAGTCCAAGTGCTTCCACTGCATTGACTGGGCTTTGGTCTCTGGATCATAGTGATGCACCCACGTTTCATCCTATGTAATCAGTCTTTTGAAAAACTTTGACTCATCTTCTTGGCACATCTCCAAATTCATCCTCGAGCACTCGACATGTTCTCACTTCTGGAATGGTGTGAGAAATCTGAGCATCCATCTGGCAGATACCTTATGCCTATGCAAATGGTCATGAATGATAGTTTCCACAGACCCTGTACTAATCTTGACATCTTGGGCTATTTGGTGAATAGTAATGCGCCGATCTTCCCAAATAGCAGCCTCAACTTGACGGACAGATGCCTCATCAATGGCAGAAGGGGGGCGACCAGGTCTGGGAGCTGTTTCCACAGACTTTTGGCCATGTTTGAATTCACGATGCCAGCGTTTTACAAGGTCATATGATGGGGCATTATCACCATAAGTTTCTTTCATTTCATCAAAAGTCTCCTGTGGTGTGCGTCCTTTCAAATAAAAAACCGGGTCACTGCTCGACATTTAACAGGCTCCATTTCACATCTGACTCAGTTCAAACACCTGTAAAACAGAAACCACAATTAGTTCAGAGCTGTAATTTGCCATATAACCCGTAGAGATATAAATCATTGCACATGCAAAATTTCAGCTAGACCAGACAACTGGAAGTGGGTCAGGGGCATTACTTATTTCACGCGCCTCATAATCTCTAGACACACAGTATTAAAATCAGCAAGTTCGTGGATTGATTTTAATACTCAAATTTTTAATCGACCTATATTTTTAATCGAATTTTCATCGACTCTATATATTTTAATTTATCGCCGTTTACTGTATATTTTAGTTTTCACTTTTAATTCTCATTTTCGCTCCTTCACACTTTTACTTCAACACTTGATGATGATTCGTGGACGAATCGAAAGTGCTCATGACAGCAACGACTATGGAACTTTTATTAATATTTTTGATTTTCATACAAAAAAGATTATACGGAAAATCGAAAAATTAAAAAAAAAGAATCATAAAGCAAAGTGTCTCCGTTGCATTTAATAATATTTGCTTGAATGAAAAAATGCTGCCTAAATATGCCAAATGTTTGGGGATGGATGATAAGAGATGTTTATCGAAATAGCAAACAATATTCAACAAAAAATAAACTTCATGAAACCATCCTCAGAAGCTGGAGCAACATCCCCCGCATCTCAATTGAAACATTATTTCTAGTATAACCGAAATAATTTTTGAAGTCATCAAAACCAGTGGTGGTAGAACTCATTATGAAGTTTGTTGAATATTTTCCTACACGTTTCGAACAATTTCATAGAATTTACAGCCCTACCCCTACTCTAATAATTTTGATCAAGTTTCAAATGACTAGTTTTATAAAAATGTAAATTTCTGAATTGAATGTTTGGAATGTAGCTTTTTATTGCCCATAATCTTTTAGTTTGTAGTATCGGTAACCTTAAGTGGGAGACATTTAAAATCTATCCTTTTTTTTTTTTTTAAAGATTTTCAAGTGGTCTTAAATTTTTGACCAGGAGTGTATATTAATGTATGTTTTAGCAGCAAGTCGTTATTCTTTATTGTTAATTTTCTCAGTCTGCCTAGCATTTTTCTTGTTTCAGTTGGTAATCTGTGTATTAGGTTGCCGAGTTCACCACATTCCTCTTTATTCTTCTCCCCCTAATAGACGACTTAAATTAAAATAAATAAATAAAATTTAATCAATAAATAAAAACAAAAATAAAATGAATAACATATAAAAAGGCAACAGAAAAAAAAGGCTCTTTAACAACAACAAAATTACTCCTAAGGACGATCAAGGATCGAAAGCGCTAGAGAAAAATAGCTAATAAAAACCACTTGGTAACCTAATAGACAATTTACTAAGTGAAGCGAGAAAAAAGGCTCGGCAGATCGAGAAAATCAATAAAAAATTAAAGAAGAAAGAAAATCCTGTCGTATTTAATCAAACGCATATATATATATATATATGTGTGTGTGTGTGTGTGTGTGTGTGTATGCGTATGCATGTACATATATATATATATACATATATATATGTTGATGATTGCAACGTCTTGTCGGACGAGTGTCACTCCCTCAGTCACTGAAAGTCCATGTGCCCGAAGATAACTTTTTAGTCCTACCAGTGACTTGCACACCTTCAAGCAGACATGGCATTGAAAACGGTCATGGGTATATATATATATATATATATATATATATATATATATATATATATATATATATACACACACACACACATACATACATACATACATAAATACATATATGCACATACATACACATGCACACACATATACACATACATATATATATACACACATATATACATGCATACACATATGCACATACATACAAATACGCACATGCATGCATATACATATATACAAATACATGCATACACATACACACATACATATACATATATATACATGCATACACATAACTACATATACACACAAGCATATACATATACACATATACATACACATGCATGCATATATATACATATATATGCACATACATACACATACATGCACATATACAAACGCACATAAATATACATACATACATATACACACATATACACATGCACACATACATACACATACACATACATATACATATGTACATGCATACACACCTACATATGCATGCATATACACAGGCGGCAAAAAGAAAGTCCACGCATGTAATTTTTTTTTAACTGCAAATTTAAGCTAAATTTAAACAAACTATACCTCATTTGATTGGCCTTTTATTTTTCTATAATTTTACTTGTTCATATTTGACTTTTAATTGAAATATTCTAGTGTTCACGTCAATTTAAAAAAAAGTAACTTCAAATTGAGGAGGCAAAAAGAAAGTCCACACAATGGAAAATTGTTATTTAAATGTAAATTTAGGACATTAATGCAACACAAATACAACAGGAACACAATGAACTAGTTAATATTTAAAAGTATAGCCCTTCTGCAATTTGACAGCTTGCAAGTTTTGGGGAATTCCTTGAATTAGACTGCAACAATACTCTGAGGGAAAGAAAAGAGCATCCCACTTTTCTTTAATTTTTGTCCAAAGTTCCTCCAAATTTGAAATTTTATCATTGTGTAGCTGTTGTTTGATGTAATGTTATAAGTTTTCGATAAGATTGAGGTCTGGAGATTGTGCAGCCCAATCCAAACACAGAATATCATGTCTTCCAGGAACCTCTTGACATTGCCAGCTGTGTGAATGGGAGCATTATCCTGCATGAAGATGGGATTACCATCCAAATTCCGATCAAAGTAGCATACAAAATGCTCAGTCAACATATTAATGTACTTGGTCGAATTAATTCAACCTTGCAAGCGAACTATAAGCCCTGGACCATGGGTACTAATAATGCCCCACACCAAAACCGAACCTCCACCACCTTGCAGCATTGAAACTGAGCACCACGGATTGAATTCTTCGTCTTTCCTCTGATGGACGTACTGTCTACCATCACTGCCTAGCCTATTGAACTTGCTTTCGTTGCGAAAAAGCATTTTTGACCAATATGAAGAGTCAAGATCTTCATTGCATCTGACGAAGTCCAGACGACGCTTTCTGTTCTTTACAGAAATCATTGGTTTGTGTCTTACAACATATCCTTGCAAATTAAATTCCTTTAATCTATTCTTGACAGTAGAAAGAGAGCACTTTTTAACAAGATTGCACTGTTGTTGGATTTGGTGAGGCGTTTCAAATCTGTTTTTTAGGCTGTGGATCTTAATAGCATTGTCTTCCCTGTTAGAAGTAATTCTAGTACGACCATATTTAGGGGTATGACAAACACTGCTGGTGTTTAGGTGCTTTTGCACAGTCTTTTTTACCGTCTTCTCATCACATTTCAATCTGCAACCAATTTATCGATTGGATAAACCAGAATGGTGGAGATTAATGAGCTCCTGACGATCACTAAAAGAAAGTCGTGGCATATGGACTAAATGTTATGATGTATAACTTGGAACAACAACAATTACGATTAGAGATGCTTTGCTGGTTGTGTTAGGAAATAGATCGAAAATAAAAAGAAATATGTTAAACCATATTGTAGACACGTTTTACCGGAAGTGAGGGTCAGCTGATCGGATCTGCATGTGAGTCCTGTGATCAGGTTAGCTGGAGTCAGTGAGTTTGGGTTTGGATATAGAGAAGAACAGACGGCTTAACAGGTCGCCCCCTCCCCTTCACTGGGGGGGGGCGCTGACATGTGTGAATATAAGAACCAAGCAAGCAAAGATATTCACTTTCCATTCTTCTGCGATTGAGACCTGGAAGGTAAATAAAAATTATATAAAACCAATCATCGTCTCCCAGAACAAGATGAATTCCAGGTGGACAAGATCAACGACGCATGAAGTTAAGGTATGTTCAAAATACATGTACCACACACACACACACACACACACACACACACACACACACACACACACACACACAAATGCATATGAACAATTAGATATGAATATATCACAAACAGACAGCAACATTTAGACGATCACACAATGTACACCTTCTATGATAACAATACAACAAACCTCATTTTGGTGTTCATGCCAGTGCACCCATACAAGGGTGTGGAAAAAAAATCGAACCTGGAGGTTACCCTGGTGAAAAAGAATATAGACACAAAAAAAAAGAAATGGTTCTGAAAAAAAATAGACACATTAAAATTATATACAGATAGATTTATATGCTAAATTAATAAGAAAAAATACTGGAAGAGCAGTACGTTAAAAAAAGGAAAAAGAAAAAAAGAAAGGAATGGTTCTGAAGAAAAATAGACACATTAAAATTATATACAGATAGATTTATATGCTAAATTAATAAGAAAAAATAATGGAAGAACAATACATTAAAAAAAAAAGAAAAAAGAACGTTACTGTGTAGAAATAATAGAAGAAATAAGGAGAAAAAAGATATATTGATAGACATACTAATAACCAATTGTTGATTTTGAATATGAAGAACAAGATGAATTCCAGGTGGACAAGATCAACGATGCATGAAGATAAGGTATGTTCAAAGTACATGTACACACACACACACACACACACACACACACACACACACACACACACACACACACACACACACACAAATGCATATGAACAATTAGATATGAATATATCACAAACAGACAGCAACATTTAGACGATCACACAATGTACCCCTTCTATGATAACAATACAACAAACCTCATTTTGGTGTTCATGCCAGTGCACCCATACAAGGGTGTGGAAAAAAAATCGAACCTGGAGGTTACCCTGGTGAAAAAAAATATAGACACAAAAAAAAAAAGAAATGGTTCTGAAAAAAAATAGACACATTAAAATTATATACAGATAGATTTATATGCTAAATTAATAAGAAAAAATACTGGAAGAAGAATATGTTAAAAAAAGAAAAAAGAAAAAAAGAAAGGAATGGTTCTGAAGAAAAATAGACACATTAAAATTATATACAGATAGATTTATATGCTAAACTAATAAGAAAAAATACTGGAAGAACAATACATTAAAAAAAAAAGAAAAAAGAACGTTACTGTGTAGAAATAATAGAAGAAATAAGGAGAAAAAAGATATATTGATAGACATACTAATAACCAATTGTTGATTTTGAATATGAAAATTGAAAACACAGAAAATATAATAAAAAAATATTAATACAGAAATGTGAAAAACAGAAAGAAAGAAAAAAAAAGAAGAGAATCATGAATTTTACTTACAGTGTGGGGTCGAAAAGACCTGTCATCTTAAGAGAAGCATGACAATCAAAAAAGTTGTTATGGAATTTAAAACGTGTAAGTGTCAAAATTATTAACTGTAATACTCGGTGTTCTTTTTGTGTAAAACAATGGACAATTTCTGCCAATGAGAATTTTTTCCCCAATTTGTACAGTGTTTTTTCTCAGGAATCTTTTTTTTTTTCTTGTGTGGAAAAATGTTGTTCAGTGCATGTGAATCGATGTAAACTGTATAATAAAATTTTAAAATGGATGTTTTGTTAGATTAAGAAAAAAAAGCACAAGTGCTGTCTATGGGCGATTGGGATTTCTGTTGATTTCACATAGAATCAACATGGAAAAATTAATGTGTGGAAATTCCGATATTTTCTGCTAAGTTATATGCCTTGAGGACAGTCCCGGTTACCGACCTGAAAAAAAAAGTTTTTCCAATATGGTAGAGCGGAATGTATTTCAGTCCAGCATCAGGGAGCAAATGACATGGGATAAATGGCAGAAGCGGCCATAATAATAATAACTCAGATAAGTAAAAGGTGATTTTTTTTTTCAGAAAATCCCAGAGCTTGGTGACGTGGACAATTGTAGTTTCCATGGATCTGTTATTTTATTGTTGAACTTTTGTTTTGATGAAAGATTGTCTGGAAGTTATAAGTGAGTCGGGTTTTTTTGGTTTTTTTGGAAACGACTATGTATTTTATTTGTAAATGTCTATGTATTTTAATTGTAAATGTCTATGTATTTTTTGTAAATGATTGTGATTTTTTTTTTTTTGATGAAATGGTAAACCTCAGAATTTAATGACGTGAACAATTTTGGGTTTCCACGGATCTGTGTTTTGTTATTTGGAATTTTATTCTTGGTGAGATGAGATTTGTGAATGCTTATAAGGATTTTTTTATTATTATTATTATTTTATGTAATTGATGTTTTCTCGAATCAGTATTGTGCAGGGTTTTCTTGTTCTTTGACATGTATTTTTTTTGCAGAATGGAGAAGGAGTGATCTTTGCCTTGTGGGGTTTATTTAAATAATGATTAATTTAAACGTAAATGTTGTTAATTAATTAAAAATAATAATAATAATAATAATAATAATAATAATAATAATAATAAAATTGGGAAAAAGAAAGAAATAAGATTTAAGCAGTGTACTGAAGTAAGAAATAGAAAAAAGGACACACTACTGTGTTATGAGTAAGGGGTCAACTAGTTCTTAAGTTTTGGAAGAGTCAAGGGTTCAGTCGGTATTTATTCAAGTTTTCGGGATGTTCGTGAAATTTTTTTTTTTGTTTTTTGTGGTATTTTTCTCCGGATTCGTAATTCTGCGTGAAACATAGGAAAATGCTCTCGTAACGTTATAAGGAAAATCTTTTATTTCGTAGGAGTCATCTGCTAATGGAAACGCATTATAGCTGTGATGAGAGATTATCGTGATCTCTGCATGATCCTAAGATGTGAGATGGAGGCCATGGGGTCACAGGGAGTCGTTGACTTTCGGGGGCGCAAGGATTCGCGCCACATGGTATTATTTGTGGATGTTATTTTATTTATTAGATGTTATAATTTATTGGATAATGGTATGACAGTTTTCTTTGCCAGTGGGGTGAGCTTAGGATTCTCTTCTTAGTAAATGTGGGTATTAGAAAATGTATGTCTCCGCCATACATTTTGATAAAAAAGGGGGAAGGAATGTTAGGAAATAGATCGAAAATAAGAAAGAAATATGTTAAACCATATTGTAGACACGTTTTACCGGAAGTGAGGGTCAGCTGATCAGATTTGCGTGTGAGTCATGTGATCAGGTTAGCTGGAGTCAGTGAGTTTGGGTTTGGACGTAGAAAAGAACAGACGGCTTAACAGGTCGTCCCCTCCCCTTCACTGGAGAAGGGGGACGCTGACGTGTGTGAAAATAAGAACCAAGCAAGCAAAGATATTCACTTTCCATTCTTCTGCGATTGAGACCTGGAAGGTGAATAAAAACTATATAAAACCAATCATCGTCTTGGAATGAATGAATATTCGTACAAAACAGGTTCCCAATCTCCCCTTCAAGAGCAAGATGAATTCCAGGTGGACAAGATCAACAACGCATGAAGTAAGGGATGTCCAAAATACATGTTCCACACACACACACACACACACACACACACACACAAAAGCATATAAATAATTAGATATGAATATATCACAAATAGATAGCCACATTTAGACAATCACGCAATGTGTACCCCTTCTATGATAACAATGCAACAGTTGTTCTGTTGGTGGATATTTTAAACTGATTTAGGGGCAATAATTGAAGCTGGTTTTAAGAAAATTTGTTGCTGCAGACTTTCTTTTTGCTCCTCAATTTGAAGTTATTTTTTTAAATTGACGTGAACACTAGAATATTTCAGTTAAAAGTCAAATATGAACATGTTAAATTATAGAGGAATAAAATGAGGTATAGGTTGTTTAAACAGTTACATTAAATTCAGCTTAAATTTGCAGTGTTTGAAAAAATTATAAATGCGGACTTTCTTTTTGCCAGTACTGTATATGCATGCATGATGATTCGTCTTGTCAGACGAATGCCACTCCCTCAGTCACTGAAAGTCCATGGTCCCAAAGATGACTTTTTAGTCCTGCCAGCGACTTCTACACCCTCAAGCAGACAAAATGCTGAAGACAGTCATTGGTATACATAGATATATATATATATGCATACACACATAAATACATATATGCACATACGTACACATATATACACATATATATACATGCACACATATATACATATATACATACATACAAATATGCACATACATACATACAAATATGCACATACATACATATACATACACACATTAATACATATACACATACATATACATACACATGTATATACACATACATACACACGTATACATTCACACATACATATACACACATACATATACATGCATGCATGGACATACACCACATACATATACACACAACATATACATATACACATATACATGCACATACATACATATCCAAACACACATATATATACATACATACATATACAAACACACATATATATACATACATATACATACACATATACACATATACACATAGATACATATGCATACACATACATATATACACACATACATATATACACACATGCATATATATGCATATATATATATGCAGGCATATACATACATATTAATACATATACACACAAACATATACACACATATACACATATATATATACACGCATATACATATGCATACATATATAAATATACATACACATATACGCTTATACATATACATATAAATATATAAATACACAGATACATATATATATGCATATATTAATCATAGATCAGTTATTAAATGCTTCCACCTTGTCAGGCCTGCACGCGTCACAACTTTTCCATTGCCAGAGGACATTTTTAGGGAGTTTTTGTAGACAAAAGCCTGAGGGAGTATTTGTACAAAGATGTTATTGCAGAGTTTTTGGCTTTGTACGACAGCTACTTCTCTGTCTCGGTTATAAATGTTGAGATCCAGCAACAAGCAAGAGCAAGATAGCCAGCAACAAGTCAAACTGCATACCAGCTTAATGGTCTTCTGCTTTATGTTTTTTTTTTACATCAGAGATTTGCTTCTTCTAAAGGGTTTGCCTTCACCACAGCTTACTGGAGCCTTATTCACACCAATGCTATTCGGTCCATGTCTGGGATTTAGGTTGCTAGGTACCAGAGCATATTCCACACGCCGCTGGATCATGCATCCAGCAGCTGACAGGGTCTAAGCTTCTATGGAGGTTCTGTCAGGATTACCTCACCCATAGCTTGTGGTTAAAGAACCTTGGCCAACAAGACAGTGGAGGTCCAGTTATACGGCGTCAGACACATGCTGTTCATCAGAGTTCCAACAATAAATAAATAAAAACAAACCCAACGCACACAGGTGGTCATGGGTTGCGGTGTCTGTGCAAATGCACAACAAAATAGCGACCAAAACAGAACTACCCAGTGCTCACGACGACGGTGATGATGGGGTCAATTAAATTAATTGCTTATACATGTTCATGTCCAAATAAATTTAAATAAATTAATACATAAATAAAAGCAGCACATGTCCGTACAAAAGAAGATATGTGTAATGGACAGATCTTGGTCCAAATAATCTGTTAAACAGTTCATTTAGGAACAAAAATAAATTAAAAATTAAAAAAAAAATAACCGCTGTATATATATATATCTTCATACGTATATACATGCGTATATATACATGCATATATATACGTACATGTATATACATGCCTATATATACATACATGTATATAAATGCATATATATACATACATGTATATAAATGCATATATATACACGCATATATATACATACATATATATATATACACAAATATACACACATATGTATATACATATATACATACATATATACATACATATATACATATATATACATATATATATATACATATACATATATATATACATATATACATACATATATAAATACACATATATATACATATGCATATATGCATACATATATATATATACATACACATATATATACATACATTGTTCAAAATTATTGGCACGATTTATTTAATAATCAATTGTATAGCCTTTGGCCTTGATTACCTTCCTCAGTCGCTTTTCATAGTTTACAACCAAGTTGTTGCACTCTTCAGTAGTAATTTTAGCCCACTCTTCCTGACAATAATCCTCCAATTGAATAAGATTCTTAGGCTTCCTTTGCATTACCCTCAATTTTAATGTTCTCCATAAATTTTCAATTGGATTAAGGTCTGGGCTTTGTGATGGCCACTCCAAAACATTAATATGATTGTCCTCAAGCCATTTCTTAGTCAATTTAGCCGAATGCTTTGGGTCATTATCTTGCATGAACCACCAACGACGACCAAGTGAGAGCTCTTTAGCAGAGTCTTTCAGGTTTTCATCCAATATTTTAACATAATCTTCCTTTTTTATGCTACCTGTGACCTTAACAAGTCGCCCTGGTCCAGAGG